>NW_015652130.1:1649150-1694420 GCF_001515625.1 Sinocyclocheilus rhinocerous
TTTTTTGCAATTCAGATCCAAGATATTACCATCAAATATTTTTCTTGGCAACCTGATGTTTTTCTTCTGAACACCATTGATGCATATTTGATATTTGTTGCATAAAGCCACTAAAACATAAATATGATTAGCAAAATTCACTAAAAATAATGCAAAATATAGTTTTATTGGCTAGTAAATGTCATCCACCAGTGGAGTATTGTGGAGGCTTGCACTGGCAGTGAAGAGAATATATAATACCTGAAAGGAAGTAGAATGATAAGATCCCAGTTGTGCTTGTTAGAACACTGCAGTGGATGGAGCCAGTGGCTTAAACCAGTTAAACTCTGCGTTAAAAATGTTTATGCTTCATTTACATAGCCTTCCTTATATGGTATCAGCCCATATATGGGTTCATTTGAAAGCTTGGAGTGTCTGCTTTACAAAGAATACCATTCCTTTTGGTTTTTATATTCATAAAGCAGTAAAATTAAGCTTAGAAATGTATTCGTCCCACACACGAATTTCCGCCTAACCATTGCGAATAATTTTTACGAAGAATGTGTATTTTATATATTCTTCAGAAAAAAGTCGTCATATATCACAAGAAAGCTCTCATTCTCAGGAATTTGACGATGTAGATTATTTCATTGTATGACAATCACAGATCGAATTATCTTCCATAGAATCGCGATGTAAAATTCTGTCACCTCTGAGCGAATTTACATTTATACTCGTAGCACTGCTTCAGTCAGCCGCAAACAGCCACAAATATCTATATACTCTATATTATCTTTTAGATTAGGATCTCTTCTTTCAAACAAGACCAATTTCACGTTTCTGTTTGCTTCCAGCGGTGAGATAAATTTCAAAAAATATATATTTTTAAAACTCCAAAAGCGCCTATGTTTTTTTTGTGTTTATTGTAATATTTGAAAAATATATAATGTTATTTATAAAGAATTACACTCATATTTTGTAGTTCAAAGGGTTTTCTTTACAATGAAACCATTTGTTTTCATTTCCTCCATTGTATGTGTGTAGGGTAAACATTTGAATTTGAGTATGTCAAATTTAGGCAAAAATACCAAAAACGCCCCAGAGAATAAGTGGTTTAAAGTGATGAATGATGATTCACAGAATTGTTAACGATCAACATCATATTATGTGTGTGTGTGTGTGTGTGTGTGTGTGTACAGCATATATATATATATATCTCTCTGGCTCAGAGCCAGAGACAGACGCGTTTTACAGATCTGCATTATAGCCAATCACACACGATGCCGTTGAGCTTATGAATGCAATGACCAATCAGAGGTGTTCAGATGAGTCATCGCTAAAATGCCGTGTTTTCTTCACTCGCTCGCTGACTGAATACCTCTTTCTGGCGAATTCTCTCGTCAGAAACAACAAAGTGCAAATGTGTGTACTAATCTGTAAGATATTAATTTCATAGTGTAAACAGCTTCAGTGATTTTAATGGGAATTTTTGAGAGTGCTCGAACTAGACTGTCATCTATAAAGGTGAAAATGTTCTTTGATAATGTAAATGTTCTTTGCTCTCTTTCTGTACAATGAAAGTATTATGATTAGTAGCCTAACTTGCAATGTTTTTATTCAAATTAACTTTCAATGTTAAATTCGCATTAAATATAAACTCAGTCGTATTAAAAATATGTTATTACATGTGTAAGGATAAAAGAAACTCAGATACTTTGATCTCCTGAGAAACAGACAATACACTGGCATCTTCAAGACAGACACCCATATCTGTTAATTAAGTAAACATTTTTATGCATAGTTAATAGATTGCATTATTAGGTTACTTTGACCATCGCCCACTATAGATCAACATAATCTATAAAGGTGAGAATCAAGCAATGTCATGAGAATTCAGTTAATGCGTTTGAGAATGTTTTGAATAAAAAGGAAAAAATAAATCAAACATAAGTGCTGTTGTGGCTACTGTGTGTCACATGACGCCCCTGGATAAGAGCACACCTGTTTGAAACAAGAGGTAGCATTTTCATAGAAATGCAGGATGATTTATGTGTCATGTCTTTGGTTTAACCCTTAAAGGGGTCATGAACTGAGAAATCAAAATGTCCTTGATATATAAGAAGTCATTTTGCTATAAAAACATTCTGTACGTTTTAGAACTCGAAAGTTTCTTGTTAGTCTAAAAACAACTTATACTGAAGCCAGTCTGCCAAACTTGCAGGTTGTGGAATGTACCACTTTATGACGTAATAGTGTGGCTAAACACCGCCTCTGCAGGAGAAGATCAATGCCTGCTTCTACATCACTGCCTGTTTAGTTGAGTGGTGTAAATAACGAGAGAGGCAAGCGCAAGTCTACGCAGAAACCAAACGATAAACTTTATTTGATGAACTTTATTTTTTAATTAAGCAATAGACCACATCAGTAAGAAAATGGTCCGTATGTTCACTTCATTTTACCGCGGATTTGTTTACAAACAAGGCACAATTCAAAGCAGGATTTTCAGAAACACTGAAACTAAAAGATGTTGTTCTGCCAACTATATTGGATCCAACAGTAATGTCACAGCACACAAGTGTGAGTAACTGTTGTCATTACGTGCTCACTATTGCTTTGTCTGTTGTTACAGATCAAGTCTGATATGTACTAAGTATTTATGCATTCTCAACCTAAATCACCACAGCGTCCATCTGTGAAGGATGTATGCTGTCAAACTTGCACAACCAATCATACCAGTGGGCGTTTACTTCCGAGTCTACAATCCGCCACACCTATTCAAACAGAGCGTTCCGATGAGAACAGGACAAAAAATAGCCTATTAAAATTTTTAATTGTTTTGTTGTTGTTGTGAAAATCTTGATAACATTATAAGTGGACCACAGAGAACAGTACAAAATAAAAAACAAAGGCAGTTCATGACCCCTTTATTTTATTTCAATGTTGTTTTGACCCCACTGACTTTCACTGTATTGACAAGAACAGTTGAAACATTCTTCAAAATATCTTCTTTTGTTGTCTGTAGAAGAAAGAAGGTCTTACAGGATTTGGTACGACATAAGGGAGAGTAAATGATGACTTTAATTGTTTTTGCATGAACTATCCGTTTAATGAGCAAAACTAGTGATGATGCTTAGGGCTGCATGATTATGACAAAAATCATAATTGTCGATTATTCCCTTGAAATTGTAATTGCGATTATTAATTACAATTATCACAATTTACATTGAATGATGTTTATACCATTGTTTGATGCAACTGCATGCCGTATTTTTATATGAAAATAAACAAGCTGAAAACACTAACTGAAAAACCTTTAGTGCTTTTCTATAATATTAAGCCTCAAATGTCAACTATACATTGGATTGGTTTCTTCTTTAAATGATAAAAAAAGTAAAAATATGAATGGTATTATAATGTTATACTAAAACTAAAACAATGGAAAACCCCTTAAGATAACGTAAAAAGAAAAAAACATATCTTAAGCGTGCAGAATAACATAAGTGGACTTTGAACGATTAATTGCCGCTTTGAACGATTACGTAATTGTGGCATCCATAATTGTAATTGCGATTAGAAATTTGATTAATTGTGCAGCCCTAATGATGCTTGTCTTAGCCATTACCACTAATATAAAAAATAACACATGAAAAAAAAATTTACTTGCTAACTGTACTTGCTTAGTTTAGTTTTGGTCATAACCATGGTCTATCGATTAGTGCACACCTGACTGTTGAGATTTTCTGTCCTAATTACCCCTCTTTTCCTGTCTTCTCTCTACTGTACCATGAATAGTGGCAAAAAGTTACATGTGTTCCTCTTTTGGTCTAAATCATTTATAGACCTGTCATGTGTCAGGTATTTATACCTTCTTAAATTGATTTGGACAGTTTCATTGTGGGCCAAAAGCTGTGACTGTCCATATCATGTGGGCATGTGGGCTCCGTCTGTCCCTCTCTCTCTTGCAAATCTTCTCGCTGTTTTCAGCAATAACCAAAAACTCAAGTCTGTCTCTCTTTCATTCTGTCTGTCTGACTCTGATTACAGTCTCTTGACAGGTGTTGGCTCATTGAGTGGTAGACAGGGCAATGTCAGCATCATCAGCATGTATCTCCTTTGAGATTTTGACACACAACCCCCATCTTCCACCCCGAAGCCCTGCTCTATCTCTCTCTCTCTGTCTTGAGTGCTCTCTCGCTTTCTTTCTCCTGTAGGACCGTGTCGCCTATGGCTAATCTCGCAGGCATTCTCCCACTCAGTCCAACTTGATCCACTCGACTCTGCCCTGTAGAGGTATGCCATTGGCCTGTAATTAAGACCCAGACTTTTCCCCTTCCTGTCTCTGTGCAATGAACAGCCGCATTTCTGACAAATGCGCTCAATGCTTCTACTTCAGTTATGGAAAGGACCGTTATTAGCTTGGACAATGTGCATACTTTCTGAGGCACAGCTTGCACAGAAATGTCAATCGGGTGAGAGATAATTGAGTTTGCCTCACTTCTGTTAGGGGCGGCTGGTCAAACTTTTTCCATCAAACATTTCTTGCATACTTTTGTGGAATTTTGTCTTCTATTCGATTTGCCTGTGCTTATGAATGTGAGGTTGCAGTTATTTCATAAATGACAAACTCACATAAAAGTTTGTGGCTGGTGCTATATGCATATGTTCTGCCAGTAAAGCAGGTGTATTTCCTATTTCATAGAGGCAAGGCATTAAACCTTCAAACCCAGGGTGGAACAACTGTAGACAAGGTTTGAGCCATCCATGTTAAACCTGAACCAAACAATATCTTTATTCTACCTTTCCTCTAACTTAATCTTGCAGAACATCTGAGCAAACAGTAATATATGAGAGAAGAACCATGAAACAACTTTTTTAAATCCCAAGATAAATGAATTCAACATTTGCATTCTGTTTTATATGCTAGAGGGCACATTATTTGTCTCAAATGTTTTATGCAGGACACGTACAGTAGCTTGAAAACACAAACTCCTATAGATTGTATTTTTTTCATAGACTGCAACTTCCTATACGCATCTCTGTTTAAAAACAGCTCATACTGTGTATATATTCTCACTTTGATTAATGCACAATGAAAGACTTATTTGTAATTAATAAGTAGAAGTTCTTTGTAATTAATTACACTGAAATGAAAAATAACATGGTCCCTTATAAATCAATATCCATAATTTTATTGTTTTCATTTTATGTGCGCTGTTCTTGTATATTTACTTTGGTGATAAGCATATTTTAAATGAAACAACATCTTTTTTGTAATTTTGCAGAAAGGTTTCCAGTGTCAACGCAAACAGAACAGTCCTGAGGAGTTTCATTAACTCTACCATATGGAGGCTAGAGAAATTTCCACTTGGCTCAATGTGCAGAAGTCTGTGAAGGATTTAATGAATCGTTACTATAGAGTGCAAGTGGTAAGTTTTGCCAATTGCTATTTGGACTGGTTGCCACAAAATAATAATAATAAAAATAATACTTTTCCATTCGCTCTTGCAGTGGTCTGCAAAATGCCCACTTGAGATTCTCTTAAACCAGTTCAAGCCTTTCTTAGCCTGTTTGTGGTAAATATTGCAATAACATTTATCACACATTGTTAAAGAGACTAAATGTAAAAATAGAAAGGAAGCAAAGAGATGTGGGACATCTTATCAGTTGAAGTGTTCTTTCTGTTATGTGTTGAAAAGGAATCTGATCGTGTGTCCTTTCCTCTGATCTGCAACAGGAAATGTCTCTGTTCGTCCTAAAATGCTAGTCCTTCATGCTCAGGCTGAGCATATGAGCAGATGTAATTTCCACAAAGATCTGCGATCACCAAATAACTCTGACTCCACAGAATGGCTGAAATACAATCCTTGCTATTTGTCTTTTTGACACAAAGTGACCCACACTGTTGAAAACATTTTTTAGACCAAGTAAATAATCCTGAAAAATGAACAATATTCAGAAACAACTTTTGCTGTTTTGCCGTTTACAATACTGTATTTTTTAACTGAAAATTCTTACAATTATAGCATCAAGTCATGGCAACTTCAGTTCATAATAATCCAAAAATATAAATATAATTATAAAATAAAAGTTTAGTTCATCATTAGGTAATTAAGTAAATTAATTAAAAGGCCATGCAAATTGATGCCTGTAATTAATGAAAAATTTTACCAACACATTTTATTTATTTCCAGTGTATTTTCTCTCTCTCTCTCTCTCTCTCTCTTTTCTTCTAGAAATTACTTTCAGAATTTTTTTAGAAATTACTTTCAGGGTTTTAGAAATCACAGTTTGCGACTTTGGTTGAAAATACCAGTTGCAAAATAGACACGGGATTCATGATGATGGCATTGGATACACTGCACTGTACTGTGGAGCAGTTTGAACTTCCGTTGCGATGCTCAGGTGGAAATGTGACACCAACTGTTAGTGGTGGCTTGGGTCTTATCTGTTGGGACAGCTGAGCTTGACACAAAGTGCTCATCACGCTCCATTACCCAGCAGCGACATGCTGCTCCATAAAGACAATTCAATGTACCTATCCAAGAGCCACACAGGAATGGGCTGCATGCACATCTATACTTTGGCTGATCCTTCTCTGATCTTTTTGTTTCAGTGAAAGTGCTGGTCCAATCTCGTGTGAAATCAGTGTACCGAACATCAGATGTGAACGCAATTCAACTACACTGACGTTTCCAAACAGAATCTATCTATCTATCTATCTATCTATCTATCTTCTTTCATTTTATGATTCTTTTGTTCTATCTATCATTCTATCATTCTCTTCTATACTTCTTTCATTCAATTTATTGTTCCATCCATCCATACATCCATCATTCTGTTGTTCCATCAATCCATCCATCAATTCATCATTCTGTTGTTCCATCCATCCATTGTTCTATTGTTCCATCCATCCATCCATATAATGTTATGTTGTTCATCAGTCCATCCATATAGTGTTCTGTCGTTCCATCCATCCATATATTGTGGTTTGGTTTGGTTTTACTTTGGTTCCATCCATCCATCCATATAGTGTTCTGTCGTTCCATCCATCCATATATTGTTCCATCCATCAATCAATTCATCGTTCTATTGTTCCATCCATTGTTCTGTTGTTCCATCCATTCATCCATATAGTGTTCTGTCATTCCATCCATATATTTTATTGTTCCATCCATCTATCAATTCATCGTTCTGTTGTTCCATCCATCCATCCATATAGTGTTCTAACGTTCCATCCATCCATCCATATAATGTTCTGTCATTCAATCCATCCATCCATATAATGTTCTGTCGTTCCATCCATCTATCCGTCGTTCTGTTGTTCCATCCATCCATTCATCCATTGTTCTGTCGTTCCATCCATCCATGTATTGTTCTGTCATTCCATCCATCCATCTATTGTTCCATCCACCCATCCATATATTTTTCTGTTGTTCCATCCATCCATCCATCCATATATTGGTCTGTTGTTTCATCCATCCATCCATATATTGTTCTGTCGTTCCATCCATCTATTCTTTCCTGTTTAGTATGGCTGTTTGGCAACCATGTTGATAAAAAAATCTAGAGTAAAAGTTTCTCATAATGCTCAGGCAACCCATCTGATCTCACTATGCTAATAAAACATTAAAGTGAACTTAATTGTAAACTCTGTCGACCAGCATATGCTATTCACCCAGCTCAGGTAGCAGCTGCCACAGCCTGCCATCTGCTCTTTAATTGGTGAACTTGTCACTGATGCTATTTTTCAGTTTTCCTTACTTTAAGAACAGATGGATCTTTAAATCAAGTCCCTGCAGTCCACTGTAAAAGAAAAAAAAAGTGATACGAATGCACACATCATGGTTGGCATGATCTCACTGGGACTATTAGGCTCTTTCTAGATGTTGTGCCATGTTTGTCTTTTTGCTGCAGTGTGATTGCAGGTGCGAAGGAGAAAATATTTAAGTTAAATACAACTATGGTAGGTGTATTTGTTTTCTGCCATTGGAGTTTTCCATGTAATTAATTTCAAAGCATGTTCCCTTGAGTCCAGCAGGTAAATCCAGCATTTGTTTTGGTGAACAAACACCAAATCAATACTCACCAAGGCCACCAACCCTTACTACAGAAGAGCGATGTCACTGATGGGTGGGAGCAGCCAAAAGAGGAGAGGTCGAACTCTTCTCTCTTTTTTTTCTGCAGCCCACCACCTTATATGTTAAATGACTTGTGTATCTGGTTTGTAGAGATAGGCTCTTATCTGTTATTGAGAATGCTGGCAGCAGGTGGACTGATCTGGGTGTGTGGTGTCCAGTCCAGTGGCTCATCTAGAGGCCAAAGCTTCTCTGCATCGCTAACACTCCCCTAAGCTCTATCCACTTACCCTTTGAAAGCTCCAGCGGAGCACACCATCCTACCCGCAGTCCCAGCAGACTTCGTTATCCCGCAGAACAGACGATGTGTTTGCTTCTGCGAGAAGAGCTGTTTTTATGTGAAATGACAGCGCAGGGAACTTACTGGGCTTGTAAGTGTTGTTTTTCACAATTATTAGGAATAAATGTTACATGCATTCATACACTATAAAAACAATTGGCTCAGAAAGTTTGCACCAAAATATTAAAATGATTAAGTTATCGGTCAAAGTGCTTATGTTATGTTTTGTATATTAAAACACTAAGCCATAGCACACATTAGCGATATTTAATATGGTAAAGTTAAATAATAACCAATAAATGGTTGCATTAATAGGATAAACATTCTTCCACCTAATAATAGATTGCAAAAAAATACTTTTAAATAAAACTAAATTGAGTTTTACAAGAAAATACAATTTTAGTCTGTCTACTTTAAACTTTCATGTTTAATCCAGTTACATGGCATTTCTTCGTAATTATTTGTGAAATTTTTAGCAATTTATGAGACAAAATGGTTTCTACACAATTCTTTTCAGAACATAGTTCATTCACTTAACAATTCAATATTTATACTTAATGCAATGATTAATTGCAACAATAAAGCATATAATACAATTATTTGCAGTGTAGTTTGTTCACTTAACAACTATACTTAATGATTACTAATTTTTAATAATTGCAACAGTAAGACATATTAACAGACAACTTAAAATTTATGAATTCCAAGTATTTCCAAGGCCAATATTTGGGATTTTTGATTAACACACTTTTAAATACTACTGTTTTTTCTTTTAAATAATTTTATTTAATTGTTGTTGTTGTTGTTATTATTTAATTGTTTGCCTTTTTTAATTGAGTGGGTAAAAACACAATGTATATACATTTTGTTGTTATTGTTGTTGTTGTTATTATTATTTGTGAAGTGAAACAGTAAACTCCATCAAAGCAGTGCTCACTAGTTTGCTTGAATTTTTTATTAGTTTTTTATTTATTTATTAAATATCAGAATTTATATAGATCCTAGATTCTGTATATATAGATCTAGGTTTTGTACAGCACTACTGGGAAAGTCAGAATTCAATACCTGTTTGTAGCTATCAAGGACATCAAGAGCATCAGTGCATGTTTTTAAAGTTCTCTGGCAGTGCTCACTATTTTCTCTGAAGGGGAAAAGCTGCTTGAAGCTGCGGAGGGTGAGCACAACTGAATATCAATCAATAAAAGATCTTACTTGGATAAATAACTCTCAAGTGCACATGAAGTACAGTTCCAGATTGTGATGGAACTGACCAATATAATCTGAGGTTAATGGAGAGTAATTCCATTATCCTTAACAGTGTCATGCTTTGGATTTGTATGTGCTTTAAATGGCTCACAAGATGTAACTGATCTCTGCAGCTATTGAAGTACACACTGTCATTCTCATTATAACGCACATTATGTAAATCTAAAGCTGTTTATATTCTAAACAACTTTGTGGGCACACAATTTTCATTTGTAAATAACCATATGAATGTAGAGTTTATATGCAGCATTATGTTTTTCCTTACACAGTATGCCTCATTGTATTTAAATGATCTGTTTTAAACAAATTTCCTCCAGATTAATCAGAAGACAGAGAAAGAATACAATTCTCTCTAAAGGGCAAGGGCAACCACTTCATCATTATAAAGGAGGAGGTGGTTTTGTTTGTCCTTGAAGCTCATCTAAAGTCAGATGACTTGTGTTCTGGAGTGAGTCCTGTCTCTGTCTCTGATAGAGAGAGTGGAGGCACAGAGTATTAGTCTGGCAGAAACCCTCGCTTAACTCCCACACATTTAAAAAAAAAAAAAAAAAAAAAAAAAATAATTCTTGATTTTTTCAAAGGTTACTCAGCGTAAGACCAAGCGTAGCAGGAGAGAGCTTAAAGGAGTTGTTCACCCACAAACGAAAATTCTGCTTTTAAAATTCTCCAGAGTAAGGGAGTATTTTCAGGAGTAACAAAGTAGTATTTGAACTATTGAAGCAGTTAGGATTAGGAGGATCCTGCAGGTGGCGGATCGTTTATAGCCTTTTCTCACAGCAGCTGGAATAATTAAATGTATCATTTTGATAGTGGATTGTAATCCGGAAAGGATTATGTGTTTATGAAACACATGTGAATGAAATTAAATTATATTCCAGTTTTAAATGTGCTTCTGATTACAGATAGCCTGGGATTACAAAGATTTGTATTTTAAAGAAAACCAGTTCGAAGGGAGCATAATTTGCTTTTTGGGTTAAAAGAATTTCTTAATATGAAATTTGAATGGTATGACAATTAGAGATTAGGCTGTACAGAAATTGAAATCTACATGCTAATACATACTCATAGTCACGCAGTGCTGATGTTGTTAACATTAATCATTTGAGAATAAAGTATAACTATAATAATAATTTGCATGGTTTGCTGTGATATGAGCTATGCGATCTTTAGATTTAATCACCATTGGTAGTGCGATTTATTGTCATGCTTTTTTCCTCAGTTGGTCAGAACAAACGTGGCAGACTTGTTACGTACTTGTTCAGATGACAATATACGGTGAAAATTCTTATTTGGGTCATATATTCCAAGACGTAGGCTGGAATCTGTGATTGCGAAGTACAGTAAATATCCACACCGGTGCGGTGACTGACTGCCACACATACTCCTCAAAACATTAGATTCATCCACGCTACAACCCAAGCAAGGAAGATAATTCAGCAAAATCTGTAATTGCAGGTTTTCAAACAGAGATGGCGACAAAGAGGCAAAACTTACGGACTGCAGCTTTAAATTTTATAAGATGATGAAAGACTCAATTTTCTTTTCAAGTCATTGGTGTTATAATGATGCAATTTGCTCTGTTGTAGATTCACTTTTTTTTTTCTTGTTTGTTACAATGATGCTAATGTCAAGCTTTTTGGTCATTATTGTATTAGAATTGTTTTGAGAGTATAAAAATTGTGAAATAAATGTTAAAATTCTAATTCTCTCTCTCTGTCATTTAGATAGTATTTATGTTTTTATTAATATTTTGAATTTGTTTTCAATTTTATATTTTCTCTTTTGATTTGAATTTTATTTAATATTTAAGTAATTTTAGTTTTTAAAATGGCACAAAAAAATATACATAGACTATATAGTTTTTATGATTTTTTCCCAGTTTTAGTTATAGATCAAGTTAAAGTACAGTAGATGAAAATATGAAATGCTGAAATAAAATAAGGTATTTTTATTTTAAAATAAAATGTTTGTATATTTCATTTTATTTCAAGTATTGTTTTTTATCTGAAATAAAATGTTTGTTTTTATATTTTATTTTATTTCATATGAGATATGTGAAATGTAAATGCATTTTTACATTCCTGATGTGTTTTTCATCATTTGCACACTTCGCTCCACTAACTAACAATTTCATATCCTTTCAAACGGATGTGCGCTAATCTTTTCAAACACGTAAGTGCTTGTGAGAAATGAGAACAAGCTTCTTATTGTCAGACTTCTTTTAAAGCTGACGCATACTGCTAATTGGCGATCAGCCTAGTGTGACTTGAATTTGCAGCTGCGTTTAACTATTACTTCAAGGTTACTTTGGTTTCGTGTGGTGCTGGTCTATCCTCTGTATTCTCAAAGATTTGACTTTAGTGCAACTTTTAAAGCTGATATCTTACTATTGTGCAAGAGGTTTTACAAAGGAATCAGATTTCAAATTTGATCTATTTCTGATGTTGACGTATAGGACTTTTTTTCTTCTCTCCCTGGAATTAGGTTACACAGTAAGATGGTGTTGTTCTCCGGCCATGACTGAATATCAGTTTCAGTTAAGATCTAATAATGAACAGTGTTTGAATTGTGCATGATACATCTCTTATCATCTTGTCACAGAATTTCTGGTGTCCACTCCAGTCACTTCAAAATAAAATTGAAGCTGAAATGTTTCTGAAGTGTTCTCTGGGGTGGCTTTATTTGAGATTTATTTGAAGTCTTTCTCATAGAACTGAATGGGTTATTATGATAATATCTGATACACTCTAAAAAGCGATTTTTCGACTCAGGGAAAAATACACTTTAAAAATATTTTTTATTGGAATACATTTTACAAGATACTATTTCAATACTGCTACTCTGAAATTGTATGTTTCATTCAATGTTACTTGCCATTTCTTTGTAATTCTTTGAATTGTTTGTAAAAAATTGTTTCTACACCGTTTTGTTTTTTCCATGTATAAAGGCCATGCACATAATTTTATGTTATTAATTTTATTGTTATATAATATGTCAATCAAATATTTCATAAAATATTTTCCCATTACAGTTTATTTAGTTGGGAATAATAAAATATACTAGAATGAAATCTATAGTGTGGCATCAGCTGAGGCAGTCAAGATGAATGCTAATTTTTGTTGTTAGTGTATAGTATATTATATTATACTGTATATACATGTACATTATTGTGGCAATCAAATGATTTATTTATACTAAGACCACAATGCATAATGGGAATGTTGATGCTGCATTAATGTACATCATTCTATTATTGTAATACCCTCAGACACACTGTAAAAAGTGATTTTTCAAAGTTGTTTTACAAGAAAATACTACATTTGCTTAAAAATGTTGTATCCGAATCTTTGAAAATGATTTTTGATGCGCAATTGTGCTTAATGCCGCATAAGATGTAAACAAGTTTCCACTCTATAGACAGCAGCTTTCAGGAAAATGGCTTTCAAAGTTTCAAATGCCTCTGACACAATGTTGATATCGTTTGATTTAAGACACTCACATCATAATCCGCTTGTGTTCACAACAAAAGCTGAAACCCCTTGTAAAGGATATGAGAGGCTTTCTCGATCTGACTTCCTGTCTCAAGGCCTCGTGTCCTTGATAGCCATGTTACAAGTATGGAAAAAACTCCCTAAAACTACTCTGACTTATCTATCATTCTCAGATTTCAGCCTCCGCTGGACACAATTTCTTGCGCCCATCATGCGAATGGTACAGAAATCAATACATTTGAGAAGTGGTTAGAGCTCCTTTATCTTGGGCAGCTGATGATTTGGAGGTATGAATAATTCATTCCTAGAAAGCTACGGATGCAGCCAGGGAGTAGATAGGATGAGGGAAGAGGAGGGGAAATAGTGCTTTACCTTATCACTCTTAATCTTAGAGGTTGCAGTAATGCAGTTCTGAACATTTAGCACTTAATGGTGTGTCAGTGGAGCAACATGATCTTGGACCATTAAGGCCATCTTGAACTGGCTCACAAGACGATGTCACTCATTCTTTTCCCAGGAAGGGTCATGTGAAAATGGGAACGGGGTGGTTAGGAGAAGACTGATGTCAGTGGCTTGGACGTTCAAGGCAAAACATCTCTTGATGGGTAAGTTATTTGTGTGCGCTTTGTGCGTGTGTGCACTTTAGCGTTTGCAATTAGTTTGAGCCTTGGGATAATGGTGACCCTGGGCGAGAACAATGTTGCTTCATCGCAGCAGCAGAATTAGAAATATAAGCATATTTTAAACTTATCGTATTACTGTAAAAGTTTTTTTTAAAAATTGTAAATAAAACAAACAGTAGGGAATTATGTTTTCAAGGAATATATACTATCTGTGTATATATATATATATATGCTACAGGCACACACTGTGTTGTATGTGTTGTTCTTGCATTATTTAGTATACAATTTTATCCAAATGAGATAATTCTCTTCAGAATAATAAAGTAAAACATAAACGATGTACATTAATGTGGCAATCAATTGAGACAGCTATTTATTCGTGCTAAGACCACAACAATAATAATTGCATAATTCAACTGCCTCAAATGATGTCGCATTAATGTACATTATTCTATATATTTGTAATGTGGCATTGTCAATTTATTATTCCTGTTATTATATATAATGGTCAGTGCAAGCTGCAAATAGGCTACTGCACAAATAACATCAGCAGCAACAACAAGCTTCTTGATAACAAATGTCATTTGGTCTGACATGCCCATTACGATCCTTATAAATATACGGGCTGATATTGTAGATCATGGGCACAAGTTTATTGGTCGGCGTAAAGAGGAGAGTAATGATTATTTGTGCCATTCACATTAATGGCATTGGGAAATTAATCCTGATGATACCAGTGAGCAAACTCCCTGCAGACCAATTACAAAGGTTCACAAGGTTGTTCCTCATATTGCACAATGACTTTTTAATGAGGCTTTGCCGTAGCCGGCCAAAATATTGCTTTGCTTGTTTTGTTGCTGTCTGCTTGCAGAATAGAGTATAGTTTGGCCATTGGGGAAATGACTCACAAATTACTACATTTCAGCTGTCAGGAGCCTACTGTAAGTCATTAGCTCAGCATTTGTTATATTTAAATGAGAAACGCAACGCTTGTCATGCTCCTAATGTTTTCCGAGGATGGGCTGAGCACGCATCCGGCGGGTTTTAGATGAAGTCCCCTCTTGAGGGGCAGTGGATTTCATTTCCCGCTGCGTACCCCGGATATATCTCTGTGCATTAGTGCATGTATACTCTTTGCGCGTACCCTTGTTAGCGTGTCCTCTGCTTTCGGTGTCATACCGCTACCTGTGTGACACCGGGGACGAGGCAGTCGAGGCAGCACCTGGAAAGGTCTGATGTGGTGAGACGTGCTACAGCGAGCAGGGAAATTAGGATCAGCTTGCCACCCGGGGGTAATGGCGAGAGCATGGCGCGGGGCGCTCTGTTCTCTCTTTTCCCGCCGATCCCCCTCCACTTTCCCGCTTCTTTTAATAATCTCTTCAAATCTAAAAACCCATCACTGTACTTGTTGGTGCGACATGGGTTTATCCAGCAGTCTCTACTCTCTCTCTCTCTCTCTCCTTGGCCCAGAGCCTTTAATCTGTGAAGCTCGGAGTGTTCATGTTTTTTTTGTTTTGTTTTGTTTTTTGTAAAAGAGAGGAAAAACTCTAATAGAAAACTTGCTGTGCTGCTGTTGGCCTTACAGAAAAGCGCTTTTCCTGTTGGAGTAGTAATTGGCTTGCATTCTTTCCGCTATTTTCGCGCAGCTCCATTTGAGAAGTGACTAATAAAAGAGGATTCCTTGTTTGTCTGTTGTTCCACTCCAGGAGAAGTAGCGACTCTGAACTCTAACTTACCAATCATGTGTTCAGAAAGGAGCTATACGTGAGAGCTCTACAGAAGGCTATTTCCTCTTCAAATGCGTTTCTTTCGGAAGCAAATGGGGTGTGATCTTCCTAGGTGACAGATAACAAAATCTCTCATGCAGATTTAATAGGTTTTCCTTGGAACAAAGGAAAATAATAAAAAGGATGCAAACATCAAAGCCTTCATCTGAGTAGAGCTGTCTAGATTGTAATCATATGATGCGCTGTTAGTGGATGCTGAATTATCATATAGCCCTGGCTTAGATGGCAGTTTGTTTATTTTTGGGTAGGCGCAAGTGTCTAGAAGTGCTCAATCTCAAACTATTTCCAGAGGAGGAAATACATTTTTTCTGTACACAAAAACTTTTTTTTTTTTTACAAACTTTTTAAACATTAAAAAGTTTTATTGCAAGCAGGATTTATAGAAGCTACAAGGTAGAACCAGTATTCGGAATGAGAATTTAGGCATAAAGTGGGACGTCTTTGAGGTCCCAAACAACAGAACTGGTATCTTTTGTTATATGCATTTGGTCTCCAAGTGTGCTGAATGGTGCATGTCTGAGAATGAACTGAAAGCTTTGTCTTTCATGCATACAAATGCATTATACTTTTGTGCTCAGAGAAATTAATGAAAAATGCATTGTGTTAAAGAAATGGTTCACCCAAAATTGAAATTCCTGCCATTCCTCACTCTCATGTCATTCAAAACACGTTTCCCTCTACTTTTTAAAGAAACAGTTCACCCAAAAAGGACAATTTATTGACAGTTTGCTCACCCACAGGCCATCCGCGATGTAAATGAGTTTGTTTCTTCATCAGAATAGATTTGGAGAAATTTAGCATTACATCACTTTCTCACCAATGGGTCCTCTGCAGTGAATGGGTGCCGTCAGATTTCTCCAAATTTTGATGAAGAAACAAATTAATGTACATCTTGTATGGCATGAGGGTGAGTAAATTCACCTTTAATTTACATTATTAAATTTACTATTTTAATTTCTGGGTGAACTATTGTTTTAATGTCTGTTTTAAAGTTTGATAGAATGGTCATTATGGACTTTCATGCATGGTGACCATTTGTTCAAGCAATCTGACCATTGAAGTTTTTGTATTAAATTAGAAATAGTCTTCTCAGGCTTATGGACCTCACTGTATGGGAATATATAACATATATACTTATAAAATATTTAAAAGTTTCCCCCCACTAATTAGATTCTTTAAGTTGTGAGGGAACTTTGTATCAGCTGACATGTAGCTGGCACAGTTAGCTTAGAGAGCAGTGCAAAAATCTGAACACGATCGATGCCAGAACAGGTGTGAGTAAGACAGTTTTGCCAGCTTGTGTTGAGAAATGTTTCACCATGGATTTAGCCCAGTTTGGGTCTGGGCCAATAAAAAAAGGGCTTCCAGGAGAAACCGGGCAATATTGGACACAGGGGGCTGTGTCAACCTATAAAGCAGGCAACTTGCTAATGACTTTTTCAGAAACTAATTTTCTTCTTTGCCGCACTGGCCATAAAAGGTGGTTATCTCCTCCATCCAGGGATAGATAGAGATTTATCTGTCCTCATTGTTTATTGTTTTCCACTGCAGATTTTATGTGGTACACGGCAAGCGCACCAGGAGAAAATCTCCTCAGATTTATTTCAGTCTATGGCTTGAGCTGTTCTCAAATAGTTTCTTAATTATAGGGAATGATAATATTGCACAATAGCACTCAATGCTAATACCTCTGTGAAAAATGCCAACTAGAGTGCTCTAGTTGACAATAGATCGTTTCGCTGTGGGTCTTGTTAAAGCCGATGTCTATCTGCTTAGCAGCTCAACAAGACAGCAGTTAGAATACAGCAGCCAGGCCACTTAATTGAAATAGATGAACAAGTCAGGTTTTCAAAAAAAAAAGGCCTATTGTTAAAAATGAAGTTATGATGAAAAGGGCCCAAAACCTCTTTAAACCCAGCAAACTAGACCTGACCAGACTGGGAGGCCAGTTTAAATGAATTAAGGCCAGCAAACCATCTTAGGCTGGTTTAGGCAGCATTTATCCAGCAATGTAGTTTAAAAAATGGGATACCTTTAATTATGCTAAAATTATTTTTTTGGTCTTAGCTGGTCTTCCAGCCTGGTCAGACTGCTCTTTTGGATTGTTCTGGAAACGTTTCGGGGAGTTTTCAGCTGGTAGACAAGCTGGGAGATACCAGAAAACCAATTAAAACTGGTTTAGGTTATGTTGTAGCAGTATAGTTTAGTAGCCTAAGCTGGTTTCCTGGTTTTAGGGGGGTTTTGAGCTGGGAGTCCAGCCAAGACCAAACCAGTTAAGGCTGGTTTAAGCAGTGTTTTTCCAGCAGTGCCATTTAAAATGTTGTTTAAAAAACAAACATATTTAACCAGCCTAAAATGTTTTTTTTTTTTTTTTGGTCTGGATTGTTATAGAAAATTGCTTTTAAACTATCAGACCAGCTTGATCTGATTTAAGTTTTTTTTTTTTTTTTTTTAGCAGTTTAGTCTAAACTAGTTTCCTTGTTTTAAAGGGGTTTTGGGCTTTTTGACCAGCTTGGTCAGGTTGTGAGACCAGCTAAGACAAACATACCATCTTAGGCTGCTTTAAGCAGCAGTGTAGTTTAAAATATAAAGAAAAATAATCTTTAACCAGCCTAAAACAGTTTCTGGTCTTAGCTGGTCTCCAAGACTGGTCTGTTGGATTGTTACAGAGATGTTTTGGGCAATTTTCACATACAGGCAAACCAGTAGTGCAGTTTACAGTAGCAGCCTAAACTGGTTTCCTGGTCTTAGAGGGGTTTGGGGCATTTTGACCAGCTTGTCCAAGCTGTGAGACCAGCTGAGGCCAGCAAACCAGCTTAGGCTGGTGTATGTGTTGTGTTTTCGGCAGGGTTTTTTCATATAGACTACAAAAAACTATTTCTATCTGTATTAAATCAGGAAAGAAAATGATTACCCTAGACGTAAAATCGCAATAAAGGATGTGATTGAAATCACCCCATGCCCGATCTGACCCCAAATAACTTTGTAGATTTGTTTCAGCTGCGCTGTCAGTCTAAACTATTGTATTACTGAATGCATGCCGTCAAGAGCCGTAATGCAATTCCGAATGGGAAGGAAACAGGGCTCATCATTCAAAACAACCCTGTGGCCATCGATAAAAAGGCCTGATAACGTCACGCTTCCTGTGTATTCCCAGCCCAAATCTGCCCTTCCTGAAGCGAGTTCGGCTAATGCTTAAAATCACTCTGCGATCTGTACGACACTTTCAAATGCACTAGAGCAGCTCTTCTCTCAACATCATTAATATTCTTTATTGCATTGCACAGTTTATAATCTCTGTTGATCAGGAGATCTCGTCTTAATCATATAAACCCTTTAGTGGATGGGGAATATTATGTATTAATGAGCTATCAAGATCCACAAAGCCCATGCAACCTGAATATCAATACCACTTGAATACTGCATCAGAAGATAATTGATTTACCCGCGTTCAGCACAAGAAAGCTCAACACGGTGTGGAGTGCAACTTTATTTCACGGTGCAGAGGTTGTAGTTAACCGGAACACAGACAGTTAAATGCCTCTGTCCATGAGTCATTAGTGGCTGCAGAGTGACACCAAGCAGATGAGTGAGTCCCCAAAGAGCTCGGCCCAGGAGACGCTGAGACATCACAGAGTTGGAGGTCAGTGTGGAAATGCTTAGCCTTGAACTCGGAGAGAGATCCAAGAGAACTGGTTGTTTTCTTTGAATTAAAAAAAATGCCTTTAGAGACTGACTGCAAGTCTGAGACCATATCTGCCCACATACAGTACTTGTACTGTAACAGGAATTACGGGCTAGAGACCCTTTGCAATATTAATGTTTTTTCACCTACCCAAACTGCAACCCAGAGCTTGCTATAGAACATCTTACACTACCGCTTAAAAGTTTAGGGACAGTGATTTTTATTATTATTATTACTATTATTATTATTAACATTTTTAATGCTAACCAAGGCTGCGTTTATTTGATTTACAAATATGGTAAAACACTAATATTGTGAAATTATTATAATTTAAAATGATTGTTTTCTATTTTAATATATTTTAAAATGTCATTTATTCCTGTGATGCAAAGCTAATTTTTCAGCAGCCCTTACTCCAGTCTTCAGTGTCACATGATCTTTCATAAATCATTTTAATTAATATGCTGACTTGTTGCTCAAGAAACATTTATCATTGTTATCAATGTTCAAAGCAGTTGTGCTGATGTTTTTTTTATTTTCAGCATTCTTTGAATAGAATGCTCAAAGAAATACTGTAACACTTTATTTTAAGGTGTCCCAGTTACACGCTACATGTACTCACTATTATAATAACAATTAATTATGCATAATTACATGCAAATAACCCTAAAACAAACCCTAATCCTAACCCTAACCATATAGTAAGTAAATGTAGTTAATTAATATTACTCAGTACTTAAATGTATAATTACACTGTAACAAGGACACCTTAAAATAAAGTGTAACCGAAATACCATTTATTTGAAATAGATTTTTAAATAATGTAGAAGTATTTGTTTGTTTTGATCAGATTAAGTCATTATTGCTTGAAACTATTAATTCTTACAAAAAACTTGCTGACCAAACTTTTGAACAGTAGTGTATATTTTAAATTATTTTATTTATTTTATATTTATCTTATGCAACCTGAATTGTGTTCATTGCCAATTTGATATATTTTAAGATAACTGATGATTTTTAAAAAAATACTGATTTTTGTGATATATTTGCAACATTATGTTCTGTCAGAGTGTTTATTAGGATAATGATCCAAGATGAATGGAAATTCCTTAAGCGGCCTACAGTTGCTATGGTTACCATCCAAGGTGAATGATTTCTGTGAGCATCAGGTGACCCTGACTAACTTTTAGTGTAATGTGAAATGTTTGAAAATCTTATTGGAATTTGTTTATTTATATGTATATATGTAAATTCAGCATTACAAAAAAAAAAAAAAACACGTTTCCCAACTCCCACCATGTATTAGTGGTCAAATAAACTGGAAGTTCCACCCTCAAATGGAGAATGGCTTCTTTATAACAAACAGGGGGAGTGTTCTGGAAACCTGTTCGGTAATAGTCATAATTAGTGCTATTCCAGGCCCATAAATTACGCAGTTCATCTTTAAATAGTCACAGTAAGTAGATATGTAATAATTTGGCATATTTTGTTTTGTTCACATGCAGTCAGCCTTGCAGCAGACATCGTTTTTATCTTTTTGTGATTTAGCGATTATGTATGCAGCAGGAGAAGTCAGCAAATGTGTCTGAGTGCACAAAGACAGTGGAGAAGCTGCTGTTCGCTGCTCTCCCTTCAAGGCTGTTGCTCTTTTCCTCGCTGTCTTTCCTGCAAGTTAATCCCATCAGGAATTCAATTTACTTCTCTTTTAATTATCACCTTTCAATTGACTATTTTAAAAGGAGAAGATTTTCTCCAATCCCACTTACTATAATTAGGGTTTATGCACGGATAATGACAATTTTAAGGGATCAAAGGTGGAATTCATTTGTAGAGGGGCCTGAATCTCTTTTAGTTCCTTGCAGTTTGTCAGAGATTGGTTTGCAATACAAAGTTTACAGTAATTATGTAAATAAAAAAATTAAGTGAGCAACTTAAAAGAATGCAGCAGTTAGCGGTTGCGCTATATTTTTCCCCCAAACAGTCAAATGTGAGCAGTTTACCCTTATTTGAACAGCTAGTGTTTGACAACAGGCTTGTTAGCTTGTGCCACCTAGTGGATTAGCACCTTCCGTGTGGACACGAGGTTATGTATCTAATAACAAACGATTGATTTCCCTCCCCGACAGTCTCACAAATTGGAAGCTTTACTGCATTAAAATTTCACCTGCCCTAAACACACAGCCAGAGCATCTGGATGGTCGTAGCGTGTCCGCTAACAGTCGATATGAATGCAATCTGCCTCCCTCGGTGAGGATATGAGTGCTAAGGAAGATGGATTCATTGTAGACCTATTTCTCAAGCTGCTGTGCATGAGAAATCACACTGCTCGTGTACTGCTGCTCCTGCTCCTGTCTTTGAATTGCATGAACATATGCAAAGCAGCTATAGTTACACAGCAACACACACAGACATGCACCTAACAACCCCATCACACCAGTGTCAAAACATGTCACGCTCTCCACCTTGCCGTTCTGTCACAGCAGACAGAGGGTGCCATCGGGAGTTAAGCATGTCAATAAGCCCCTAACATTGATCAAGACACTTACTGAACAGCTTATAAACCCCCTGGCGCAGGTGTCTGGATAGATCAGTCTTCTGATCCAACTTAATTGAGGAAAATGTGATAGTATTGAGGGAAGGAGGCGGGGGAGACTAAACTCCAATCATGACATAGAGCAATGTGATCTCATTAAAAGACATATACATAATTTATCAGCTAATGCAACTGCTTCATAAGGGTTTCTCTTATATTGTATTTGGCAACTGTGTTCTCTGCAAACCACTCATCAGGATCTGTGCACTTAATGCTGATGTTCTTTTTGGGGTCTTATAAGACATGCTTAACATCTATGAGGTTGATATTTCATTACTAATGTTATTAGGACTAATTATAAAAAAAATATTTTAACTTGATGCATCATCCTGCATCAAAAATATACATTACTACTTTTTTGGGTTTCTAGAGATACAGTAACACTTGAATGCAGTACAGTGTGTAGGAGATACTCTTCTGCTATCTAATTGGGTTTGTTTTATTGTATTCTTATAGTGTTTTTTGGGTCCAAACAGAAACAATATTAGTCTATTGGATAAAAGTGCTATTTTTGAAAGGTGTATGCTGCTTTGTGAGTTAAAGCCTTAATAATGTCCATTTTCTGGGTTTTGGATAGGTCAGAGGAACAAAATAAATAAAAAAACCCACATATACAGTAACACTTGAATGCAGTACAGTGTGTAGGAGATACTCTTCTGCTATCTAATTGGATTTGTTTTATTGTATTCTTATAGTGTTTTTTGGGTCCAAACAGAAACAATATTAGTCTATTGGATAAAAGTGCTATTTTTGAAAGGTGTATGCTGCTTTGTGAGTTAAAGCCTTAATAATGTCCATTTTCTGGGTTTTGGATAGGTCAGAGGAACAAAATAAATAAAAAAATTTGAGGTTAAGTAAATATCATTACTTCTATTACTTGGGTCTCCAGGAGTCACCTTGTTCAATTAGCATGTAGTCATATAATTGTAAGTCATACACCAATGTTTTGTAACATCACCCAGTTGACAAGGAACATTCTAGAACTTTGTTAATGTTCTGGCAAGGTTCTCTCAAGTTTATGAACAAACGTTCTTCCAAATACGTTAATAAAAGGTTTGTTCAAAGTGGTCTTTGAAAGCGTAGAAAAACATGATTTTTTTAATGGAAATGCTATAAATGCCTCATTCATTCATTCATACTTTATTCATGGAATGTTTTATTTCTGAAATGATTTAGTTGGACATTTGTCTAATGTTATTTAAATGTTAAGTTTTTAAATATATTAAATGTTTGCAAAATTATAAAATGAAATATACCTCTTAACATTGAATGAATGAATGAATGAATAAAACATTTAAAAACTGGACATTCAGAATTATTGAACATTCCAAAATAACATTTTCATAATATAATGTGAAATTTGGCAGAACATTCTTAGAACATATTTTTATTAGTTGATCAGCTGCTTAATTGACCCTTTAAAATGCCTTTTTTTTTGTTATTATGAACATTGTTATTATTAATTAGTGACAACAAATGTGGTAATATCTTAAGTAAGTGGTTTTGTTAAAGGCAAATTATTTATTAAGCAGAATCAACATTCATGTGTAAGATCAGAGTGTGTAGTAAATCAAGTAACAGCAGCCCACTGTCATATTTTGTTAATCTTCCATTTTTGTTATTTTCTAAGTTTTAACATCTAAACAAATGGATGGCACAAGGAATTCACAGAATGCCAATTCGCCCAATTATTTTTTACAACATAATTGTAATATTCTACCATACAAGTATACATATTGCCTTACTGAACATGCTTAATAGGCCTATACGTTTTCTGATTAGATCATAATGTGTGTGTGTGTGTGTGTGTATATATATATATATATATATATACACAGTATATGTTAAACATATTTACAATATCTGTTATGAAAGTCTTTTTTTTATTACTAACATTTTTACAGTGCATATTTTTACTCTTTGCAGTACACCTAAAGCATCCCGCCCTCTTGAAAGCCAAATGAATAATAAATGGGCACATTTTACTGCAAGTTTACGTTTCTGCCATATCAGCTGTGTCCTCGTATCCCTAATGTCAAAGCCTCAGCCCTTCGTGACACAAAGATGATGTGATTTGTGTGACTCTTTGGGAGCCCTCCAGCACAGTATGTGGGAGGTGCCCACCCCTTGCCACACGAGCAGCGCGGGCTCATGTTGATCTAATGCAGGAATCAGCGGGGACCGAGTGTGGATAGCGCGATATCTCCAGCTGAACGCTGGCGCTCGCATATTCTGCCATTAAGCGGCACTTTTTGGAGATCCGCTCCGTGTTATTCGGATGCTCGGTTCAGTGAGCGTCTCGCAGAGAGCCCGCATCACTCTGAGGAAGGGAAGAGACTCGATGTATCACAGTAAGTGCGTCTTTAGTTATCAGCTGTGCATCGCTCCGTCACGCTGAACTCGCGTTTATATTGCTGCTCTATCTGCACCTCAAACATATGCGGAGAGTGAGTATGCCGTTGCACGTTTTGCCTTGTGTTTTTGGTTAGCGACGTATTTTCTTAGGCATTTACTTAGAGAAGGGACACATGCTCACTTTGACGACTGCTTAGACGTCTCCATTTATTACAAGACATTTCTATTCATGCGGTAGACGAGCAAACCACAGAAGATCAATTAATTATATTATTTAGCATTATATTTGTGAGTAGTAGTCCTAGTGATGGAAGGTGTAGTAGTAGTAATAATAGCATATCTATATAGGCTACATATTTCTAGTTGGAAAGGCAGTAGTGAACTAAATGATTAATTGGAATGGCTATTAGAGTAGTAGAATTATAATTTAGTTGGACTGACAGTATATTATCAGTAGAATTGTAAAAGGATTGTAAATTATCACTAGTAAATGTGTATGTGTGTGCAATTTTGGTCCAATATTGTTCCAGTGTTAGGCTATATGTTTACTGGGCACATTTGGTATATGGAAAATAGTTTACCTTACAATAGTGTAAAGTATGTAATAAAAGTAAATAAATAAATATGACAGCATTCTATAATTATTTATTTTTATTCATTTTATTTTTATTATTATTTTGTCTTTATTTTTTAACATATTTTATGTGCTATGATTACAAATAGCTTATCATGAATACAATTTTTTAAAAAGTTTTCCATTGCTTCAAAAGTAATTTTAGTGCTGCAGTAGCTAGCAAGAATACTTTGTATGTTTTTATGAATTCAAACTGTTGTTTGGCTATTATCGCTAAAAGTGACCTTCTCTGGGATCATTATTCATCAAATCCTCAGTAAGCACTGCAGGTGTCATGATGGCGGCAGGCACAGGAGTGTACCTTTGGTTTTTTCTCTAAAAACTGTATCACTCACAGATCATTTTGCATTTCAAGTCATTTCAAGTTCATGACAGAAATGATATGTGAGTGGGTGAGTTGTTTACTCTGTAACGAGTCTGCCCATTTTCTCTAGTTTGACACATTCGGGCCGGTTTGTGCACCTGTTACGATAACATTATCCAGCTGACAGTGTGATCAGCCAATCACGTGGAGGCACTGCGTCATATCACGTGACCTTTCACTTGTTGATGAGGAACGTATACAGTATATCTATTGTTATACAGTATGTATCATGTGTATGTACATTATATTATATTTTCTACATATACTAAGGCTAGTCATTTATTTCAAAAAAGTAAATATATGTTTGTCGCTTTTAGTCAAGTGAAAGTGACAAGCATCTTGATGTTTGCTGTGAAAGTCATCATCACTGTTGACTTTTCGAAGCTTGCTCGAATTGATCTTACTTACTGAAACAGCTGGTGTTGGGTTGTGTGCAGAGCGCATTAACGTCAGGACGGGTGTGCATTACCGATGCTTTGAGACATGTTGCGCTGGGGTTAATGATCTGATATGCTCTGGGTTTGATTTGGTTAGAGAGCGTCATGTTGGAGACTAGTGCCTCTGCAGATGTTTATTAATCCGCTCTCACTGTCTCTCCATCACTTAATCCGTCCGGATTTACTGATTATTGCTGTCCACAAACTCTATAAACCACTCAGAATTTATTTATTTATTTCCCTTGAAGGATTTACTTTCTGCGTCACATGTTAAAAGTCATAGCTTCCTTATATTTTGCTCCTCGTTTGATTTATTTATTGATTTAGCCGCTACATGGCTCACAATATTCTTGGTTCTGTAGGCAAAGATGAGCGATCTAAATAAAACTGAAGTTATAGACCTCATTCGTATATGTGGTTGGATAGACTTATCTAGCATCTGTCGCTCAGCATCCCAGACTGCAGCTCCCTGCGTTGAGTGCAATCTCATCTCGTCTGGTGGCCAAGCAGATGAGGTTTTATATGGATCATATTTAATGTTAATCACCGGTCAGGCTATAACAATGCAGGACATGTTGTATGATTATCTTTCGCTCACAGTGCAGGCTTTTCTTTCAAAGCAACCTGGTTTATGTTCATGTCACAATACATTAGAGACAAATTCAGTGTGATTGCATGCGTACATGCAAATGAGATTTGTATAAATCAGGCTAACATCTAATGTCAAAACACTGCTGATGAGAGAATATGTTGCATAATTATTGTTTTGGATAATAATGTTTTGGCATTAGGTGGAAAACTGAAGCCTTTTTGGATGGCCTTTTGATATACTACACGGTCACAAATAGTTAACGGCGTTATCAAGACGAAAGTATGAGAGCGAGTGTGTTCTTACGGTAAGCATGGCGGCCTGTCAGAAGTGATGTAGTGCAAGTGACATTATAAAGATTCTGGGGTGGTTGCATTTCATAAAAATTTCAATGGATGGTGTCTGCTGGTGGAAGCACTGAGAAAATCTGTCAGGAAGGCCACTTCTATATAACATACACTTTCCTTCTCGTTGCTGAGAAAAGTTAGTAATATGAGTGGTGCAGTATGTGCATGCGGGTCAGGGCTGAAGAGTTTTACAGGTCGTTTTCATTTTACACTTCATTTTCACTTCATTGGCAAGGCGACTACTAAGTAAAATATGGTGACATTAATTGTAACTTTCTTGCGTAGAAGTGTTAGCAGGGATTATGATCACTCTGCGGAAACTTGTGAAAGTAGTAATAATTAATAATAAAGTAATAATAAAAAATTATTATAATAAATATTCAGCTTTTACAGGAAGATTGCAGATCTGAGATGGGTACCATTATAAACACAAGCCAGGGTGTTTGTTAATTATAGAGCAGGTCAACCAAAAATTAATTTCGTTTCATTTAATCTCCTTTTTTTTTGGTCATTCCGAACCTGATGTTTTCGTGTGAAACACAAAAGATTTTGAAAGTCAGTGGGCTTCAGTGTTGTTTGTTTTTAGACATTCTTTAAAATATCTTCTTTTGTGTTTTTCCGTCAGGTTTGTAATGACACACTGTCAAAATGATTTTTATTTTTTAAATGAAGTTAATAAAACAGATTGTTTGAGTATGTTTTTCTACTTAAACATTTAAAATGTTCTTGTGTTACTTGCTCTATGTATCTGTTTCTGAAATTTACTAGCGATTTCTGAGTGAAAATTGTTTATGCAACCAATTTTCTTCAGTGCATGAGTGTGAGTAAATGATGTGAACTGTCCCTTTAAGTGTTTTGATTGATCCAGTATTTTGAATACTCGTTGTCTTTGCTAGGAGATTTACGCCATGTTGCTTCCTTCAGGGAAATGTAGAGCCCCTCGGGACTCTCCTGTTGTTACTGTATCCTCCTAAGTTTTACGTTGACAGAGCGAATGCAGTGGGCGGCCTGACTTAAAAAAGCAACAAAGCCGTCATTTACATGTGGGCTAGGCACAGCTGGCCACTCTCAAGCCAGGCAAAATAGCATTTTGGACAGTGTCCTAAGAAGTCCGTTAGCATCTAATCTAAGGGCTCTCCTCTCCCAGCGGACCGTGCGGTAAACCAGGGTGAAGCTCGGCAAATAAAGACAAATGCTCTCTGTCAACCGCCTTGCGCCTCCAGTAAGAGACTCTTCTTTTGGCGCTGCACTCTGTAGGTTTTTAAAAGCAAACAGCGGCGTGCGATTTTTCAAAACATCATTATGCACAGAGAGGCTGTGGGCCCCTGATACTTCTTTCGCCCTGCGCATGCTTAGACTTGTAAGCCTCTTGTGTCATATTAAGATTAATTTTTTCCCCCTCCCCATCTAGCCGTTGTAGAATCTCAAAGTCGGTTTCTTTTTTTCTCTCTTGCTCTCTTCCACCCCCTTCTTTCTTTTTATCGAGAGACAGCCAGTGTCTTAGCGCAAGCATATGCTGAGTGCCTTTGACACGTCTCTGCTACGGAATTATTTGCATATTTGCCAAGCATTGAAATTGATCCAGCTGACATCACAGATCAAAGCCGGGTATACTGACAGCAGTGTACTAATGGATCTAAGATGGCTGTCAATTAGGAAAAACAATCCCTCTGGTGCTAGAAATTATTATTTCTCAGATACCTCTCGAGAGTGTGTGAAAAGGGTGTATTGAATGCACTTGCTCACAATGCACTGGTTCCGATGGTTTATTAATAGCGTTCATAGTGTTTAGCACTGATGGCTAAAAGGCTAAACTGAAGACATAAACGCTACTGGGAAAACGAAGTCTCGCTTTTGTTTAACACACCATGTTTTATTCCATATTGGCTTGACGTTCAGGAAAGCTGACAGCTGTGTGTAATAGTGTAGAAGACTCTTTCACACAGTTGCACTTTTTTTTTTTTTTTGAGAAAAAGCAGAAACACTTTTTTAAGGGTTCTGGACCATAGATGAGCAAGGTAAAGCTGTATTGTTACTGGGATTAAATGGATTTAAAGGAAACCCTCAAAAAGTGTGTTTTGTGAGAAATTGCCTTGAAGTGATTTTTGAAGACAGGTGAAAATGTAAGGTTAAGAGTAGTGGAGGGGCATCAGTGTAGTACTGTTTTCTTTTTTTCCACTTCCAAGCTTCCCGTCTAAAGGAATTGCAGTAAAATCAAATCTCTGGGGTCGGTTTGTTATGCTTGTTCAATGGGACTAAAGCTATTGTTTGGGCAAATATGCAAAGTATCGAGTGTGGGTGCATTCAGTATTCAGCGTGTTTAAAAAAGTTCCCATTAAAGCAGTCATCTTCTTTTATTCTGCTGTTATCACTACCACTTAATGTCTCCGAGCTGTATTTTTAAGCTTCTCGGCTTCATGTAATGATCCTCATACATGATTGCAAGTAGACCAGCCACAAACAGCGCTATCATTCATTTTAATAACACCGCCATTGTGCCTTTTTATTATGCCTTAATGTCCAGTTATGTGAATGGACTTGTGAGCTGCATTTATTTTCAGATTTCAGGGTTACAGACACATTAAAATTATGTTTTTTTTTTCCTTTTTGGATTAACGGCCTAAAAATCTGCACCACACTAGTTTGAACAATGACAGTACCATGGAAAAGCAAGAGTAATATTATGATACTTTTGATATATACTTTGATACTGAACGATTACCAGTGGTATTTTCCAAAGATTAATATACAGTAAGGAAGGAATAATTAATGACGGGGTGTTGAATTATTAGAAAATAATGCACACCTGAGGTGATGAAGCCTCAGGTGTACATTATTTTCTAATAATTTAATGGATCGGAGTCAATTATTCCACTTATACTACGGTTACCACACCTCAAGACATTGTTCAGATGTTATATTTTATATTCTTCAGGTTTTTGTCCTTAAAGCGCTCTTGTGTGTAGGATTAATGTCCGCATTCTCACGCATCTCATCCCATGCCTCCATTGCTAATAACAAAATGCCATTTTAGACCAAGTAACGGAGATTTAAGCCATTGATAGCAAACTAATACAGTTATTAATGAAGTTTTTAGAGAGAGATTTAAGTGCATCTCAACAGTGTTCGGCAGCAGCGTCTCTACTAATAACGAAACTGTAAGTTCATCTTCTTCAAGATTCAAGAACAGTGCCGTTACTGCGTCGCTTGTGAGAAATGTCATGTAGTTTGCTAAACTATTTTACTGATAAAAATTGTCAGAGCAGCACTGACAACAAGCTTCTGTGTGAGTGTGTGTCTGTACTGTATGTGTGTGCGTTTGTAAGAGAGAGAGAGCGGGAAAAAGAGAGTATACAAAATTTTGTGGCAAAAACATGGAAATAATTAGTCGTTTTTTTTCTTGTTGTTTACTATATTTATTTTCTTTGGTCAGTGTCAATGTATCAGATTCTAGCATTCAACAGCCCCTGTAGTATAATATATAATAGGGCTGCACGATAAATCGCATGCGATATTTAACGCGCATCTTGTCAGAAAGCCGGTTCTGTAATCAGCGGTAAATCTCCATCACGTGCGTGCTTTCACATTGAGCAGCATTAACTACACAGAGCCGTTGTTCACTGACGAGCTGCGCCAAAAATCGCGCCAATATGAACGTGGTCGCATGCGATATCGCATGCGATTTATCGTGCAGCCCTAATATATAATGATATAATTTTATAATGTTGATGTGTAATGTTATGTATGTTACATATGTTATTTTATATATGTTATATGAAACAACACCATATTACTTTTTTGTTCGTGCATTGGTTAGAGCATTGTTATTTATCTAAACACATAAAAAGAAAGTGAAAATTGGTTTTGTGGCTGGTTTAATAACCAACACATCTGTCTCTAATAATCTGTGGTTCTGAATTAGTTCAGATTCACTGAACTGTATCCGATATCTGCCATTTCTAAATGTGTTACAGACCTATTGTCTGTTGTTTCTTATGCAGTCATGGTGCAACATATTCCTTTGGGAATATGGGTAATTGTGGGTTTCATTAGCGGAGCATAACATGTCAAGGCATTTATGGAACTACTGGTGCTGTGATTCCAGTTTTATTATTTACCTTTAATATGCTCCCTGATAGTTCTTCCCTCTAGTAAACTTAAGATGTCAGATAGAGATGTCATATATGATGTGCTTTAATGATGGCCATGTCAGGCAAATTGTTTAATCAGCAAAGTGTTGCCAAACCACATGGGTGTGTTTTGAAGTGCTTATGCGAAATCTAAGACAATCTTCTAGGGAGTTCAGATGGTGCTAAAAACATTCTACTACTTTATGCTTTGGAAAACAAACATGAGGCTTCTGTCTATGAGGAATAAAGCCTACTGAGTGAGATTAAAATTATGATGTAATCTGTCTTAAAAGAAAGAAAACCGGTCACAAGTAAGCAGTGGTTGTGCTGGTGCATGATTTTTACATAAAAATAATTAAAGTTATAACATATTTTTATAACATTAATGGAGCCATATTGGGTATTTTTTCCCCTTAGGTCCACTTATAATGTTAATATTTTTTTCCAGTGCTCAAAAACACAATAATTGTCCTATAATTTTATTTTCATTACAATTTTCCACCCTCTGTCTGACCATTACACTGACCATTAACCAGGCACAATGTAATTTGTCTGTACACACTGAAAGAGAAAATGCTGTGTGATGCAGCACATTCAGAGCCACTGAGAACATATATGATGTTCAATATACAGTTACAGTATGAGCAGAGGTTTTCAGCCAATGAGATTTCAGTGTGGGCGGGGCTATCCAACAAGGTGCCGCAGAAATAAAAACCAAATCATGGCTGGTTAGGACAACAACTGATACAAAAAGATGTATATGAACAATTATGCTCTGTTTTTAGCATTTTATCATTTTTTATTTTGTGCTGAAAGTAAACAGGCTGTTTATTTTGCTGCTGTGCCTTTAAGACTATGAAAATGGACGTTTTGCATGTGCAATGGTGCAAATTTGCAGTCAGATCCAATAGTTTTTTAAACAGACTTAATTGATCAGGGATATTTAAAAAAATAAACTTTACACACATTAGTGCTTGAGAAAGATATGGAGAGCAGCAGGCAGTCATATGTTAATGTTGACATCAGAAATCCAAGACTTTCAGAACAAACCATTTTTGCTGTTTAGGTTCTTTTGAAAGTCATTTTGTACTGTGACGTACAGTAACCATATTAAATGTCATGATTTATTTCATTCATTTTCTAGCCAATATTGGCCAATAAATATGAATCTATGAAACATTAAATGAAAAAAACCCCCACTAATATTGGTCCATAACTGCTGTGGTCCGGATATATTGTGTATCCTTAGTTTGGTGATTTGATTGTGATCACTTGCAATGTATATTTCACATTTTCACATTGAAGAAAGGCAGAAATATGCGTTCGGAGGGTAGTACTACTATAAATTACATAGAACTCGCTGTCTTCTTTGGTTATACGATACTCGTGCCATTGTGTGTCCTCACATGTGTCCTCACATGACTTCTCAGGTATGAGAGATTACTCCAATTTTCTGAGCGCTTCTGATTGTTGCACTGAAGCAACATCCAGGCCCTCATGTCTTACCAGTGATAGAAATGTGGAGCCTTTTACTCTAAATACATAATTTTTAGCTCTCAAAAATATGTCCTGAAGGCCTGAGGCAATTCACAATATAATCATCTCCCAGTGGCTCAGGCTTGAGAAGTAGCAAAGCGATTCGCTCGCTATAAAAAAAGCTTTGCATTATATGACCATGTTGGATTGACTGTCATCTCATCTTATCTGGTCAGATAAGTCGCCTTGATGTGAATTATGGTTTGACCGTGATAATGAATCAGCGGCTGATCTTGATTTGACAGGCTGATGGAAGGCTACTGAGCATTTCTTTGTCAAATGTGGGATCCAGGGCTGGAGTTTTCTAAAATCCACAATTTAGACAAGCTGTGCAAAAATGACATTTAAAAAATGCATTGTCTCTGAGGGGAAAAATGATGGAGTGATACTTAAAAAATGTAGGACGCTATCCTGCAGAAAGCAAGTGTGCATAACAAGACCAAGTAGTAGGGATGCACCGGAATTAAAATTCTTGGCCGAAGCCGAACAAAATGAAACACTGGGCCGAATGCCGAATACTGAATACGGTTTTTCCCCCATGTAGGCCTATTTTGCCATTTTTTTTCACCATTGCATAAATTAAATTGCCAAAATGTGCTTTTTACTGTTTTGTGCTGCTTTTCAAATACAAAAATCAATTACAAAACAACAATTTAAAAATATTTACTTAACACTGAACATTTTTTTTTACATTCTAGCAGACATTCTCGGTTGAGGCCATTTCACGATTTCAGTCATCATTCAGTGGCCTAACCTCCAGCATCAGCCACCTCTTCTTCTCATCGGAGACGTGATACAGCACTAAACAGTCTCTCGCTGTCGGTTCTTCGTGCTTGTAATGATTGCGTCTTTCTCTGATAGATTTAATACTTTCACGCTGCCGACATGTTTGCTGCATTAGTGCGTGACTCTAATTGATCGTGTTAGTCATTGTTCGGTACATATTATTCGGCCTTTTCGCTTATTCGGCCGAACACCGAAATATATTTTTTTGCTATTTTCGGCCGAATAATTTCGGTTGCCGAACATTCGGTGCATCCCTACCAAGTAGCCTTTATATAACAAGTGCCCTTTTCAAAATGAGCACAAATATGAGCACTTCCTGTCTAAATGTTACAGCAGGCTACAGCATGTGTTAATGTTGCAGATGGAATTACGTCCACTACATACGTCAGGTCTCATTCACTGTGTACACTTTTGTATATATAATATATGAAAAAATATTTATATGAAATAATTGTGTCTATGTATGTATGTGTATCTATGTATGAATCTATCTATCTATCTATCTATCTATCTGTCCTTTTATCATTCTATCATTCTATCTGTCATTCTATCGTTCATTCTATCTATTGTTCTTGTGGTCTATCTTTCATTCTATCTATTGCTTGTTTCATCATTTGTTCCATCGTCCTATCATTTGCTCTATTTATCTATTTTTCTATCTGTCATTCGTTCAGTCATTCATTCCATCATTTGTTATATGGTTCATTCTTTCTTTTGTTCTGTCTTTAATGTTTTAGCTGTCATTCCATCCATTGTTCTATCGTTTGTTCTGTCATTCACACTGTCTATGTATTGCTTGTTCCATCGTTCATCTGATCATTTGTTCCATCATTCTGCCGTTCACTCTATCTATTTTTCTATCTGTGATTCTATCTTATCATTTGTTCAATCGTTTGTTCCATTGTTTGGTATATGGTTCTATCTATCTATCTATCTATCTATCTATCTATCTATCTATCTATCCACCACACTAAACGACCTTACAATTGCTCTTAATGGTGATAAAGTTGAACTTTTCTAACACTGTTTCTGATCATCTTACAGGCATCACTTATTTTTGCAGCTTAGTTTCAACATACTTTTTGGACTAGGAAGTTTTGGGTTCTTAATGTTGCAGTATGTTTTCATGGTACGCAGGAAAATTAGATTTTTCACCAGTTTAATTCTAAAAATGACATGTATTTGGCCTTTGTTGGTTTACACAGTCTGGCTGGCACACATCAGCCAGAAACAAGGGTGGCTCTGTCGAGTCATTGGCTAATCCAGCTCATCATTGGCACCATGCTAAATAGTTGGAGAGGCACAAGAATTTGTATTGTTCCTGCCATAATGGTGATGTAATGGTGGTGGTGTTATGTTGTTGATGCCATTATTGTTCAAGGCTCAGGCTGTAATTTAGCTTAGGCTGTAATACAGGACCATAGCAAAGGCCTTTATGGGGTAGCGAGCTGCAATTTGAGCAGAGTAGAATCAGTAAGCCACTGTTGCAGGGCTAGAGGTGTAACATTAAAAAGAATGAACTATTTCAGCACTCTTCCTTTTTTTAGACATCTTATTATTTTTGGGAATAAAAAGTATTGAAAAGAATGAACTCAATATATCCGTAACAGATATAAATCAGATGAAGCATATTTATCGAAGTGGTGACATTTACATAAATCAGTAACAAGCAGATGAGTCATTAAATGAGATGTCAAGTACTGCAGATTAGTAGGTGTTGGTACATTTAAATTTGAAGAAAGCATCTGAAATGGGTCCATGTTTTATTAGAGCATAACAAGGTACTTGCAAATGGAAGTATCATTAATCTGAGACGTGCTGCAAAATATTTTTAACATTTAAATTCATCTAAAGGTAGTGATAACAATGTTAGCAGGACTTTTGTGCTTTCAGATCATATGCTTTTTAAGTAATCTGACTATAGAAAACCTAATTGATGTTGGCCCTCATTTAACCCTCTATTGATGTTGGTACTGTATTTTTGTGACCTCACTAAAAGTGCAAGGTTTCATTCTGTGACCTCATTGCGTTAAACCTGTGTGTTTATTTTTTATTGCTAATTTCTGCAGATCTCTGGTGCTAAGCTTGAGTTCTGTGGACTTTGCAGCGTATTAGTGGTGGATTTATTGTTGTCAGCCTAAGATACTGCTATGGCAAAGACTGTCCAGTGCACCAGAACTCACAGCCTTGGGCATTTGTCAGCTGTCGATGTGAGATCTTGTTTGGTAGTAAAGCTTAAGGCACAGGCACACTGACTGCAATTTCACACTCCCAGCTACTGCTTATAAATCTTGTAGAACTTTCGAAAATATGAGTTTTGTGCTGTATTTCTTCTTATTTGAATGAATCTGGCATTCTTTTATTTTATAGCTGTGGTGTTCTTGCCAATTTATTCTTGCTAAATCAAAATTTGTCCATTTATATCCATGACATGTCGTTCACAACCCATTTTACCTCTGTAATGTGACTCATTTACAAATTAAACCACTTTGAACATTGTTCCATATATTAAATGAGAAATAATGTATGGAAGGACTTCATTTTATTTGTCAGGTATTGATTTGATAGTAAAAAGTGGGTGTTACATACCAAAATGGAGCCATGTGGTTGGAGATGCATTGAAAGTAAGATGGCTGAAAAGCAGAACTGAGCACGTTATTACATTTTGATAAAGGTTTATGAGGACAGACATTTATTTTCTTTGAAATAACATGCACAGATGAATAATGCACAATAAAACCAGCAATGTGCATTTAAAAAGTAAATATAAGGTCAGCTGTGATTTCATGCTGATACCCCATGGCTCCATTCTCATTAATTTTTAAAACCAGAATAATATTTGCGTGCAGTGTGCTCATGCATGACACCTGACTGATTATATTTCAAGGATGTTAAAACCTTGATAACGATGTCTCGATATTTATGTATTTTCTCTGAAGTGGCTGGAAAAGGTTACTTCTTGTATTGATCAGTGAAACTATTATATGAACTTTTGTCAAGCAGATTAAACATGTTTAATAGAAAAAAATAAAATACAATAAAAATGAAAAAATAAATAAAAAAATGCTTGTTTAAATAGGCATGATTACCACAGTGCTTTAAAAATTAACACAATGAAGCATGACATTTAATAATGTTCATTTATATGAACCTGTATTGCATAATACTATATTTGAATGTTTTAGTATAGCATAATAGTGTAGTATAATTGATAGCATAATTGAATTTATATATATATATATATATAATTTATTTTTAATCAATTAAAAAGAACAGTAAACTCCCTTTTGAGTTGTCTTGAATGCTTTGCAAGTAGGCTATGCTTTAAACACAGCCGTGACCTCGCTGATATTCCTTCTTCCATGTGCAAAATTCAAGCCAGCGGGCCAGCAGCCAGTTTAGGTTGTGGATGGGGAACAGAGATTATTAAAGCTTAAAGATTAGGAAGACCAAGGGGTCAAGGTTTGACTGGTTAGCATGGCTGTGGCCTCTACTCGTACAGTAGATGCTTTAACTGTAACTATTAACAGCCAAACAAAATGAGCAGTGTAATTATTTTGCAATAAATGACTAACATTCCATTTCAGTTATAGTAGCTGTTTTCAAGTGTTCCAATTCAGTATTGTCATTGTGTCATGTTCCTGCAGCTCCAAAGCAGTTTCATTAATATTGGAATAATATAAAGTGATGAACAGTTCACGATAAGACCAGGAACCTTCATTAAGAAAACGAATACGGTCAGTTTTGACTTCATAATGACATTTAGAGAGTATAAATAGTATTTTACCATATAGTATTTAAGGAAAGGAAGGCAAGCTGAGAGAGACTGTGAAGAGAAAGCGAAAAAGCAGGCAGATCTCACTGAACCTTTGACTGCAAATCCTATTCGGCTCCCTACATTGTAACGAGATTGGCAAAGACAGAGTGGCTCAGCCATGAAGGTTACATCCAACACAGAGAGCTCAGCTTCAGAAAGAGGCAACAGAAAGACTTTTGTGCTGCTTTGCGTTGCAAGCCATAAGAAGACATTTGAAGCCACTCTCTTTATATCAGCCATTGCCTGAAGCTCCATGGAGCAGCGGTGACTCTTTTTTTATGCCCATGCGTTCCCTCACCCATCTTTCTGAGTGCTTGTCATTGATGCACCAATGCATGCCTGACTTTCAGCACCCTGGGCTCCTCTCTGGTTTGGAGAGAGGGATTTTCTGGCCCAAAAAAGCATGAAAGATGGAAGCATGTCACTTAAGCAACATATAGCCACTTTGAAAATAGATTTAAAAAAAAGAAAGCAAAAGGGAAATGCACGACCCCCCTCCGAGGCAGCTCGAAGAGAAAACAAAATACCGCATGAATTTAATTTTGAGCTGTTTTTGACCGTGACAGTTTTTGAACGCCCACGCAAAGGACATTGATTGCAAGATAGATTTGCAGATAGAACTCCATGGAGCCACTAGACAATAGATAATAGCTCTATATGAATTACACCGTTAGTCATGTATCGGTGAATGCATATCTGTATGAATTAAATGTAAGAGAGCAAACCAGTTTTGTAAGTTAAAGGGAAAGCATGACAGCGTTTCAGGACACTTATATTTTTTCCAAGGAGCACATGTGCTCCTATGTTGAATAATTCAGGAGAACATTAAAACTTTAGGGTTGCAACGAAAATGTGTTTTTCCTTAATAAATGGATACAATGAGATATTTACAAGCATAGCATATATAAAGTCTACTGTCTAATACATTGAATAATATATGTAAAATAATGTTACCAGTTAAAGCAGCTGAGACCGAAACTACAAGATTTTACATTAAATTGAATTACACCGTTAGTCATATATCAGTGAATGCATATCTGCATGAGCGCAGTGAGAATAACAAACAAGTTTTAAAACATAAAGGAAAGCGTAGTAGAATTTCAGGACGCTTTTTTCCCTTAGGAGCACATGTGCTCCTGTGTTGAATAATTTAGAAAGCTTTAGAAATGCAACGAAAATGTGTCAAGTGTTTTTTCCTTAATAAATGGATACAAGGAGATATTTACAAGTATAGCATATATAATGTGTATCCATGTAATTCTTTGGATAATATGTGTGAAATAATGTTATCAGCTTCAAGAGTTAACAATAAATTAAATGGTTGATAACCAAAATCCAATATTAACCAAGACAAAAAATTCGGAATGTGGAACTGTTAATTATAAACAAGCCTGAAATACAATGGGACTCTTATTTTGAAATGTATGTGCTTTACTATTGCTGGCTGGCTTTAACATGCAACCGCACCACATTTTGAATTTGAAACGTGCAGCGTTCATATTTATTTAATGAAATCATAGCATTTTGAAGTTTAATAATCACATTGAGCCGTATTGCGATTGCTTCTTTTCCATCCCTAAATTTAAGACCTCACACGTCTTAAATGTTTGTTATACAATTTTAAGATATTTAAGACTTATTTAAGAAAAATAAATAAAAACCTTTTTATTCACAAGTATGCTCCAAAATACATTTTACAGTTCGCACACATCTATTTTTAGTCGCAAATACGAGTAAAATAATTGCACAGTTGATTTCTGAGTTTGTGCAAGTCTTGTGTTGGCAAACTTCTGAAATTGTGATGTGTTTGAGTGACACAAGACATATGTAGTAGATTCAGCCTTAATATATTTTGTTATATATACATCAGTTGCTTATCCAGACAGACTGAGAGTTTTTGGTGAGGATTTTTTTAAGGAACAAAACGTGGTGTCTATATTAGTTGGTCCTTGAATCATTCACTCGGTTTGTTTAAAAACGTTGATTCATTCAGGTGTTTTGTTTACAGATGTGCAATGATTTTATACAGGCTTTGTTAGGAACTATATTTATTAGTGGCGCAAAAAGAGACTGGGAATATTGTGTCTTTACGTAAGTTATTCAATATTAACTTTATTTATTGAATTGTATAATGTAAATCAATGTCAAACTCAAAAATGTGTTGTCATATTCTTTGTGTAGTTTGAAAGTCACTACAGGAAGGTTTTTATGAGTGTGTTGCAAGATGTTCTTGACTCTAAGATTAAGCATTTAATTTGTGAACAAACGGGAGACAATAAAACAATTCACATTGTAAGTTGAGAGGCATGAGTGCACTAGATTTGATCAACACATGTCTTGAAATAGCGCATTAACCCCATCTGCTGCTGGATCAATTGTGTAGCTTGTTCTGCGGTCTGGATTCTCCACCTCATTTGTTGGCCTTCTCAGTCATGTCTCAGTATCAGCTACAAATTAAAGCTTGTGGTCGAATCAGCATGCCTGTGATGGCCGTGCTCAATGGTCCTCATCTAAATGCTGTTTTTGTCCCTTGACCCCTTGAAAAAAGAAAGAAATGGCTCTCATTTAGAGGGTTTCAGTGCAAGCGTGTCATCAGGTTGTTCACATTTGCACTTCCAATCAATCACAGCGTTAACCTGTAGTTGGAAACAGCATGCTAATTGAGACATGCCTTAAGAAATATGTTCAAGAGGATTTTTTTCTGAGCAAATTGTTTAAATTGCTTGTTTTACTGTCAAATATATGTAATGTGGTGTGTGTTTCTGGCACAAGTTGTCATCTTGCTATTTTGGTGTGATTTAGTATTTATCACAATTTAAAGAAACAGTTCAGCCTAAAATGAAATTTCTGTCATCGTTTACTCACTTTCAAGCTGTTTCTGCATAATTTCCATTGAACAAAAAGGAGATGTTGGGCAAAACATTCAATGATATTTTACAATGGAACTGGAGATGGGGACTATATATGTATATATAGTATATATATACAGTGGGTACGGAAAGTATTCAGACCCCCTTAAATTTTTCACTCTTTGTTATATTGCAGCCATTTGCTAAAATCATTTAAGTAAATTTTTTTTCCTCATTAATGTACACACAGCACCCCATATTGACAGAAAAACACAGAATTGTTGACATTTTTGCAGATTTATTAACAGTATATTTCTTGAGCACTAAATCAGCATATTAGAATGATTGAAGGATCATGCTGACACTGATACAATTGGCTGCGAACAATTCAGCTTTGCTGGAATAAATTATATTTTTCAATATATTAAAACAGAAACAGTTTGTCTAAATGTAACAATATTACACAATATTACTGCAAGCATTAAAAACTTCTTTTAAAAACATTAAAAAAAAACTTCACTATTCCAAACGTTTGACTTGTATTGGCATTTTTTATTATTATTATTATTATCTTTAGCCTGTCTTATGAGAGAGATTGACCAACTTTTATCCATTATTCACTGAAAATAAGATTTCAAATTTAATTAGTGCTTCATGCTTCATTTTAATTAGTGCTTCAGTATTATTGGCTTTAGAAAATGTGGAATATAATGTACATTCAATGGTTTATTTTTTTTATTATAGTTTTTTGGTATCATGATATTTCTGCTATTTTTGAAGCTTGAGATCTCTTGTCCCTTTTTACTTTAATTGTGTGCCAAATAAAAAAAAAAAACTAAAAAAAAAAACCCAGCTTGGATATGCCAAGAAAGAGAGCCATACAGGTTTGGAACAACCTGTGGGTGAGTAAATGATGATGTTCCTTTTAAAATGGCAATAAAAATATCAGGAATGTAACTTTTACTCCTTTGTCCGTTAGAAAGATCCTTTGTCTTCTACTAGGGGTAAAGGGCATTTCCAAAGGGCACAGTAGTGATAGAGGATCTGCTATTGACAGATCTTGATATAGAAAAAACCCATATCCGCACATCACATCAATGTAGATCCAGCAGATTTTGAGTCTGAAGCGTAGGCTGTACTTGGCCGCTCTGGTTTCAGATGAAAGAAAATATCCCTCTAATCCAGGTACAGAGAAAAGAGAGCTAGTATATGAGAGCAGATTAAGGTGGAGCTGGGGTTGAGGAGGGGGGGTGGAGGGTGACCTGGAGATTGGACTGATTGAAATACAGATAAGATATTAGACATGATCTGCGTCGACAAATCCTTAGCTTAAGTTGTTGATGTTACTTTTCAGGAAATAAAGTGGATTTAATCTCAGAAACCCTTGTGATTTTCGATCTGGAAAGCTCTTTGGAAATTATGCTTCCGGATATTCGAGCGGAAAGGTGTTAGCATCTTTTTCATTTGGGCACTGCTGAATTAATAAACTGCAAACTGCGAGACTTGTCCACTGCGGCAGTCATGCTTTCAAGCCGTTTTCATTCCTGCTCTTCCTCCTTGTAAAGCAGAACTTGGCTTTTTCTCAAGGCAACTCTTGACATGCTCCCTCTCACGATTGCTTTGCTCACTCTGTAGAATGCCGCATAAATCACACCGTGTCCCATTTACATCTGTCTTTCTCAGCCGGTAGTTCAGAACCGAACGCTCCTCAATTCACCCTCCCAGACAGCCGGTCTGAACAGGAATCTGAGAGTGGTATTGAGGAGCACAGTGGAACCCATATGCACTTCAAAGATTAGATTGATCCGTGTTTTATGCTCTGATTTCTCAAGTTTATATTGCTGCCAGTGTAGCGAAGTTTACGTATTTCTTAGTTTGTTTTTGCTCACTCCAAGGTTTGGACCTAAGCTTTCTTATCTAGTAAAGTCTGTGGAATATTTCACCACAAAATCTAACGAAAAAAAAAAAGAATATAAAGGAAACAAAGCTTACTCTCTTAAGAGTTTATGCAGTGTGGCATTTTGATAAATGAGTACATTCTCACCAAATTATCATTAGTGTAATGTGAAAAAAAATCTTATTCTGATTGGTTGAATCTCATTATTTTTTTAGTAAATGATTTTCACAGAATTGTACCTTACCTACTCAATGTGTGTGTGTGTGTGTGTGTGTTTGTAGTTTTTTATCATTTTATTTTCACATACTGTTACAGTGCAAGAACGCTTTCACTAGTATGCATAATTTTCTTTATGAAAAATATTTTTCTTTTTGATTTTGGTGGGAAATATTGTCATCTCTGCTTGTTTTTGTTATATTTACTTGAAGAAATAATGAATCTGAAGATAAAAATATAAAATATTTTGTGCTCTGATTGCCTAGAATACAACATAAACACAATGAAGCTGTCTGTTCATTAAACCCATCATTTGTTTCGCTAAATTAGGACTATTTTAAAGAAGACAAGTTATGCCTGGGGATTCTGGGACTTTACAGTAGACCCCATTGATTTCCACTCCCTTTCCAGCAGCTTTTGTGCTTTGCACTGTCAAAGGCTTGAAACACATAGAGAATTACTCCTTTCCTGGTGATCCCTATGGGACTCCAAGTAAAAACTGAATAAAAAAAACAATGCTTCCTCTCCTCATTCTCACTACAAACATCCCTCAACCACACCAAGCACACAGTAGATATCGAAGTTTGCCATGTGAAGATTCAACAAATGTATTCAACTGTACCGAGTGTGAAAGAAAGTGTTATTTAACCTGGGGCTGATATAGAAAAAGCTCCACAACTCATACACAACCCATAATGACACATAACTTAATGGCATTTTTGCCAGATAAGATCACATTCTCGTTTTAATAACCTCAGAGTTTTGTAAAAGCTAGAAGAGATGAATTTGTATAGATTTATGTGAGATTAAAGGGCTAGGTTAGCCAAAAAATTTAAATTCTGTCATTAATTGCTCACCCTCATGTAGCTCCAAGCCTGTAAGACCATTGTTCATCTTCAGAACGCAAATTCAGATATTTTTGATGAAATCCGAGAGCTTTCTGACCCTTCATAGAGAGCAATGCAACTGAAATGTTCCCAGGCCCAGAAAGGTAGTAAGGACATCGTTAAAATAGTCCATGTGACATCAGTGGTTCAACCATAATTTTACGATGCTACTAGAATACTTTTTGTGCGCAAAGAAAACAAAACTAACGACTTTATACAACAATGTCATATATGTATCATATATTGTCATATATGTAGAGAGCACTTTTCACAATCCAATTCCCAAACTCCTGATGTGTATCATTTTTATTTTTTATTTTTTGGTGCTTATCCAGCTTCAGTTGGCAGTATGGCACATTACAGAAGTTAAATACACTGAAAAAACCTGCTGTAACAGTTTTCACTCAGACGTTGCTAGTAAATTTCACAATTACAAAGAAACCGCAAGTAATGCACTGAATTAAGCCTGACATTCTGAAGTAGAAAAACTGAAATAGTACCTTCTTGTAATAATTTTTACAGTGTAGGTGGTGAACATAATTTTATAATGAAAAGCAAATTCAACATGTTTATTTCAGGTGCCAAAAAGAACTGAATCAGAATTGAAATATTGAGACATTATGGCAGCACTCTGCATTTTAACTCGGTCAACTATTACTAGAACTTTACCAGAGTGGAGGATCTTTGAATCAAACTAAGCACCTTATTTTTTGTGTTCCTTGCAGAGTGAAGAACGAGAAACCACAGAGAGGCCTCCATACCTTCGTGATTGGATGCGAGTTGACTTTGACCGTACCAAAGTGAAGATGAAGTTGCTATGGAAACTGCTGGTTCTGCAGTCATTCCTGGGGTGCCTTGCAGGTAAAAGTATCTTATTAAGAACTTTTGATGCGTGCATGGCAGCTCCTCTTTGTGAAGTCTGGTTCCATATTCCTATGTATATAGGCCAGGGGACTGTCTGAAAAGACGTCACGGAGATTGCAACCAACTCGGATGCAATTTATATTAGCGAATAGTAGGCCTAGTCATTAAAAAGGACAAAGAAAAGTCCAAGTTCCAAAGAAAAGGACTGTGTAGTTCAGTTAACAGGAGAACAATTGTTAAAGTAAATAACAGGATCCAGTGGACAGATCCGAGAAGAAGGGCTGTCGGCTGTTTGCTTGATAGTTTTGAATATAAATTAGATGATCGGCTTGCAAGATAGGATACTAAGATGAAAAATATTAATTTGAATGTACTGATAGCTAAGAATGTGAGATTTAATCAAGAAGAGGGAGAAATCCAAATCTTTATTCTTTGTCAGACTGATATAATTTGTAGCAGTATGAAATTAAATTCTGGGGGACGCTACTGACCCAGAGGTGCTCTGTGCTGCGCAATTGAAAACGACTTGTTACAGAAAGCCAATTACTGAGTGTTACTTTGAGAAAAACAGAGCTAAAGAAGTGTGATATTGAGCTCTTGTCTTATCAGTGTTACATTAAGGCTGATTTGATTAATCAATTTGATTGATAGGGTTTCATGTGCTTTACAATGCTATTTTTTTTTTTTGTCAGTTTTTGTATTTTAATGAAAATGTCATTTAAATGACTCAAACGTTTATTTCATTTAATTTAATTGGTGTGTAATTTGGTTCAAGTTAATCTGTGCATTTGCTTCGTTTTCTGTGCAATGTAAGTTGTAATGTTTTTATTTTGTATATATTTAATATATCCATATATATAATATAACCATCATCGTCAACAGTATTTGTAAGATTTGAATTCATCACAATGAAGTGTATTTTCATCTCATTCTCATATCACTGACAAATGTTTTCATTGCTTACTTTAACGAGATTAACCCTTGTGTTTTGTGAGGTGGATGATTTGAGGGAAATACTAGGGAAATTGTCCCCCAATTACTTTTTAGTCAACACAAACTAGTTACAAACCTATAAAGTTCATACCGTGCAACGCCATTGAAGCCAATGATCCTTCCCACTCACAGTGTCTTAAAAGAGAAAATTAGGGCTGTAGGGAACTAAAACCCACCCCCCTCATCTATCTATAAAGTCATTGTTGTTAATTAATGTACAAAGAGAGGAAATGGCGATACGCATGTATTCAAACTCGTATCTTGAATTTATTTCATATTTCATTAAGGAACAATTAAGGTGGCTATTATCTCTATTAATACTTTCTTTTTTAACTGAGTGCGCTTTTACATCAATAATCTGATTCGGAGAAGCGGTCCCATTTCTCATACGTAACACTGTCTGTGTGAAATTAGCACTTTTTACCTTCATTTAAGTATTTAATCAACTAGTGAGATGATGTCCTGCTAATTATCTACTGTAGTTTACATTTAAGAAATGAAAGAGAAAGATCCACAGATGCCACAAATTATCACTAATGTATATTTGAGCATTTTCTTTACCTTTAGTTTTGGTGATACAGATGTGGGAGACTTTTTGTAAATGTGTTTTAATTTAATTTAATTTAATTTAATTTAATTTAATTTAATTTAATTTAATTTAATTTAATTTAATTTAATTTAATTTAATTTAATTTAATTTAATTTAATTTAATTTAATTTAATTTAATTT
>NW_015652130.1:1694910-1721921 GCF_001515625.1 Sinocyclocheilus rhinocerous
TTTTAATTTTTTTTAAGGAAAAGAAGCCAGCAAGTGCCCAAGCATCTGAAGATCCTCATTAAGTTGGTTGAGAGAATGTCCTCAAGGAGTGGTGATTTTGAAGAAGCTCAAATTGAAAATAGTTATGATCTGATTCACATATTATTCTAAATGAGGAAAGGAGTGAGTAGGTGTGTCTTTTAAATCTGTAGTGTATACTAACACATGACAGCATGGAAAATGCAGTTGCAACTTTTCAGCTGATGAAAGGAGCAGAATAAATTCCATGAAAGTTCTCTGAACTTCACTTTTAATGTTGTCAAAATGTGTATTTGAAGACTGAAGTTCCCTTTCAAAGGGAAATTCGCTCACCTCATGTGAGCCTTCTTTTCTTCCACACTGGCCACTCTTTTCCATGCAATTACAATGAATGTGAATGACATGAGGTTGAGTAAATGGTGACAGAATCTTCAGTTATAGGTGAACTATTCCTTTCATCTGTTCAGTTACATTATCTCCCAACACATGCTTGGATCAGAAAAGACACTGTGTTTGGTGGTACTTGACTTTCTTGCACTGAGGGATCTTTGTTCTTGCCTTGTATTTTCAGTTAGTGGTGGGTGGCACTGGTTGTTGTAATGTTGTATTCCCTCTTAATGCCGAACTGACAGGAAAGGTCGTGCAACCTGCCGAACAGCAGAGACGAGGAAGGTTTGCCCCTGAAAAGACGAGGCTTGGCAGGGCGACTGCTCAGAATGCTGAGAGGGGACCGCAATGATCTCCATCCCCTGCTAGGCATCTTCCTTTGTTCTCTAACAGCAGTGCGTAGTGACAGGGGCGAGCTGTCTGCTACACACACACACACACACACACACGTCACTCCACCCTGATCACCCACCCAGTTAGCATGTGATTACCTTAGCATCACACACACACTTCAACCAAACACACGCTGCATTCTAATTCCCTGTCTGTTTCTCTTGTTCTCATTGACTCAGGGCCAGGCTTATTATTTTAGACTTTGCGTTTCTTCAACACGCTGTCATGATTCAAGGAACACTTCAAGCAACATGATTTCCCTTTCTGGCAGAAGATATGGCCCAAAAATGAAAATTTGGTCATTATTTACTTAACCTCATGTTTTACCAAACCTGTATGACTTTCTTTTTTGTACAAACAATGGCAAAGTCAATGTGGTCCAATGTTGGGCAAAACATATTATATTTTATTAACTCACCCTCATGTCATTCCAAACTTGTATTACTTTTTTTTTTTTCATACAACGAGTCAATTGGGTCCAATGTTGTGCAGAACATTATTTAAAATATCTTATTTTTTTCTGCAGAGGAAAAAAAAAGTCATACAGGTAAATAATGACAGAATTTTCATTTTTGGGTGAACTGTCAATTTCTCCATATAATGGTCATTTTATATCAGCGTATTGGTATGTCTATTTATTTTTTCTGGAAATCCAATGAAAAAGAAGCTGCATATTAAACAACCACGTGGTAAAGCCTTTTTTTGATAATAAAGTGAATTAACCACTTTATCTCGTTGGGGGAAAAAATCTGATTCATAAATGAGAAGTCTGGCAAAAACATGTTCACATGATGCAACACTTCATTTAAAATCTAAATACTCAAAGTAGTAAAACTAACATAAAATGAATTGCATCCCACTCTGTATTCCCAAATTACTTTGCTTTTCGCCACTCTTACATTTTATTCATCACTTCCCACAGATACAGTATGCTCACAGAAAACTGTATATACTGTATATAAATACACACACACACACACACATATATAACAGTAACAAAACCAGCAGAGTTTGACACATTTTAACTATCACACCGCACAACCTTAATTCCCCTATTCTGTGCCATTTGATTTATCCATCTGAGACACCATCTGAAAAGACACAAAGTGACATTGTAGCATTCCACTGAGGTAAATCAAAACAGAAAATGATGCAGTGAAAGGAAATTGGAGAAGGCGAAGGTGAATGTAGCTAAATCGTGATTTGGTTTTACATTTGAGCAGGTGAGTTGAACTTAAAAGGCCTGAGATGTTTGTTTCTTGCTGTCAGTGGTTTATATGAAGCATGCTTGTGGAAGTTCAATACTTGCGCCAAACAAACTTACAAACAAACCACTTGACATTTTCCCTTACCAGCTGAGCTGTTTAATTTGCCCAACTTTTTCGTCTTTGATTACAAATTTCTTCCAGACAGTGAAGTGCTCTTTGCCATCAGCTGATAATAGGAAGCAAGATTTTTGCAAACAAAAAGGATGCAATTCCTAATTCCAAAAAACATCTGAGCCATTTGATATTTCAGTTCTGAAAAATAATAATAATAATACTTAGAACTAACATTTTTATTCATTCCAGACATGTATGACTTTCCCCACCAAAGTTCACTATTAAAAAATAAAGGTTCTTTATTGGCATCTGTGGTTCCATGAAGAACCTTTAACATCCATTAAAACTTTATTTTCCACAAAAGGTTCTTTAGTGGAAAAAGGTAGTTTTTTTAATGTAGTTTAAAATGTTCATCACACCAAAAATGGTTATTCTATGGCATTGCTGTATTTTTATTTATTTTTTTTGTGGGCAATGTCTCTTTTTATACTATAAAAATAGAAAGGAACTGGTGCCATTAAGTGCTAAATTTGATGCTAAAAGTGTGCTATAAAAGATTCATTCTTCTGAAACTTTGAGAAGGTTGAAATTAAAGTTGTTTTTCACTGAAAACTTAACCTCTGCATCTCTCAAATGTCATTCACACATGTGAATTTAAAATATAGTATACTCTGTTAATTAACTGTGGGGCTATCATAAGTCCTTTCCTACAATTTTCTGTCTTTGACGGGCTGTCAGTAGACATTTGCTTTTGTAAAATAATTTAAGTGCATCTTCTTTTCTGATTAATTTGGGGGTTAAATCGTTCCGATACAGCAATCAGCTCAGACACATTCTTTGTTCCTGTGCTTTTATTTTGTATGTCTGGTTTATATAGACCACTCACAGGTGAAAAGGCAGACAGCGGGACCCAGAAACCCATCATTTGGTGACCAAGTTATTCATGGCTTGTAAAGGAGAGGCCCAGTGGGGATTCTGTAAACAGCATTTTCACAAAACAATTTTTGCTTTCCGTGAGGTGTTATGTTCTAAGAAGCACTGTCTGCCCGACCTACCGCTGGCACGGTGCATACAAATGCTAATAGAACACCAAATGACTCGCCTCCACGACTCTCTATATTGAAAAACTATGCAATCACATTGTGTGATCTTTTTCTTCAAAGCTGTTCGTGTGCGGATGTAGAGCGTGCATATATCCCGAGTGTTTGTCTTTCTGCTAGCAAGAAATAGTGTAGTCATTGAGCTGTGTATCGTATGTTATCACATTTCACACCACATATTCCACACGCCTCTGTGCTTGTGAATATGAATTGGTAATATGAATCTTAATCGGTTTGCGTGATTGTGGATGTGTATGCGTGTATCTGTGTGCGTGTATACCAGGTGGAATACATGTTTGGTTTTCGTGTGTGGTGAGGATTTGTAGCTCATCCATTGTCTTCATTAGTATCATAGACAAAGGTACTCTTATTATATTGCATAGTACAGACCAGAATTCTTATTTTCTGCTCAAATCTGATGTTTTTTGTGAGGTTGTGGACATGACCTTTTAAATGTGGCCCATATCAGACACCGGACGGGACAGGCAACAGTGTGACCTGCATGCATAAAGTTCATTTGTATCATGTAATGTTTTGTTTTGTGGTCAGTAAGATTTTATTTTTTAAAGAAATGTATACATTTATTCAAGAAACATGCATCAAATTGATAAAAAATGACATTAAGAACATTTATAATATTACAAAAATATATTTTTTAAATAAATGTTCTTTTGAATGGAAGAATTGTAAATTCAAAGAACTTTTGAATTTAAGTTGTTTTGCATGTTTTGATAAATTGAGTTCACATGGAATGATGAAACTATGAGTAACCACTGTACTGACATCAGTAATTTGTTCTAGTGACACTTCAGGTTTTTATGCATCAGGGGTTTGATTGCCTGTGCCCAGATTAGTGGCTTGAGTCCACATGGTATAAGCTTTATTTATCTCCAAAGATAGACACTGAGAGTTACGTGAGAAAGAATAAATCCTGTGTCTATTTGATGTGAGAGTAATTTGAGGGGCTGTAGCTTTTTCAAGTGGGCCTGAAACCAAGCCCGTAGGTTGGTTAGAAGTCTGGTTTACTTTCATGTAATTGATTGCTTTAGTTACTACTAGTGTAGGGGAGTTGTGAAGTAGCAGTATATAATGGTAGCAATGCTACTAATTTAAAAAAGGTTGTCTTCAGAATAGTGTTTTCAAGATGCTTTTTCTTGTGGGGTATCAAGGCAAACATTTTACAAACATACTCTATTCTAGTGTCTAGTATGTGGAATTGGTAAGTCAGTTTACTGAATTCATTCAGGCAGTATATACAGTATAAATTAATTTGTTGAAAATGATTTGATTCACTGATTCATTGTGTCTGGGTTATTTATTTAAGTTTTTTTTTTAAAAGAGATTAATACTTTTATTCAACAAGGATGTGTTAAAGTGATGAATAATTATATTGTATAGAATATATAGAATATATTTTGAATAAATGCTGTTCTTTTTAAGTTTTTATTCATCAAAGAATGCTGAAAAAAACTATAATAGGTTCCAAAAAAATATTAAGCATCACAACTGTTTCTAACATTGATAATAAATCAACATATTAGAATGGTTTCTGAAGGATCATGTGACACTGAAGACTGAAGTAATGGCTGATGAAAATCAATCAATAAAGTAGGCTATTAAAATAGAAAACTGTTATTTTAAATTGAAATTATATTTTACAATATTACCTGTTTTTCTGTATTTTTGATCAAATAAACGCAGCCTTGATGAGCTTAAGAGGCTTATTTAAAAAACAAAACAAAACACAAAAAATCGTACTGATCCCAAACTTTTGAATGTCTGTGTGTGTGTGTGTGTGTGTGTGTGTGTGTATTATTCCTTAAATAGCTTCAGTGTACTGTTTTTATTTTTTATTTTTATTTGTCTTGAACTTGAAGTGTTTCCTTTTTTAACTAAACAACTCAGTTTCATGTTATTTTTCATTATTTGCTTCATCCAAGAATCATTTTGTACTTTGGGAGTGTGCTGTGTATATGATAAGCATATGAACTGTCCACCCACCAGATGACTAGACAGAGAAAGAGTGAGAGAGGGATAATGTCAGGGTGAACAAAATCAAAGGTGTCACTGTGGCATGAGAATTCTATGCAAATAAATCCCAACATTTGGCCCAATGCAAATCCCTTGTCACCCCTGAAACAAATTGAAGTCATCAAACAGATTCCTGTGCCAAGCTCCTCTGTAGTGAAAATATGCTTGTCACTCATCCAAAAATCCCAGCTCATGTCTTTATATTTCCTGTGATTTCTTATTGTGCCTCTTTGTCATATTTTGAGGGCAGGTTTACACAGCTGCCTGTTGTGAGAGATTGGGATGTGGGATATGTGTGGTTTTGCTTGCTGATTTGCTTTACGTATTTGTTGCTGTTTCTTTGAGCCTCTGGCTGGGAGATGCTGCTTTCATGCAGATCAGAGGGCCACTTTCTCCAGACAAGTTTCTGTGTCTCATGGGAAGGCCAATAGACTTTGCCTCGGGCAAGTGTTGCTCACAGGCAGAGACCTGGAACTTCGAAACGATATCCCGACAGAGGAGAGGAAAGGGGTTGTAGATGAAAAAGAGGTCAAAAAGAGCACTTTGTCATCCAGTTGGAAGATATGATGTTTGTTCTTTCTGGTATGCCAGTCTTAGAAACATACATTGAAAGGAGAGCTGTGTACTTCACCACAACTAGAGAAGTAGACCAAGATAACTTTGTGAAGGAAAGAACGGACAGGACTGGAAAAAGTTTGCTTACAGTAAGAACACACTGTAAAAAATTACCGTGAATTTAACGGTAAAAGACTGTAAAAATGCTACAGTAAAAACCTGTTAAATGGTTAATGGTAAATTCCCCTACTATATACGGTGAAAAACTGTATTGGACATTACATGTATTGGACATTAATTTAAGGTAGTATACCGTTTTTGGAAGTGAAAAAGACCGTATAATTTACAGGGAATAACCGTAAATTGACATTCCCAGAATTCCCTGCAGCTGCCGTTTTTTTACCGTAAATTTTACAGAATTTTTTTTACAGTCTAACATTTTTGCAGAAAAGAGTAAAAAAAAAGTCAAATTGTGCACATTTTTGCATTATTTGTGGCATTATTTTCAAGGCAATTACATTTTCCAATAAAATTCCCATCACCATAATGTCCAAACATTTTATTTGTTATTAATTTTGTGTAATTCTTATAATTTCCAATGGTGATTCTCATTATATTCTCAATACTTTAATACAAAAATAGTTTAGTACAAATAGTAATCTTAAAAGTCCAAAATATTGGCTTCACTTTAATTTCTTTAAGCCAAATATAGTGAAATATCATGTAGTAAAATGTATTATCTTGATTCCTTTTAATTTTTTTTATTTTAGTATTATTTATTCATATTATGAATTAATTTATTTTCAGTTTTCATTTTAATTTAAGCTTTAGTAATTTTGTTATTTTCTTTTGTCATTTTTATTAATTTTTGTTAGCTTAAATTTTTCAAATTCCATATTCAGTTGTAGTAATTTTACTGCTTCAACTTAAACTTCATTTCATTTGTTGAAGTTCAAATTTTAAAGTTTCTAATATTGATATTTTATATAATTTCAGTTTATTTCAGTTAAGGAAAAAAAAAAAATATATATATATATTTTAATAGTTCCCTCACACAAATCTATACTATGACTTCAGGTGTATTGTACATTTTCAATTTTGTTGGAGCTTGAAAGCCACAGGTCACCTTCCACTGTTGTGTTGACAAGAGCAGTTTATTAAATATCTCTTTTTGTGTTATAAAATGCGACTTTTACATTTAGGATTACTGAAGAGTAAAAAGTCAGACTGAAATCTGAATGGTCACCTTCCCTGGAAAAGCAATATGCATTTATTCAAAGCAGCATAAAACATCCGCCATGATTATTTCCATTCTTTCCACATCTCAATATTTAATATAGATCATATCCACATGTGGCTGAAGTACTCATATCTATATCTTTTTCTTTCCATTATCATTTATCAACACAAAGATGGATATTCCCCTTTGGCGCCGGACTAGTCCCATCTCACAGAACCCCATTCACTCTAATGGCTCCCGCAGAGCATGAACAATATGGGCAGCGTTTCCATCGTTCCCTGACCTTGAACCAATTTATATAGCTTTCTGTCTCTCCCTTCCCGCAAATGCATGATCGGATGTGTTGGAGGCCTCATCGAGCATGGAGGAATACGTTTTCTCGAAAGTTCACCAGGGCACGCTGTGTGTCGTCTGCCACGGTTGGATTTACAGATATAAAAAGAGCGGACCGTATCTCGAAGTTTAGCTTTTTACAAACCCAAGGGAGAACAAGCACACAATTGGCTTCAAGTCTGGTTTCTAAACAGACTTATCTGCCCATATCTATAAGAGCTGAGCGTGGAAAAGCTGCTCTGCCCAGGGCTTACGGTGTGCGGAAATTAATGCAATAGATTTTGGATTTTCTAAAGAAGGTTTTGCCTTGTCTGCTCGTTGTAATTTATTCTCTATTCACATTGTGGCTTGTGGTGAGATCTGTACATTCGCATGGTCACCTGGTCACAGAGATTGCGGTTTGTGTATTTGGAATGGGATTTTAAAAGTTTAAAGCTTGTAAGCTCTAATGGCTTTCCTTTAAAAGACACACTGAAATCTCTAGCAATGCGTGTGTTTTCAATAAAACGGATTGCATTTTCCTGCGAGTCTTAAGTTGTAAAGTTGAAGTAACTACAGTAAGTAGCCATTTGTCTTCAATACGAGAGACAAGTGCTCTCAGTTTGATGTTCTCACCTTGAGACATCCCTTTTTTACCGTCATAGTTCCTTTTATCCTTATGAATAAGACTTGAATCTTCAAATCCACACTCAGACGAGACGAGAGAGAGCGAGAAAAGTTAACTGGAGTTTTTGACTTGGTGCTCAATTGATCGATTTCGAAATGTGGCATATGAGGTCACCTTCACACGCAGACTTTGTTACAATTGTGAAGGTAAAGGTACTGTATGTTGTCATGGTGACAGACACTGCAATGAATTGAATATAAAAGTGTCGCATTCTGCGTTATACAAACACTCTTAACGTTTGACATTCTTGAGATGTCTGACACTTGTCATTTAGTGGTGGCGTGATGGACATGTGAATAGAAAATGTCAGACTTCAGTAAATGAATAGTTTAGAAATATGCATTTAATCATGCATTTTTATGTATTTAATATGTTCAACTATTTCTATTTAGCCATTGGAAACTTATTTCATTTAGTATAAAAAAATGATCGTTTCAGCTCTACATTCAGCTCAATCAAGGCCATTTTAAAACAGATGACCTATTGCATCTGCGTGGGAAGTTGAAGCTGAACAGTTAAGGCTAATGATTTCATTAATTGCAGCATTCGTTATTGTGGTGATTGCAATTACTAAAAAATATAAATACTATAATGAATGTGTCATACTGCATTTACTTTCAATTTATGAATGCAGTAAGCCACTCGAGGCAGTGATTTTACCACATAAGGATCGCTTGCGAGTTTCATTTGAATTTTAGTAATTTTGTTATGTGTTTTGGTCATTTTTATTAGTTTTTTATATGCCTATATAGTTTCTGTTTATTTTTAACTTAGGTTTAGTTATTTTGGTACCTTAAGTTAAACTAATTGAAATATTGCCTTGTTAACTAGCTGAAATGTTATTTTAATTTTTTAACACTTATTTTTGTCACAAAAAATGTTTTTTTTTCACTTAACTATAATAACCCTGTTACCATCTGATACCAGAGTGTCACTCCAAGAATACCATGGCATTGTGTATTTTGTGTCCAAGAACATGGTACAAACATGGTAGCATGCCATTTTGGCACAGTTTTGTTAGTGTTTTGTAGCTTTTTGTATTATTTAATGTCCGTTCGCATCATCAAAAATAATTGGTCTTGCTCATGGGACTCTGGATATTGGTCTTCTTGCTTCAATACATCGCTTGTCATTAATAAAAGCAGCTATAGCTGAGACTTAGAAACCTTTAATCTGATCATTACAAAGAGTAGTGCGGTGTTAAGATTAATTAATACCTCATTAATCAAACACAAACTAGTCTTAGTAGCTGCCGCTACTGATTTTGCTCATTATCATGCATAGTTTGTTATATATTTTGGCTGTCAGAAGCACTTGAGAAGTGAATTATTTCAGCTGAATTATTGACAGCCCATGATTTAGCCACACAGCGGAACTAATACTCTCAGGAGCAGATTTATGAAAGCCTTCAATACATGTTGGAATTTTTGCTCATGAATTTTCAGGGGCTTGATCAATGATTGGAGCATGTCAAGAGCCCCGAGCCAATCGCTGGTCCTCTTGCTCTGCATTGATCCAGCATTGCAGTCTGCATGCTGACAATGTCCCAGTAAATTATGTGTCACAGAACAGAACAGAGTTGAACAGGGTAGAAATGACAATCAGATATTCCTATCAGAGTTTGCCATGTTATTACTCTCATTATTGCCTTATTTTTTTATATTGCAAGCTGCCCTCAAAATTCAAATGCCAATTGGACACTAATAAATAAATGTGCTGAAAAACAAACAAACAAACAAAAGAATATTTGGCAATAGTTTTAAATAATTTAACGTTTCTAACTAAACTTTAGGAACAAAAGTGAGATGGATGATTCTCTCTGCAGGTTACACTGATAGACCAGTAGGTGGCGACAAGTGACTCGCTGCATCCGAAATCGATTACAGTATGCCAAAAGAGTAGTATGTCCGAATTCATAGTATTCAAAAAACAATGGACGAAAAGTAACCGGATGACATACTACGTCCGTCCAGTTTCTGAAGTGCGCATTCGATGGATACTTTACTTTCCCATGAGGCCATGGGAGTGGATTTGTGAATGTCAGTAAAGCGACAGCTGACACTGGTAGATCACGTGACAGTAACATGGCAGATGTAGTACATCCAAATTTCATGCATAGTAGGCTACCCATATTTATAGATCATATACTGCCATTTAAATTTTATTTTGCTAATAATTTTAGACTTGTGTGTTATATATATTTTTTTTTGTGAACTTTATATTTAAGATATTAAATTGAAGTATGAAAATCGCCCATTGTCTTCACAGAGACAGAAACTTCTGTAGTTCAGTGATGCTGTCATAGTAGTAATATTTGCATCCTGAATTGCGATTGGTCTTATTTCTGTCCACAACTTGCATTCTGATTGTGATTGGTCTTGTTTCCTTCACATTTAAAGTGCATATTGCAGGTTAAAACATTTTGTCAAATTAATATATAACCTTGTATGAAAATACCATATGAACCGTTAATGCAGGATTTGAAAATGTTTTACAAGACGTGAGGGCACAAATTTAGAATAAAAAGTGACGGTTTCCTTGACAGTTCTCAAAAAACGCTTTTTCTCTAACATCGCGTCATATTACGTCACGAGAGAAAGTTATTTTTATTTCAATTTACCATCGTCATGGTAAATTATTGTGTTTGTGGAGGTTGTACTAACTCGAGTCCACAGGTTTCCTAACAAGACGCACAAATTTAGAATAAAAAGTGACGGTTTCCTTGACAGTTCTCAAAAAACGCTTTTTCTCTAACATCGCGTCATATTACGTCACGAGAGAAAGTTATTTTTATTTCAATTTACCATCGTCATGGTAAATTATTGTGTTTGTGGAGGTTGCACTAACTCCAGCCTGTCAGGACATCGAGTCCACAGGTTTCCTAACAAGAAAAAGGGCGGTATCTTCCGGGCCGGTGAAAGATTGTTAAATGTTTTTAAATGGGTCAGATGGTATATTTTTCGTTTGGTAGTATATGTTTGGTACATCTACATACATTGTACACTGAATTGAATTAACCATAAATGTAGATCTGCTTGATATTTATCTGATGTAAACTTCATAAACAAGTTTTTATGCAGTAAGACAATTTGTGATTGATTATTTTTTATTGATTGTCACCAAAATGGGGCCATTCAAAACCTTTATAAAGTCCTCCTTCCTCTGGAAACTGTCTTCTAATGGCTGACACAACACATGCCGGTAAGGCCTTCCTGATGCCTGCTCAGAATGCCATAGGCCTAGCGGACAACTTGCCTGTATGCTGTCAAAATTGTCTTATACCAATGGCATCAAAAAGTGTGACTTACAGGTAGTTGTGACCTAAATATAGGCAACTTGTAATTGAAAAAAAAAAAAAATTATTCAGATGTTTTTAATATTCAAATCTTTAATTTACTATGTATTTATACATACAAGTATTTAGCTCAGAATAATAAATGATCTCTGCCCTAAACATACATGTGTCTGCTGGCCTGGAGAGGTCCATGCTCCTGTCTGAAGTGCATATAGGCTGTCTGTAGCACATATGGGTTCAGACAGCAAGCCTCAAAGCCTGGGTGCAGAGTCAGACAGCAAGCAGCAAGTGTGTGGGGGTCACATTCTCCACTAAGGCCCAGTATGCATCTAACTCCCTGCAGCACTGACTTTCCTCAGCTGTGATAATGGCCTCACATTTCCCACACACAATGAAACAAAAACTTGTTTATCTCTCTCTCTCTCCTGCGGTGATGAGAGAGAAAGAGAAACCACTATATCACGTAACGTTAGTGTCGGGTTATTAACGAGTGTAACACGACTGATCAACGCTTATTCGTTTCTGTTACTGGTAAGTATCAATACTCATAGATGACCAATACTAGCTTTGCTATTGCCTGATTACATATCGTTAGCTAACGTGTGTATATCTGTAAGTGAACACTGGTCTCTCACCAAGACAGCTGCCTTGTTCTCCTCACACAACTCAATGTGTCTCCTCTGATCGTTGTTCTGTCTAATCCTGGCCTGTCCCTGCTCTCTTGGCCGCATAGCAGGCTCATAATTGTATCTGTGTTCCGTCATAAGTGTAAATAAACATTTAAAATTTCCTCAGCATCCGAACTGTCATTGCGATCCATTGTTTTCCTATGGACCGCGCTCCCTCTCGTTACGCCACTTCCGGTTTTGGCGGTTTTCAGATGCGGAAGTAAATTTCTCTCACAAAAACGACTCCAGAAGCCTTAATAGCATATTTTAAAGTATAGTTTAAAGTTCCTACATTATTTTTCTATACATTGACTCACTGGGGTCTCTAACCTGGAATATGCACTTTAACTATTTATAGTCACCTTTTCACTGCACATTGACTGTGTTGGTGTATGCAGCCGACTGAACATAAGATGCACACTGAAGTGTCATGACTGCACAGTAAAAAAAGTGATAACCTGCAACTGATACAATGAGGAGCTTTTTTTTTTTTTTGGTGTAATCTAATTTAATTAGCCTAATTCAGTGACCTTAGATAATGTTGCTGACATTTAAACTTTATTCTAGCGCTTTGAGTTTAAGAAAGGCGCACTACACATAAAATGTATTATTATTATTATTATTATTATATTTATTTTTTGTGTATTTAGATATTTTCTGTTGTACCTTTTTTCTGGTCCTATGAAATGCATTTTATTTTTCCCAAAACTCTGTTTTATTTTTTCCCAAATTCTATTTTTTTTTCTATTTATTTTTTGTTTTAATTTTTCTGCATTCCATTTTAATTGTTACTTTAAATTTTAGTCATCGAAAAGCATGTCTAATTAATTAAAATCATGAAACGTGTGCAATTTAACAAGAAGTTATTAAAAGTTTAATAAAAATTACATTATTAAGACCCTATTAAATCTTTTATTTATTCCTAAATTCCATTTTATTTTTCCCAAATTCAGTTTTTCTGTTTTTTCTGCTTTCCAACAAAAATTTAATTTTAATGATCAAACGGCATGTCTAATCAATTGAAATCTAAAAGGTGACATAACATGAAAATCTGACTTTTTCCATGTTTAAGTACTATAATCGGGAACCCGGTGCATCAACCAACCCAGAAAAAGTGAAAAAGAACAACTCTGTATATTTTTATTATTTATATATTTAATTATTATTTTATTATTTTATTTCTTTCCCAGCTGTTTACCTTCACAAACATTTTTTGTAACTCATGTGTGTTTTTAACATAAACTTGTGTGTACTTGAAATAAGACTAGAAAGAGAATTTAGTTTATTAGCTTACTCACATGCCGTGTGACAGCCACTTTCTGTGCGCATGCTTCAGATGTGTGCCCACAGAAAACCGTATATCAGAAGTTTAAACTAATATGGTTTAAAAACGCATGATTTTAGCACGATAGAAATGATAATCAAAACCAAACAGATGTTGTTGTTTTTTAGCAGAGTATCTGAGATGAGACCTGTAAAGGCACAACTCTATTCTGGAAAAGGGGGCGGGGAGCAGCAGCTCATTTGCATTTAAAGAGACATGCATGAAAACAGTGTGTTTCTGCTTCCACTCAAAAGAGGCATTTCCAAAATGATATAAGAAATGATCTGTGTGGTATTTTGAGCTGAAACTTCACAGACACATTCTGGGGACACCTGAGACTTATATATTGTAAAAAGGGGCATAATAGGTCTCCTTTAAAAATTCTGAATTATATAGTAAATTCAATTTTTATGACTCAATTCTGCGATTCTGCCTGTGTTTCCCATTTCCCCCTTTTTATCTTAAATCACTGTAAACCTCCAAACAAGTGGTGAGAGGAAATGAGATAAGAGAAACTTGCAACCTTTTGTCATGTTAGTGCTCTTTTTTCCACTGCTATTTGCACCCTCGGTTGTTCAATAGATGCAATAACCTTTCTGTGGTCAAATGCATCTGGTCTATGCCATCCTGTGTCCCGTTGCCAGGCCAACAGCGGCAGTGTCCTTATTAGCACAGCCCTGCGGACTCCTCAAAAAGAGCATCTAGCGGAGTACAGCTGCGGTCATGATACAGCGTTGTCCTGATCCTTGTCCACGTCTGCATTTCTGCAGCCTCAGCCTCAGTCTCTCCATCTGGTCTTTGAAGGAGACCAGAACCCCCAAGTAATCAATTTTTAGTGAGACACTCCAGCGCCTGTGATATTTCAAGTACCTCCTGACTTTGTGAAAAATAATCTCGCGCAGGATGACGTCTTAATACCGGGCCGCTCGGCTTCCCGCAAGTGACTGCATTAAAGCTTTCATTAGCTTTCATTGCAGTTCATTGATGACAGTATTAGCGGGGAGCTGACTTCTTGTTGATGAAAGCCAAGACTGTTTCTGAGTAACAGAAGCCCTTGTTTCGCTCCAGGTGGACTCACTTGCTCCATCTCTGGGGACGCAATTATTCTTCTCGTGGCTGCATGAAGACGCACGCATCCCTAGATGGCTGTGCAGGCAAGCCCTTGCTAGTTGGTGATGTCAGCGATTCACCGCTGGCCCTGTTTTCTTTCCTACCGTTCTCGGGGTTTTTTTTGTTTCCCTTTCTGGCACCTGCTTCATTTTGTTGTTGGTTGCGCTTGCTCGACATTTTCTCCTGCATATGCATATATCGATAAATGTTTTATTCATGGAAATTGCGAATGGAAGTTCCTACCTTCTCCCGCTCTCTCTGACTTTCTCCTTACGCTCATAGCATGTTTGTCAGAGCAAGCCGAGATGTTTTCGAGGAGCTAATGTAATTCAATGAGGAAAAATGTGAGTGAGACTAAAGTTTAATCCCTGTCGTGTTTCATTTGTCTTTCTTGACACTGCCGGGATCTTTTAATGAGCATGCGTTGTTAATTGACTGACTTTGATATGCGGTTGATCGCAACACATGCTGGTTGAAGAACAGGAGGTGCACTCTTGCAGTTTTGAACCCACTCTTCATCCCAAAGGATGCGTGCACCTGTTCTTGAGTAATTGTGCTGGTGCCATCGTTTAATTTGACTTTAAAGATCTTGGTTTTAATTAAAACGTTAACTTTGTTTAGTCTTTCCTGTGTTAACCTCAGATGGCTAGGAAGTTCTCATAGAAAAGTCTTGTCAGTACTAGTGGTGTTGTTATTCATTGCTGTACGTTGTCATGGAGCAAGACATGATGCAAGGCTTGTGAAATACGTCTCATGCTTTGTGTCATATGTCCTCTGGATATATTCCGTTTGTGTTTGTACAGGTGATTGGCCCCTCTGCATCCAACATCAACAGTAACATATGACAATATAACACTCCAGTGTCAAACATACAGAATATTTTTAGAGCTCTCCCTCTGGAATTGTGTTCATACTGGCTGAAGAAATCTCTTATGGATTGAAAAGTGTTTTTGATAAATACTTTCTTTTGTCCCAGTTATTGGATTTGCCCAAAGAGTGTAAACACTGTGTCTGTGGTGCCTTAAAAACTCTGTTGGTTTGAGTGGCTTGATAGGTCAGCTTTTATCTGAACCCTTACCATGAAAAAAAAAACGGAATAAAATATGTATAGTATGTGTCTAATTTTTATATAATACAATGTTTGTTTGTTTTGTTTATCTAAATTGATCTAAAGTGACAGTAAAGGAATTTGTGTTACAAAACCATTTCATTTAAAATAAATGCTGTTCTTTTGATTTATTTTTTATTCATTGAACTCTCCAGACAAATACGTATCACAAACATTTTTAGCAGTAAAACATCAGTAATAACAAGAAATGTTAGCATATTATGCAGCAATTTAGCATATTATGATGATTTTTTAAGGATCATATGACACTGAAGACTGGAGTAATGACTGCGGAATATTCAGCTTTGCCATCACAGTAATAAATTTCATTTTAAAAATATATTAAAAATAGAGGACAGCTATGTTTAATTGTAATAATATTTCACTATATTACTGTTTTACTGTATTTTTGATCAAATAAATGCTCCCTTGTTGAGCATAAGAGACTTCTTTCAAAAATCCTATCAAACTTTTGAATGGAAGTGTATATTCATATTATATATTTGTAATAATTCTATTAGTTTTTATTATATTTCCATTTTTATATTATTATTTAAGTGGCTTTTTATTCTTTTTTATTTGATATCATAGTTGAGATCTGACAGAAAAAGTGGCGCTCAACCTGGATCAACACATGTCTTTAATTGTGCACATTAAAATAAAGAATACATTTTGATTTCAGGTTGAATTTTATATCCTAAAAACCTGCTCATATTTTGCCAAACAGGTTTTGTAAATCCAAACAGTGTTTGTGGAGCAGTGTTTATCACCAGGTACAGAGGGAATGCACCGCGGTGTCTCTGACACTGAAATAAGGAGTTGTCATTGTCATGTCACAGGCAGAATTAGTGGAGATCGTTAGAGCCGCGATGAAGTATCTATGGGAAGCAAAACAAGCCCAATTAAAGCACCCGGGACCTAGAGAGCAGCCGTACAGGTGGCAGCGATCCACACACACTCACCTTGCTCTTTTTATCTTTTGGTTTTATGCACTGTGGATGAAATTCTACTGTGTTAATGTGTAAACAACTGTTCAAGCTTGCTCACACATACACACCCAATCCAACAAAGTGAAAATGAAGGTTGCAAAATAAGGCACTTAGTACCGAATTCGCTCTTTGCCGGTGATGTAAGTATCCACTTACCCCTGAAAGACACATCAGTTCTTGCAGAATGGATGGTGAATAGTGACTGACATGCAATTTTGAGATGAAACAGAACATGTGAGCTGGTTACCTTTTTGATATTTGATCACATTACAAAGCTTTTCACTTGAAACATGTTTTTACGTATTTTCAGATTTCCTAAAATTTTACATATATTCTCAAATTATGAAAGCAGGCGGTCACTTGATTTCAATTAGCAAAATTGAACTTATAATTGTTTGTTAAATTATATTAATTATTTCCAGACTTGTATTTAAATCACGGTTTAATACAACAAAGTCAATTAGTAATATTTTTGGAATGTATTGTAACAATTTAAGAGTGAAATTAAAATATAGGAAATAAATCAATATTCATTGACAATGTATAGCACAAAATAATCTGTAATCTGTTATGTTTAGAAAGGTATTTGATAGAAATGTTGGAACTGACAGCCTGTTGTTTGGATTTTAATTTGTACTGTTGTTTATTTCATTTCATTTCATTTTCAATCCAAATCGTATTTCAGATTTTCATATGGAGTGAGCTGATATCCTATTTTTTTAAGTACATTTTGGAACATGGTTTTGGAACATGACATATTTTGAATATTATCTGAGGTACAAAGCACATTTACATGGCTTATGGCAAAAGCATTATGCAACCAAGCTGCCTAAGAAGAAATAATGTTTTAGAAAAGACCTCAGGAAAAAGAAAATCCAACATTTTGCTCCTTTAAAGAAGCTTAAAGTTTATCTCTCACTTTGTCTCCTGCAAGCAATACAAGCTCTCAAACCATAAAGCATTTTTCAGTAAATGGAATTAAAGGTATTTCGCAGAAAAGAACCCAAAGAAAAACGTTATGATTTCTGCTGCTTTTTCCCCATTTATTGCTTGTTTAAATAATGTTTTGAATATTTTTTAAGCTGCTCGTATTTATTTGATGTGCTGACCACGATGTGCTGACACCCCCTGCCGCTAAAAAAGCTTTTTTTTCTGTTATTTTGAAGCTGAAACATGTGCAGATGTTCTCTGGTTTTGGGAGAAAATGCTCACTCCTGCTGCTTGTTAGCGCATCTGCTGACCTTTAGAGCTTTTTATGGCTGCTTCAGACTAAGTTAGTCTCAGTTCTACTTCATCTGTTTTTTTCCTTCGCTTTTGCACAGTTTGCTAGATCAGTTGGTCAGAGATCCAGTGAGGTGAAGTGCAATTTATTTATTTACTTGTTTAACCAGGAAGGTCCCATTGAGATACAATATCTCTTCTACCAGGGAGCAGTCTTCTACCAGTTAAGCAATACTTAATGAGTTTTCTTTGCACTGAGCCAGCAAACATACACTAACCAACAACATGTGAAAACATATAACGCACAAATGTAATCAGCTAATGCTGTAGGTGTAAAATGATAGAAAATAATTTTGCCTTCAGGTGTGTTTTGTGTAAATTAAACCAAGTGACATTCGCATGACACTTTTTTTCAGTGGAGACTCTTTTATGTAACTGTGAGGACTTTTCAAATATAGTAAAGGTAGAAAAGCTTAATTTGTCCAGTAACAAAAGACACTGCAACTGTAACTGTAGCATTATTAACCTTACCCATGTGTCTTCAGCTTTCTTATTATATTCTGTTAGTTTTGTCACTTTTGAGACGTGGGAAAAAAAAAACATGCACAAGGCAATTTACCAGGCACTATTTTTGAGAATGGCAACATTGCTTCTATGAAAGAATTATTCATTTAATTAAAATGATGACTTTTTTTTAAGTGCCCCTAGTATGCCATTTTTACGATTACTAATATTGTTTTGGGAGTTTCCTACAATAGGATTACATGCATGCAAGGTCAAAAAACGCTTTTGTTTTCTCAAAATATGCATTTAATATCACCTCATTTTCCAGCGATTTTCAAACGATTCGTTCGAAGCAGTTCAAAGATTGAGTCTCTCTAAACCCCTCGTTTTCGTGAGCCTGCTCTGCTCTGATTGGTCAGATGGCCTAGTCTGTTGTGATTGGTCTACAGCGTACAGCGCGTTTCGGAAACGATATGCCTATTTCAATAGTTCTGTATTTTGAACGCTCTATAGAAAATATAAACATCTATTATTTATCATACTTACAGGTTGTGATTCAGTGGAGCAGCTGGTCCAAATAAACAGGATACTGATCCATCTTTCAACAGCAAATGTTTTGTGAATCCCGCGTTGAACTCCCGAGATTAGAGAAGCAGTCGTCAGTAGAATGACGTGTTTGTGGGCGGGGTCAAGTTGTTTGCGGCCGGCCAACGTAGAACATAGGTGCGCATTATGCAAATGTATTACCCTGTCACGTGTAGCCGTCACAGAATTGGGATTCGAATTACTAACGACTCGTTTCAGCTGTTCAGAGTCGATTCTTTATTTTGGGAGACAATAACTTTATTTATCGTGCACTTTCAGTTTTACAACTTTGCAGATCGTTTACATTCACATACAGCTACATTACACACTGCATGAAAGGCAATATTGGAAATGGCATAATAGGGGCACTTTAATAAATAATAATTATTATTTTTTTAGTGAAGCTTCACTTGTCAATATTTATGTATTTGACACATTATTTTTGTATCTGATGATGTTAACACGTATTGAGTGCGATTATGTGAAAAAGTAAAAGAATATCTCTGAATATATTTAACAGATTGATCCAAAATAATATATTGGTGCTTCGTTTTATTTTCTAATTAATCCTGTTTGGTCACATGTTTCAAAAAAACGGAAAAAAAAAATTGCTGCTTTAATTGAGTAGGTTGCGTGAGCAATCTGTAATGATTCAGTCCACTGAAGGCGAGCGTAGTGAGAACCCATGTGCAGTTTTATTTACAAGTGATCCAAACAATAAACGAAGACTTGACTTGACTTGACTTGACTTGAACAGACTTAACTCACCGACAGCAGATTACAACATCAATACACGACAAAGAACAATGGGAACATGAGGGCTATTTGTACCAAACAAGAAGGGTCACATGACACAAACCAACCAATGGACAAACAGAACTGAGCACCACATGACAAGACCATAAACCAATAAGCACAAGACACATGACTAAAACAACCAATCAGAACATAACACACAGACAAGGGAATCACATGACAGAACATGACTAAGGCCTAACTACAAAATAAAAGACATGAAAACAATGAACAAGAAACAAAACCCAACCACCACAAAAACGGAAGAAGAAGAAGAAGAATGAACAAGAAACAAAACCCAAACACCACATTACACAATCTCAGTGTGTCACTTCACACGAAGAGCCTCAAATCACAACTGAGAGGCGCTTACCGCACGTCTAATTGTCCGAGCGTTTTCCGTTACAACTGCGCTGCCATAGCAAAGGTTAAAAACAGACCACAGGGGTGATAGAAATTGATGAACGCGTGTCCTCAAACCCTTGTTCTATATCAATCAACGGCGATTCCATTACAGTTGCTGTGGTGTTAGTTGAATTAATTGATATGTTTTGTCTGCTTGTGGTTTGACTCTCTAATGCCTTACCAGTGCTGGCCTGCTCAGAGCCACCAGCTAATAGCTTGTTTTGCAAGCAGGTTGGGTGTCTGTAAGTGGAGTGTGCTGATCGCTCTCTTTCTCTCCTTCTCTCTCTCTCTCTGTCTGTCTGTAGGCAAAACGCTGCAGAGCCCCGTGTTCACGAAGCAGCCAGGCAGCATTGTGTTTCCAGTAGACTCCATGGAGAAGAGCAGGGAGGTGGTTTTCAGTTGTGAGGCACAAGGTGACCCTCCTCCTTTTTACAGGTGAGTTGACTGCTAACTTGCCACCGCAAAAACACTGCTGTTTGGTCATCTGCATCACTGCTTCGGTAAATTGTACCTCAGTCCCTTTTTTACGATTCCAGAAATGCATAGGCTCTTTCGTGCCAGTGCACATTGACATCAGTAGATTTACACCATGTCCTAAGCAGGTGCGACGTGATAAGCGGTAAAGTTCTTCATTGTCCCGGTGAGAGTTTTTGTCCTTTCTGTTTTTGCAGCATTCCACTGGGTAGCCCCACCCACAATGAAATCTCATTGGACCAATGTTCTGCCCGTCATAGCTGTACATTAAACCTTTTTCTTAAACATAGTGAGTGTTTTCAGACAGGTTTCCTGAATGCTGCTCACGTCTGCCATTGGTTGGCCAAGATAGCCCAAGATAGTCCCGCCCCAAACTCATGCCATTGGTTTGCTCAATATTCCTGTATAGGATTTTTTTTTTTTTACAGATTACAAATGTTTTAGTAAAAAAGGTAATTATTAAATTGGTGCATATAAAGGAAAATTGTGAAGAAAGATATAAATGAAACTGATTGCAGATTCATGTAGTGGGAATTACTTTTAATCAGACTCTTTCAGTTAAATTCTTTTTATTTTTAGTTCTTACATTAAACATGTTGAATCTTTTTGGCATATTTGAGCTGTTTTTAAAAAAAAAATCATAATTATTGAGATATGTACTACCATTCACAAGTTTGTGGTGGGTAAGATTTTTAAAAGTTTTTAAAATATGTCTCTTATGCTCATCAAGGCTACATTTTCTATTTGAATTTTTTTTTCTTTGATGAATAGAAAGTTCAAAAGAACAGCACTTGTTTGAAATTTTTGGTAAATACATATTTACTTTTGATCAATTGAATACATTACTAAATAAAAGTAATTCATTTCTTAAAAAAACAAAAACAAACTGCTGATCCCAAAACTTTGAATGGTAGGGTATTTTTAAGCATTTTCAAGCAATACATAATTGAGATATATCTTCAAAAATATTGTCAAATGACTGAAAATACTATTTTTATAAATATTTAGTTTTCATTAATATATCGACTTGACCTTGTTTTCATTTTGCTTCACATGCTATGATTTCTCAATAGTTAAGTATGTTTTTAAGTATGTTAATGGAGCGTCTGGATCGATGGCTTCAAATTAACGTGTTCCCTTGACACTGTTCAGATGTGCTGCAGAAAGACGGATATATGTGCTGGTCCAGAATTGATCAAGCTTAATGGAAAAGCTAATCAGTAGCTTCCTCTTTCCTGTCAGGAAGCTTGAATCATGGAGCCTTTTGATGAATGTCCTTCTCTCGGCAGCTCTAGTGTCCATCACTTTCAAAGTGCATTAAGTTCAACCTCATGAACTGCTCCCATCCCTCCCCAATGCCTCCATGTCTTTCTAAACCTATATGACTTTCCTATATGACAGTACTATTCTGTGGAAACAGATAGATTTAAAAAAAAGTACACGCCATGCTTTTTCATTCAAATATAATGTATCTTCAAAATGAAACTTCAAAAATTATGCAGAAGCACCATAAAACTTTTGATTGTGGCAGTTCTCTAGTTAATTGCTCACAGGAGGGGAACATTTTCAGTGAATAATGACTTAAATTTTTTCTGTTCCATTTATAGCTATTGTTTTGTATTTTTGACTTTAAAGTTCACGTCAAATGGACCACTTTTATGATACTTTATAGTGTTTCTGTGCCAATTTTGAAGATTGAAAGCTGTTGTAATCATAGTAAATGCAAATGTTTGGTCAGTACATTCTTTCAAATTTATTTTTGTGTTCCACAAAGTCATACGCATTTGAAATGACATGAGGTTGATGGCAGAATTTGTATGCTTTTAGTTGAACTACCCTTTAAGCTCATGCACAAGCCCAGAGGATAATCAAAGCTATGATTGTAGCTTTTGAGCTAAGGCATCTGGTGTGTGTCTACCTTCTTGGAAGAAGGTTTTTAGTAAAGAATGTGTTACGCAGAAAGACTTAAAGTGTGCAACAGATCCTCAAACTGCCTCCTGTGTCCTGAGCCAGATGGTGTTGTATAGTCTGCTATGTAATGTCTGTTTGAGCATGAGCACGTAAAGCATGTGCTCAGCAAATGGAGCGTCTGGTTAAAGCTGTCACTGCCGCGAGGAGTTTGATGTTGTGATCCTATGTAATCATACCTCAGTACTATTATTTTTATGTCAAACTACACTTTAAAGTAAAAAAGTTCCTTTCTACCTGATCTGGCCCATGAAAAAAAAACTTTTGTTTGTATAACCTAGTGCAGTCAGATTGATTCACTCATAGAATAATAAACAGAAATAAAAATATAGAATAATATTTTTGGCTTAAATAAGTAAGGAATAATGTGCTGTCAGCTGGTCATTATTACAAAATAAACCCTGACAGGATGATCGCTGTATGTTATTTTGTTTATTGTATGGCTACTTATGAATGAATGGACATAAAATATTGATTTGAGTTGCAAATACTGTGCTGTGTAACAAAAACAGTTCATTTTTTGGAATGGTCAGCCTTAAAGTAGATTTTATCACTGCAACGCAACCATTGGAATCATCTATTTTCCATTTTGTCATAGTATACATGTACTGTTAGACAAATTTTAGGTTTTAGAAATTGATATAATATTAATGCTTGTTTAATTTCAAACATTTAAAAAAAAACATTTTTTTATTGGTTTTACTTTCCACATTTTAATTTTAGAATATTAATAAAATATTTAAAGTGTCATTTTGTAAATAAGTGAATACACTACAGTTCAAAAGTTTTGGGTCATACAGCATTTATTTATTTATTGATTTAGGTTAAAGAAATGTTAAATTATTTAGCAAGTTGCATTAAAATACATACATTTACAATGTTACAAAATATTTCTATTTCAAATAAATGCTGTTCTTTTAGACTTTCTATTCATGAAACAAATTTGTGGAACCAGTTTTAACATTGATTTTAATAAGAAGAAATTTTTCTTCAGAATGATTTCTGAAGGATCATGTGACATTGAGTAATGTCTGCTGAAAAGTCAGAATTTTAAATCATAGTAATATTTAACAATAGTACTGTTTTATTGTATTTTATTGTATTTTATTTTGAATAAATGCAGTCTTGGTGAGCATAAGAAACGTCTTTCAAAAGAAAAGAAAAAAATGTACCAACCCCAACCTTTTGAATGGTAGTGTATGTATTGTAAAATTCATATCAGACTGGAAAACTAATTTTAAGCATTTAAGCACAAGATCAAAAGCTTTTTAGTTTGGAGTCAATTGTGTTTAAACTTTTAACTGATATTATACAGTATATTGTGTGAAACATCACATGTGATGCATGTCAATGTGATTTTCCTTAAAATATCAAAAATAAAATGCTAAAAAATCATGATATATCATTGAACAGCCTTGTTAACCTTCCATGGTCTGACGCTTTGTAACACCTACTCCTTGTGGAGAAGGTTGGAGAGGCAGTATAATTGAAGTTTAACAACTTATTGTAAATTACATTGCTTGGTTCTCTTGATCTGAGACGACAGCTGCTCCTTATACTTCAGACTTCCCACCTTCTCTCTCTTAGCTTCTCATTCTAATTCACTTCTCCTCTTTACCTCACTTCAAGAACCTCAGCTTTAAACATGAAGGAGACTAGAGAACGCTATAGAGTATCCTTGCATCACCTCGTCGTGAAGTTGAGGGAGAATTGTCAATCAAAGGAGAGCCCGTAGCCATAGTTACAGCAGCAGATGGGAAGTGGACGTTTTTTTATCGGTTACACAAAGATTCTTGACATGCTGTCATGTACCAGCATTCTCATTTGTATGCTGATAATTGATCTTTTGAAATGAAGTTGTTACATTTTCTGGGAGAAACCGGTGGTATTTCTGGCCCCCACGATGAAACGAGGACAAAGCATTGGCGTAGTGTGAAAATGCAAATGTGTCACAAAAACTTGGAAATAAAGAGAAAAAACAAAGGCTGTCTGTGACACGAACTGGATGTTTTGTCACCCAAGATGGGAACTGTAGGTGGTGAAATCTCAATTTCTTCCAGGGACAGGGGGTTAGTAATAACTGATGACATCCATTCGTACCCTTCTCTTGTTTCAATGCCATGCTATTTTATATAATTAGATGTCTTAGAATATAGATATATCAACTGACGTTTCTTTTACAAGTTTGATCACACTTGATGTGGTGTTGTCATTATTCCTAATTGCAAGTGTGCTTTTTACACTTCACAAATGGCCAAATCAAGAATCGTAAACAAACAAGAAACTCATTTTACTGTCAGAAACAACTGCTCGTCCCTTTTTCTTTTCATCAGCCTCTCTTAGATCAAACAGAGCAGAAAAGGGCACTTGGAAACTAGCAGATCTTATTATTGAGCCTGAGATTTGGAAACTCTCCACTCCTATCAATTACCGGCATCTCAGAAGACCGTGCAATATCGTTCGCTGTGGCCTACAAATATGAAATATTTTTGTCTTTTGAAAACACTCGGCGTGGGGACAGGAATGTGCCGGCGTCTTTGATTTAGAGGTACTAGATTCAAATTTGACGCGAGAGCAGAAGTCCTAGAAGAAGAGATGTAGGGCTACACCCATATTATTTCTGAGCTTTGCATAGACACGCAGTCGCTTCCCGGTGTGAAGAGTCTTTGTGTGTGCAAATGACCCGCATCTCAGCGGGCATTAGGGAGATTCTGTTTTTGTTTAGGAAAATAAGAAGCATCTGTATACAAATGTGAAACAGACAAAGAAAACAAGATGTCGAACTACATACACCATTTAGAAAGCACGTGTGAATGTACCACATGCTGGGCGATTTAACATTAGATTTCTCACTAGTTAAAGGGATTGTCCACTCAAAAATTCTGTCATAAAATATCATATACCCACCCCCAGTAAAAAATAATCTGAAGAATGTTGTTAACTAAACAGTTTCGGGGTTTTTTTTGTCCATACAATGGAAGTCAATGGGAACCAAATCTGTTTAATTGCCAACCTTTTTTAAAATATCTTCTTTTGTGTTCCACTGAGGAAAGAAAGTTATCCAGGTGTGGAATGACATGAATTTTTCGATGGACTGTCTCTTTAAAAAGGCACACAGGTATCATGTGGGCCACTTTTTGACGTCATCTCAAAGTTTTTTGTCTTTTAATTCATGTCTGTTAGCTTTGAAATGAGTATACTCCTAAATGGTGACAGTAAATAATGTTATACCAATTATGTTATACTCTTCTAGGAAAAGAATTATGAATTATCTTGTACCAGGGATGTACAGTACATTGTACCAGTTTTAATCCAGTAAAATGCCGTCTACTGCAACATCTGCAGCTGAGATTGGTGGAAGGTGCCCTGCTTTGTTCCTGACAGGCGGTCGAGGACATAACCCTAAACGTGCCGCTAACCCTAACCATATTGAGCCTGTAAGGCTAATCAGCCTGTCAGACACAAAGCAGGGGCACCTTGCGTATATATCGCAGACTAGCAAAGCAAAAATGGTTTATCATGTGTCTTGAACTGAAGGTTGTTGGCTATATAAAGTCAACATGAAATCCAAATTGACCCCATGTATGTTCTAATTTGGTCCCTGATGTTATTGTAAATGATTCAGCTGTGCATGTTATTTCAAAGGTAAAATAGTAGTTAGTCTTCAAAATTTCTGTTTAAAATTGGTTTTGAGCTGCCATCACCAAGCCTTAGATTTCAACCCGTCTCCACCAAGTGTCATTTAGAGACCACTTTTCATGATCTAGTCAATTACTGATGGATGAAATCATCTCACACCCTACTTTTTAAACATCATGTTTAACTTAAAAATATGTCCCATCACATTACAGATGTAAAACTGGTTGTAAGCAGTCAGGCAACTGATGTAGTGATTGATATTGGCTTAAAAAAGGATAAGGCCTTTTGATATGTCAACATGGGTAGGAAAATCTGTTTAACATATTTTATGGGTTCTTAAAATGGGGGGGGGGTAAAGATGCTGCAATGGGAGGTTGTAAGAGAAGTTATTAAAATAGTTTATTGAACCATGCAGGGACATCAGTAAAATCGGCCTGTTTGTGAAATGGTTCAAATTCTAAGAGTGAAATATTTCTGTTTAAAGGATAATCAATGGTTACTAACTCTTTCCCCGCCATTGACGAGTTATCTCGTCTTTTAAAAGAAAACGCTTCCCCGCCAAAGACGAGTTTTTACGGCTTTTCGTGTTTTCACTGTTATACACTCTGGGCGCTATTACGCATCTTCTGAACGAGTACAAAACCTCCCGAACAAAGACACACGTGAACAGGACAAGAAAAACTAGTGATCTCTTATGTAAACAGATGCATATGAAAAATAGACAATAGACAGCATATAAATGAAAACTGCATAATGGTACAGAGTAAAATGTTGATCCAGGAAGTGGTATATGTCTGTGCAAGCTTTGGAGGTTTTGATGGAAGCGATTTACTGGATTTATGTTTTGAAAATCGTACTGAATATTATCCAGATGTAGTTT
>NW_015652130.1:1724386-1751195 GCF_001515625.1 Sinocyclocheilus rhinocerous
TTCGGCCCGAATCAGTTTTCTAAAGTGTTTTTGAAAAATCACATACCCTGCCTTTAACTCTTTCCCCGCCAAAGACGAGTTTTTACAGCTTTTCGTGTTTTCTCTGTTATACACTCGGGGGCGCTATTACACATCTTCTGAACGAGTACAAAACCTCCCGAACAAAAACACACGTGAACAGGACGGAGAAACTAGCGATCTCTTATGTAAACAGATGCATATGAAAAATAATGCGATCATCAGCAATAGACCGCATATAAATGAAAACTGCATAATGTTACGGAGTAAAATGTTGATCCAGGAAGTGGTATATGTCTGTGCAAGCTTTGGAGGTTTTGATGGAAGCGATTTACTGGATTTATGTTTTGAAAATCGTACTGAATATTATCCAGATGTAGTTTTTGATAAAAATTTGATTTTCTCACCTTTTTGCTCAAAATTATGCATTTTTATGAAAATTATGCATTTATATTCAAGTGTTGATAAAAAAAAGAATGCTTTAAGCTAGAATAAAACTGATTTAGATTTTTGTTTAAAAGTAGAGGCTCTGATCTTTATTATGGTGTATTGCATATTCAAATATTCATACAGCAAAATATACCGGAGGCCATCAAAGTTGAGTGAAAATCATCAAAATCGCTGGCGGTGGCTGGCAACTTAAAAAAAATAAATAAATGCTGGCGGGGAAAGAGTTAATAGTGTAACTTCAGCTAGTTAGGATTGTCCTATCGAACATAGATCTTGGGCTGCATGATTTTGGGTGAAAATGTAATTGCAATTTCTGATTTAAAAAAAAAATTTGATTTGAAATGCGATTTGGCAATTTGGCCAAAATTTGTGATTTATATAATGACAAATTTAAAAAAAATAAAATAATAATAATAATAAATATAATTGTTATTATTAATTTTGTAATATTTCACTGTAGAATAAGAAAAGTAAACAGTAGAAAAAGTATTTAAGGAAAAAATAATAATAATAACAAAAAACACTGAAAAAAAACAACAGATGATGAGCTGCTCGTGTGTAAAAAAAAAAAAAAAAAAACAGTGCTGAGCTTCACTTAATTAAATCACAGCCTTTATGATTGGATAAGTCATAAACCTATATCCCGATTTCAGTTTCAAGTCTCTCATAACACACATATAACCTCATGAATGAAGTGCAGTCATCATCCCATTACCACTGTTAATGATGAAAAGACAGTGATATTTCAAAGTCAGCTTTATATGTGAGTTTTTGTATTGATTTGGCAGCTTGTTTGTTTTAATAAGGCTGTTTGAAGGGTAGGAGAATCCGATGATAACTTAAATGAATTCTATCCTTCAGTAATCTCAGTAAATTCCTGTAGTAATCACACTGCATGCTATAGAATATGGGGGTGCTCACTGCAAATATTAGTTTTGATTGGTGCTCTGCCATGATAAAGCTCACATTTGATGCTGTATGACTTTGTGTTCAACAAGATGGATGGTCACAAGCCGTGCCATTCTGGGCATTAATCTTGGTATGGGGGAAAAAAACAGGCTTCTGAATTTATCAGGACTACAGCTGGTTGCTTTTCATTTAGCAGACACTTTTTATGCAAAGTAGTTTACAGTGCACTAATTGCAAGGACAATCCCTTTGGAGTTAGTGTAGTGTACTAAGTGCTTTAATCTGGAGTTTAATAATTATGGATCTTAGTAACTCAGCGCAGTTCACTGGTTCTCTTTATGTGGGATCACACTTGGAGGTTTTGTTTCAACAGCCCAGATTTGTACCCACTGGTCTGATGACACTCGATAGTTGCAAAACAATTGGTAACACCAATTCCACCCTGTGTTTTCTTATTAAACTTTATTAGATGAGATTGACTGCAATGTTTGTACACCCTGAAGATTTTCTGTATTATTTTATAAACCAATTTCTTATTTTTTGTTTTACATTTTATTCTGTATTTTAAAAAGTGTATAAATTAATTTGCTAATGAATACAAATAACTACTCAGAAATACATTCAGTATGTTCATCCAATATTATATAGTTGTCCCAAAAACTGTCTTGACTATTTCGTTTTTTGTAAATAATTTTTTGTTAAAAAAAAAAAGTGTTATGTCTTTAAAATAACTTTAAAAACCTTTTTAAGAGTGGCTTAAGTGTCCAAATAGTTTTTATAGCTACTTTATATTTACATTTACATTTACATTTAGTCAAAGCGACCTACAAATGAGGACAATGGAAGCAATCAAAATCAAAATATTTTTTTTAAATTATATAATAAATAAAAAGAAAACAGACAGAATAGAAAAAGAATAGAGCAAGCTAGGCGTTAGAGGCCCCCTATTTTGCTTTTTGTTAATTGTATAATAAATAAAAAGAAAACAAACAGATAGAATACAAAAAGAACAGAGAAGCTAGTGTTAGTTTTTTATAGAAAACAAGCAGTTAGTAAATGAATAGAGTGCAAGTCTAAATCAATATTTAAAGTGATTTTTATTTCTCAAATGTTTGTTTTTCATACTTCTAGAGACTTAAAAGCATTTGAATTGAGAAATATTTTAAGTATCGACTTTGTCTCGGATGTTTGTACTAAAATTAGTAGAACATAAAAAAATAATATATACTACTTTTTTGAAATATCACAATTTTAAATAACTGTTTTATATTTTTTTATATATCTTAAAATATAGTTTATTCCTATGAAAAATCTGAATTTTCACTGAATGTCTTCAGTGTCACATGATTCTTCAGAAATCATTCTGATATATCGATTTGGTGCTTTAAGAAGCTTTTATTATAATGATCAATGTTGAAAACAGTTGTGCTTCTCAATATATTTGTGGAAACAGTTTCTTTGATGAATAAAAAAATTAAAAAGAACAGTATTTGAAATGGAAATCTTTTGTAACATTATAAATGTCTTTATTGTCACTTTTGATCAATTTAATGGGTTCCTTCTGAATAAAAGTATTAATTTCTTTTTAAAAATCATACTGTGACAAACTTCTGAACGGTGGTGTAAATGACTTATTTTTTTCATATATGCTCTTATTTTTGAGAATAAGCGAATACAACTACAACATAAGCTTTGTTATGACATTTAGGTCATGGAAGGTCATGATGAGAAATGTATGAGTTCATATTGAAATCTCTGAACTGTGAACTCCTTTGTGTTGTAGGTGGAAGCTAAATGGCAGCCTGCTCAACCCTAAACCCGGCTCCCATCACAGCCTCTCTGGAGGCAACCTTCGCATCAACCATCTCAATAAAGACGAGGACGCTGGGACGTACCAGTGCCTTGCTTCTAACTCCTTCGGGACTATTGTCAGCAGGGAGGCCAGCCTAACCTTTGCCTGTAAGTCACATTCTGATCTCTGATCAAACCACAGCAGCACACATCAGGCCCAAACAAACAGGACATTGCAGACCTGACGGCACACACTGTATGCTGGCCCTTGTCCTCCTCGCTGATAACATGATCAAAATGGAAATGTTTTCCCTGAGGAGAGCCTGGTAGCTTTCTCAGTCTCTCTCGTTCTTGTTTCTCTTTCACTCTGTCTGTATCTCACATACGCACAGGTTGTTCAGAGGCCAGATTCAGTCACGTAGTCGTCATTTATATGGGCTGATAATGAGATATCAAAAAATGAGATTCATTGAAACACATTCAGGCCTTGTGCTCCTGGCTGTTTTGAAAGCGACGACTGGCAGCTAATTGGTTTAAGCTCCACCCTTTCTACACACCACAAGAAACGCTTTATCCAGCATATAAAATAATGAGACTGAGGCTATGTTCCAAATAGCGTACTACCATACTAATTGCATAATTTCTTCAGAGGGCACTGGACACAGTATGTGATTTTTTTCTTCATAATAATAAGTAAACTATAAACTAACCATTTTTATATAATTTTGTTTTATTTTAATAAAAATAAATCGGTAATAAATGTAATAAATAATAGTAATAATACATACTTTTTACAATTTGTTTTCTGGACTGGAATATAATATTGCCAAATGCTTGATTAAAAAATGCTTGAGAAAGGTTTTATTTCCAAGGAGATAATTTAATTCCCATTCATTAAACATGCAGCATAATAAGTGTGACATGTGACAGTAATGCAGCATATGACTATGCCTTACAATGTAAAATTCAGATTTTATGGTTGAATTTCTATAGATTTTGTCACTTTTTGCACTCCTTTTTCTTTGAATTGGAATGGCACTGTTTAAAATGTTTTTATAATGATTACTTTTTCATATACTGTGTAAAAAAAACAAAAACATGTTTACACGGCAATGTACTGCACACTCAATAACGAGGCTATTTGCTAACGAATCGGAAATTATTTTCCTTTGTTAAATATATCACGTCTTTCATTATCATTCAGTTTGATTTGGTTATAAATTGGCAAATTAATATACATAATTTAGACAACTTTCTACATTTAGAAACAGGGGTGGCCCTAAAAAAAATTGCATGATAACATTTTTCATATCAGTCAAAATCGTTAATTATCACAATATGTCAAATCTTTATTTCTTTCAAGTTTAAAGCCACATTTTTGCTACAGAGTGAACGTTGCAGAAACCAGATAGTTAATCTTTATTATCAGAAAACAAACACTTACCAAACAGGTGAATAAAAACGTGATAAAAACTTGTTTTCATGACAGATTTTTTTTTCAAATGTACAATAAAAAGTGAAGATAACAGGTTAAGTAAAAATATAATGAATATGTAATATAGTACATATATTTATAAAAAAAAAAAAATTTTCTAGTGTTTTTTGTAGTTTACTATCAGATTAATGGACATTGAGTGGCTTTTTTGTTTTATTGACATCTTTCCACATTTGAAAAACTGATTGAGTGATTACATGAGACATTATACATTTCAGTCAGTTATACTACTTTCAACAGACCTTCTGATGTTCATTCTTGTTTATTTTGTGCTGCAGTTTAACTGGTAGTAAAGAGGAAGAAATGATCGATTGACGTGCCACTTGAACTGAGGCGCCTACACCGATCTGTCACCACATTAAATATATGTAATAATAATGTCAAATCCACATTTATTGTTTTTATTTTGTGGTCAAATTAACAGCATTTGAAAGCTGGAATCTTTTTTTGTGCACAAGATGATGATTTCAATGATTTCAGCCCTACAAAACTATTTCGAACGGACAACTATTGCTGCTTCAGCCAAAAATGTTCGGTTACCAAAATTGTGGTGCATCACAAGTTTGCATAATGCATAAATATTATATGAAACTTTTGTTATAATTTCATTGAGGAAAATTGTATGGAAATAATTATTGCTATTGCTTTATTGCCCAGACCAATTTAGAAATGAAAGTGTTTTAGTATAACTACAGAATTTCTCTCTGATTGGACGACTCTGATTGGCTGACCCGTTTTTGCATGCACTGATAGCAAATGACAAACAGACTTTTCCAAATGAATTCTGATTCACCACATTCCCAGCAAGACCACTGCCTGAAGGCGATGGCACTATATGGCAGGAACAATGCAATTCTGTGGGGAGGAAGTCCGCTGTCATCGTAAGACGATTGGCTGACAGATCCATCAATCGCTGGTCTCTGACCTTACTAGGCTTCAGTTGTTGTCGTGTGGTGGGGGCACGCGTCTCTGACTGCTCCACATCCATCTTCTTTATTACTCTCTCCATAGCTTAATTAACTCCGCCGCATGATGGAGTGGTGCAGGTTCAAGAGAATAATTTAAAGGGCAGCTGATGTTATTAGATGGGATATTTTCTAATTTGGTATCTAATGCTGGAGAATTTGTAGGCGACCACATTGTGCATGAGAATGCATAAAGGTGAAGTCGAGAAGTCACATTTCCAACTTGAATTCGTCAAATGTTTTAATGCTGTAAAGTAGATGAAGGAAAATGCTGAAAATTGGAGGTTTGTGGCTGCTGGTTTATATGTATAAGCTTTGCGACACACAAATATTATAGACTCCTCTTGTACTCACAGGTATATCTAAATTTTTCTCTAAAAATGCTCCCTAAAAAAGCTAAACATTGTTCTTGACGTTTTTCATGGAAATATACTATCCATCTCATAAAGAGTTGTGATTTACGTAATTGAATACAAAATAATATATAAATAATAAAACGATTGACTACTAGTTATGTATTTACATTTTGCTGCAAAATATTAAAATTAGTGCTGTCAAACGATTAATCGCGATTAATCACATCCAAAATAAAAGTTTTTGTTTACATAATATATGTGTGTATACTGTGTATATTTATTATGTATATATAAATACAAACACATGCATGTATATATTTTTGAAAAATATGTTATGTTTATATGTTAAAGTTATTTAGATATAATATAAAATATAAGAATATAAATATATAAATGTATATACATGTAAATATTTTTAAAATATTTACTGTATGTGTGTATTGATAGACTAACTTGGTTACGGCATTTGCTCTTAACATTTCTCTGAGAAATTCTCTGAAAAATCTGTTTGAGGATTATCAGTAATATAGTTCATAACCACAAACTTGGCAATGAAACACTTTTTAAAATACATTTGAAACCACACTTCTGGTTTCTAAATACTGTAAGTATAGATCATTCCTTAACCTGAAATTTAGACTTAGAGTGGTTTTGTTAATACATTGATGTTATTATTAAAAACATTTCTACATGGTAAAAAAAAAAAGGTTTTACTTATAAAATCAGTCCCTTTGGCAGTTTTTTAAAATCCTGTTTCATTAAGAAACACATTAACAAAGGAAAGAAAACAACATTAATGAAGCCATTTCATGGGATTTATTTGTCTTTTGTATAATTTTATACAATTTGCACAAGTGTGGTTTTTATTCATGCTTTTTTTTTAGCAGCTTTCTGTCAGGGCTAGCTTTAGAAATAATAGGTGGCACGTGAAGTAGTTTGCATCTCTTAGAATGTATTTGTCTCTAAACACCTCTGCCTTTTCTTTTCAAATAAATGACTGTTGAAAATCACTTAATGTGTGAAAATACATTTATGGTTACTTTGGTGTAACCTTGTACGTTGCCTTTGTGTGCTTTCAAATGATGAAAAGTACAGGTTATAAAAGAGACTTTCATTGGATGTGATAAAATGTTTTTTTTTCATTCTCTCTGAATAGGACTGGATGAATTAGGCAGATATTGAAAGGGTTGTCAGTAGATGCATGGGAAATGAGAAAAATTGTCAGTGTCGATGCACCAATCCCTAAAGCAGTAATTGCATTCTGGGGAATTGCAGAATGTTTTTAATTAAAATGCCATTGATAGAGAAGGCTGTGTGCTGCGTCTTAATCGTATTTCACATATGTACCATCTTCTCATTTTCATATTTGGGTCCTGAAAAAGACCTCGCTCTTAATGGGCAATAACAATTAAAGTTCTTTTTGGCTTTGTAAGAAATTAAACTGAGTATCTGCAGAGTTAATAACATGTTGAGCATTGTGGTGACAGGTTGAAAGAATATTTTGCAGTTCAGCTGAAGTTATTTGATGGGTCAGTGAATACTGAAGACATTACCTACTATATATAGTCAAGATACCAGTTGTCACAAGGGCTCAGAATCTCAGTAATAGTGAGGTTTGGAGTCTGATTACACAAATGCTTGTTTTTTCTATAGCAGTAGTTTAGAACGTCTAGTTTTGATCAAAATTGACTTAATTAGGCTTGTTTTTGTGAATACTAGAAATCCAATATAATTTTCTTTCGAAGAAAATGGGAACTTCACTAAACCATAGCGTCACACATTAAAGCAATGATGAACTACTGTATATAATGAGGACTAAACTGTGTTCAATATATTTATATTGAGGCAAATTGACATTTCATTGGCTGAAACAGTGGTTTGATATTTTTTTGTGCTGCCTTTTACATTTTTACTGTTTTTATTAATCGTTTTGCATTTCATAATTATTATGAATTCATTCAATAGTCGATAATACATGGACATATAATTTTTTGTACAGTGTACTTGAACGGTTGTTTTGAACGGTTGAACAGTATGTTTTAGAAGAAAATACTATTTCTTTGTACTTCAAGCTTTCATGTTTAATTCAGTGTTACTTGCTGGTTTTTTTTTTTTGTAATGTGAGATTTACTTGCAATTTCTGAGTGCAAATTGTTTCTACACCTTTGTACTGCTCTATTGTATATGATTACTTTTAGTTCAGGTATGGTGTAGATACTGTAGTAAAACTGGTGTTTTTCCAAGAATAAATTGAATTGTGTCAACATGCCCCACTGCTGGTTTACACATGTTAAATGAACTATATCTTTTTTCCTGACCAGTAATGGTTCAATAGCTCTTTTGTAGCTCAGATTTCAAGGTATGTGTCTGTACAGAAATTGCCTTTCAAAATTAAACCTACCCTGAGAAATATTCACAGGAGTACAAATGTGACAGCTAATAAAGAGGGAGAGAGGAAGAGCTGTTAATCAAGCATTTGAGGGATTTCTTTTTATTCTGTCCCAATTGACAGTGAAAAACAGCTGGAGTTCCTCTGCCAGTCTGGTTTGAGTATTATATCTCCTTCCTGTGGAGGGAGGGTCGCGTGTATCACCAGTCTTTATAAAGACACGACGGCTCACTAGGACCATGATAAGTTATGCTGGCATTTACAAATCGCCCACGGTGGCGGCTCTTGATAGTCAGGTTCATTTAGATTACTGTACATCCCATCAGATCGGTTTTGCATAGCTGGAAGTTCTTCAGTGGTGTCGTTTTTCTTCATTTCGAACTGTTATGAATGGCAGAATTGGAAAGTGCTCATGGGACATTGCATCACGGCAGCACCATGTCTTATTTCTCAGTCCAAAATGCATGCCTGTCATTTAAGGTAAAAACACATGGGGTAAGTGATTTGAGATTAAATAAATTCCCTTAAAAGTTTTTATGAATAAAATTGAGACATTCCCCATTGGAATATAGCAACAGTTTGACACTGTAACACCATGGCTGATCTGGGAAATGAATTTCTGCTGATTTGGGAAAATAAGTGTTTTGAGGGTTTATCAAGGACATTTAGAAGTTTTAATAGTTATATTTATTTATTTTTATTTACATACAAGCTGTTCTTTGGACACAATTTTTTGTTATTTATTCTACATTTTAAATTATATTTAGCTTTTATTTAATTTTCTAAGCTGTACTTTGAGCACAATTTATTTATTGTTTATTATTTTAATATTTTAAATGATATTTTATTAAATTTTTAAATTTTATTTTAAATAACCTAACTATGCTTTGGGTACAATTTGCTAAAATCAATTATCCCCAGAAGCTACAAATCTAAGAAAACCTTCTAATGACATCCTCTACAGGACTTACAACAACAAAAATTTTTTTATTTTTTTTAATGAAAACAATGTACTTCTTATCTTTGTTAACATTTAGAGCAGTGCTTCTGAACTGGTTAGTTGTGGCAGGTCTGTACGTTCTCCTAATATTTGCATATCTGCTGCTGCATATAGATTTACAAAATTATTAACTTGTCAAGTTTATCATTTTGCATGTTATTGGTTAACTGTAATATTCATAAAATGACTAAATGTAAATGTCTACATCTGATTTTAAGTACATGATCAGTTGTGTACTTTAAACAGTTCAAAACAATTTGGGTGCTACTTGATGTTTAGTGTAAAATTTGTGTCCTGAAGCCAAACCACAAGCACTGATTTAGAGTATCCCTGTAAGTGTTAAATGCGTATTTACCACATTTTTATTTTATGCATTTCCTTAGCCTGAACTGTTTAAATGAATACCATCTGGATCCCCCCAGTCCCAACTGTTTATGGGGATGCGTGTGCGTGTATTCTTTGTAAAGTCATGCCTTCATGTGAGCGGCTGGTGTGGGATGCTTTTATGCCACGTTTCTTCAGGGGAAATAAAAAAGTGAATGGTTTCAGCTGTGTATATTAAAAGAAGCATTTGTTTAAGTACCCCTCTTCCTTTCTGTCTATTTCACTTTCTTTTTGAAAAACCTCAGCTGTGTGCTATCCTGAAGGAAACAGCCCGCTGAGTACTTTAAACAACAATAGTCTCTTTGCTCTTTTTGGTGTGTGTTTATGGAGCGGGGAGCACCACTTGAAACCTTCCCAAAAAAAAGGCAGACAAAAAAACTATAGTGACATCAGGATTGGGATTGTCAGTAGCCTGATAAAGGTAAACCGGCTGCGATCAAATCTGGTGCGCCCCACTCTCGCTGTGGACGACCATATGTCCCCCCTCCAAATCACTCCGGCTTTTATCTCTATCCAAAATATACCCCAAAAGACATTCTTTTCTTTTTTTCCTGCCTCAAATTAATTCAGTACCTTAGATGTTGAATGTGTTTGTCCACTTTGTTCTTGTAGGCTCTCAATTGTATGGCTTCTGTTAGTCTTTTATCTAACATCCTGTGTTTCATTGACATGAAAGTGGCAGTCCAGCCCTTTGTTGCCTTCCCATCATGTCTAGATAGAATCCAATAGGGTTATAATCATGAGTGCTCAAGCGCTCGCTGTTTGGTTTGCTTACTGGCCACAATCCAGGTACTACTGTCACGATTTTCCTTGAAGTTTGGGTAATGTGTAGACTTAACTTACTGTAAATATTACTAAAGTTAAAAATATAGATACAAATATAAATAATCTTTAATGTTCAATTCCAAAAAGCAAACTGGAATTGCTTTTTGGAATTCAAAATCATTATATTGGTGTGCATTGGTTGTGCATATTCAGTAAAATAAATCTTATTTATTTCAAATTCTTATTCAATAAGAATAATCCATTCTTTTATTCTTTTAGTTTATTTTAACAGTTTATGAAGGTAGTAGCTTATAAAAGCTTTTTTTTTAAATCTCTTTTTTTTCCTTTTGTCTGTCCATCTGCCAGTGTAGTAATGACAGAAGGACTCCATTTGATTGAATACACTGTAAAGCCTGTCTTTCACAAAATTTCCTTCCAAAACAAAGACTACAAATTAACAAATGATGAATAATTTGCATGCCTCATTCCCAGCTATGCCCTGACATTCATACGGGTAATTAGCCTGCAAGTATTACAAGTATTAACAGTCTGTCAATAAGCATCATACAATTCATGACACATCTGTGACTTGAATTCATTTCGGTGGCCTTTGGAAGCTGAGCATTTGGTGGGCTTTAGGAAAAAGGCCCAGCTGGCCTGATACAAAGTTTTCTATTTATTTATTTTTTTAATTTAACCACGTACTTTTTTTTCGCACAAAGATGCAATTTTAAAAACACAATAAGTTGGACCAGTTACTAAAATCAGTGTGAATTTCAACATAATTTAGTGTACAAGTTTACCGGCATCCGTTGAAAAATAAGATAAGCAGCTTGGTTTCAACAGCTCACTGATGCTGATTCCCTGTCCCAGCGAAAAAGCAATTACATAAATTACTCCTTCATTACAGACTGCTCTTTGCAGAGGTGTATGAGCATTTACCGCGAAGTCACATATTAATCTGTGAAAAATGCACAGGAATTGCTTTTCCTAATAGAAGACCAGTATTTCAAATTGCCACTGACTCCCAGGGTTAAAAAGAAATTTATGTTTTAAGAAATAATTAGCCAAAGCCCCCTAATAGACTTGTCCTCTAGCCAACATGACACATTCTAGCTGACCTTTTAGTCATCTTCATAAACCGTTGAGTGCCATAATTTAGCATTTAAATATAGCCGCGAAGCAGAACCAATCGCTGGTCTGTGTTTTTAGGGGGAAGTGAGGAAGATTTAGCATTGATTTAGCCACTTCATCTCTGCATCAGTGCTCCAGGTGACACCACAGACCCAGGATCATTGGAGACGAGGTTAATGTGGGTTAATTCTTCTGATTTTTGCAATGTGTGCCATTAAATGTCAGCGTTCGCATGTGGCGTGAGACTTAGTGAAGTTGAACACAGCTTTGTTTAGAATATCCGACCTATATAAGAGCTCATGGTAATGATTTTGTTAGATGAGGCCAGTTGTGAGGTGTTCTTCAACGTGAGTCACTCAAGTAAAGGGGTCTCTGAACTTTGATGTACTTTTCAGCTGAGCGACTGCAGAATCCCTTTGAGGAAGATGACAGCGGGGGCTCACAAAGCTGACTTCACGCTTTCCAATTCAAAAGCGTGCTGGTCTCGCAGAAATTTTTTACATCAGCATCTATATTTTTGATCCTTGAAGTGCAACAGGGATGCCATTAAAAACTCTCTTCAGTGATTTAACGTCAAATAATTTCAAGATTATTCCAGTCATGTTGAGAGCGGAATTTAGTGGTGGGTTTAAGGTATGGGAATTAAACAAATTAATTAATGAAGTCTCTCAATGTCCTCTTTTTTTCAGTGTGAATGTTTTCACACTTTTTAATCCAGTGAATATTTCTCATGGTACTGCAGGTTTATTACTGAAAGCCAATTTCTGGATAGACGCATTCCTTAAAAAGACACAGTTCACCAAAGACATGCTATTTCATTATTATAATAGTCGGGCATGTTGTCACATTGCATGTGGTAAGCTGTCATATTGAGAACCTGACGCAGAATAAACTATTGTAGGCTTTTCAGCTCAAATTAAACATTTCAATAATACAAAAAAGTATTAAAAAATATATAATTTTCACACATATGATGACCTGCCTGTATATAAATGTGACAAATTTTCTCAACCCAACAGTCTGCCTTAATTATGTTGTTGACTTTTGTTGTCTTAATATTTCATTGTGTTTTTATTTGTATTTATTTACTTATTAATCTTGGAACTTTAGTTTTGTTGGGCAGAATTTACAAAATGGTTTGAAACCAACATACAAAAGCAGTACTAAAGAAAACAAGCATTAACTTCCCTGTGTGACAGCTAGCCCCAGTGTCTAGCCTATTGCATAGACTCATCATCTAATTGTTCATTTTTGTTTCTGAAAAACAATAAAAGATCCTGTAACGAAGCACATTTCAACAGTTCCCACCTGAGACTTTACAAGGCGCCCATCCATGCATTCGATCTGCCTGTACGAATTACCTTTCCCAATGATTTTAGGCAACAATTGAGCAAGGGACAAGCAGGAAGCTGTTGTGGCTTGTTATTGTTTTCCGTCAATTGTCAAATCTAAATTAGTTTCAAAGGAAAGGAAATTCAGTTCCCTTTCAGTCGGTCACTCTCGACGTCACGTCGGATGACCGACGAATTGGGATCTCGCTTAGAGGGACCAATCTACTTCGAGTGTAAACTAAACGAGCCAATGCACATTGGCATGCGATTATTGATACGTTTTTTGGAACGGCTTTGTAATGGTTGCCAGCACGATTTGTGATGAATACAACTCATCAGAGGGGGCCTGATAACTGCAGGAGCCATTAAAAGCACTCATGTGTGGCTCACGCTTTGCAAAACACCACCACACTTGGGCAAGAGCACTCTTCTGTTTGGAGGTACCCATTGATTTTGTCCTCATCTTTACTCCAAATCTGTTAAATGTTGTAAAATTACATTGCTGGTGATTGTAGATTTGATGGTCTGTCAGTGAGCTTTTAAACACAATGACATTTTTAGTAAGGAAATCCTAAAAAAAAAAAAAAAAACTAGGCCTGAATGCTAAGCTTGGACCACACTGTTTGTGCTACAGACATTATTGATACTTGTTTGTTTTTGTCCATGCACTGAAAATCGGTGGGGTCCAAATCGGTGTGTTCCACAGAAGAGAGAAAGTCATACAGAATGACATGAGTAAATGATTGCAGAATTTCCATTTCTGAGTGAACTATGCCTTTAAGAAGAGCAATCTGACTTACGACCTCTAAACTGTTTTTTAGGTTTTAAAGGGGTCATATGATGCAAGATCAATTTTTCCTTTCTCTTTGAAGTGTTACAAGCTCTTGGTGCATAAAGAAGATCTGTAAAGTTGCAAAGACTAAAGTCTCAAATCCAAAGAGATATTCTTTATAAAAGTTAAGAGTCAACCACACCTACCTAAAACGGCTCGTTCTAACACGCCCCCACATGTCTACGTCACGGTGTGGGAAAATTTGCATAACGCCGCCAAATGTTCACGCAAAGAAAGAAGACGTAACTTTTATTCTCGCTGTAGTAATGTTGTTGGTGTCCGTATTTATGTCCCCACTGGATGCAACAAATGCCTTGTTTGTAATGGGTTTTCATGTTTTTGTCTCGTCTCGCTCCGGCCGGGACAAGGCATCACAATATGGCAAGGGGCGTAACATTTCCGTCTCACGCTTGAGGTATTCGGCCAATCACAACGCACTGGATAGCTGGCCAATCAGAGCACACCTCGCTTTTTCAGACCGATGAGCTTTGTAAAAATCGACGCGTTTCAGAAAGGCGGGGCATAGAGGAGAAACAATAATGTACAGTATGTGGAAAATAATGTGTTTTTTTAACCTTAAACCGCATAAACATTTCATTACACCAAATACACAAAATAATGTTCTTTTTAGCAACATCATATGACCCCTAGAAATGTACTTGCCTGCTTATTGCTTCTATTGAATAACCCAGGTTCAGTAGATTGGAAGGTTGGAAAAAATGTGTCAGTGGTGACATTATTGCAAAGCAATATTACATTGCTATAGCCTTGCACCTTTCACAACATGTCCAGTGAAGTTAACAAATTCAGTTTTATCCAAAACTGAGGAACGTGGATCTGTAATGTTTTATTACATTGGTTGTTGTACGAATTGTGGCAATTTGGAAATGAAATGTTCAGTGAGTGGCACTAAAAGTTTAATGCTCTACTGTATATTTGAAAATAACTTATCACCTACACTAAACCAAACCCCAAGTGAACTTGGGATAAAAACACATTTGCTGAAGCAATCATGCCATTTTACCTTGCTTCTACAAGTCTTTAAAAAATTTTAACATGACTAGTGTTTCTTCGTATCACAAGTGAAGTGGTTTACCAGGTGAGCTACCGAGCAAGTTTACTACATCAGAAAAGCCATACATGTGAAGCTGGTTATGTGATGCAAACATGTATTAGTTTACAAATCATTCACTAAGGTACAAGTGTCTTGAGGAGATAAAATGATTGAAACTAAATCTTTATTAATTGATAATCTGCCACTGGAATCATAATTTCAGAATTGTGAAAGAGAATAAAAATTGCTGGTGTTTTACTGAGTTCATTTCAGCTGGAAACTGCAGTGAATTGTATGTATAGGTACATTTTTTGAGTTGATATTGAAGTAGCTGTCTGGGGGACGTTACCAAAATGGCCACAGAGTGAAATGACTTGCTTTAAAGTGCCTTTGAAACCACCTAGAACACCCTAGCAACCGAATAGCAATGCACTAAAATCCACTTTCAACACCTTAGCAACACATAGCAAAGCATTGTGGTGGAGTATTGCATGAGAAAGAAAAATCCAGTTGCACTGTAATATTCAAAACACAGCAGGATGTCAGTAATATATGCTAGACATTCTCCCAGTCTTTGTGGCCCGTTCTTTTTGAATTTAACTTTCATCCTCAAACTTTTTTCCCCCCATTTATTCTAGTCTGAGTCAGCAAGAGGCTCAAACTCTCTCAATAAACAGACGCAATAGGTGATGATTTAGCCTCCAGTCCAGCTGAAGGCTATTTACCACGTCTGTATACACACTCCTCCAAGGCTTTAACTTTGTGTGGCTCACTGATTGTAGCGTAAAATAGTTTTTTAGGAATAAAAATACAATCGCATTGAATGTGCTGCATATATTTTCATGAATCTACAGTCTACATTAGCATAAGTGTAATGTTTTTCTCTGTTTTCTCTCCTTTTTCAGATTTGGAAAACTTCAAAACCCACAAGCGGAGTTCTGTGTCTGTCCGGGAAGGACAAGGAGTGGTGCTTCTCTGCGGGCCGCCCCCTCACTCCGGAGGTCAGTCAGTACTACTTCAAGCTCGTTCATATTTCATTTACACCTCATTTTTCCAGAGGAGAGGTCTTCCGGCAGTCTCTCGGCACTCGGTTGTCCAATCTGCAGATCATATAATCCCATCAGCATCTCTCAGTTCTCTGACAGCATGTGTAGGCAAGCCCAGTCGCCCTCCGGAGACGGAGCTGTTTGTGTGCAAACCCACTTCCACCCTCACCTGCCTCCCTGTAGCGTCAAGCAGCATCCTTCCCTATACCGAGCGAGGGATGCGGGTCAGAAAGCCGTAAAAAATTACGATCGCTCTCTTCCTGAGTTACACAAAGACCCTGAAGCATCGAGCATTTCATCCATGCTGGGCTGCTCCTCCCCTGTATTTCTCCCAGAGTTTCTCTGCCGAATCTCACGTCTCTACCTCCACCGTGAAATGTTCATTAACTCTGCCATCACTTTGATGGCCTCTATCAATTAATCCAGCTGCGTGTGATTTAACTGCTTATTAATGGTGCCAACAGTGTTGCTTGTTAGAAGAAGTGCTTTGTTAGCGTTTATTGCACAATAGGTGCTTTTTCACATGGCCTTTTTGAAGGGCGGCATGGATCCAAAGCATTCGCACTTTTGTTACGTGAGCTATGATTGAACAGCATCCAAAAAGACATTTATCCATCAGCTATCTTTAAATATACCCCAACCCCATATGTCTACAGTATGTCATTTCCCTCATACTTCTTAAATATGCTGTACATAGTCATAAGTAATTGTGTAATTATTTATGTTTTGTTGCCAATTCCATTTAAATTCTACCTCATGAATTGTAAGTGAGACAATCTTTAAATTCTGAATGGTGGAGCTGCATGATAAGACTGATTTTAAACAATGGCACAGCACACATGTATTACACAAATTGGACAAAGAAAAGACACTGATATCAAAGTGATTCGCATCAAGCTCTACAGAGCGGGTGGAGCTAACAATTGTAAGAAGATTTTATGTTAGTAAAGCCTGCATTGAGATATTTTAGGATGAAATCAATCAATAAAAAAATCAATTCATCAAATCAAATTGGGTGACCAGAACTAACTGTTATAATCTGTGCTGAAATGTAGCAGATGAGTGGGCTGCATGTGTCACATTCAACGGGGTCTGCTTTCTAAATTTGGCAGCTACAGGAAGTGGCAAAGCAACAAAGAGATCAGATTAGACAAAGACTCTTCCAGCTAGTTACAAATAGTATAATTCATTATTTTTTTCTGACAGACAAGCCATTTATTTAGATAATTATGTTATGTGTTAATGGTGATGTTAGTTATTCTTTTATTCGCAGATGTTGATCGTTTCGTTGTCTAAGAGTTAGAAGTATGTCATTAGGTGATTTACTGGAAAAATGTGGGGTTGTCTTGTTGAAGAAATTGAATTGAGTCATTTTTAGCAGTTTTAAAGCGTTTCTTTGAAGTAAAATGGTTGAAGTAACCAATAGACATAACATTTACAGTATATTAAACATATTATGTATTGTGTAAGCATACTATTAGTATTGCCCATTAACAGAGGCTGGTTAAAAAACAACTTTTTTCTTGTCTTTGTTGGATTTGGCAAGTGTTTTCTTGACTGTGTGGCTGCTAGTTGGTTTGCCAAAGCTTCCTTTCAGCTGTCCTCATAAATTAGACGAAAATTCATTTTGGTGTTGGAGCGTGATTTATCTTTGACTCGTAGAAGGAGGAAACATGGAGTACAGGAGTACGAGACTGTCTGAAAAGGAACTGTTATTCTGTGCAAGTATAACGTGTCTGGATTTAAACCGAAAGAAGCCTTTGTATGTTAACTTGTATCATGTCCTTGTCTCTGTGGCACTGTGGAAGGAAAAACTCTGTGAAAGGAAGCAAGACTTTCTCTGTTAACTTTACAAAGAAGAAAAATAATAACTGTAAGAGTTTGGCTGAATCTTTCATAAGTAGTTTGGAGGCTAGAGGTGTTAAAAAATACCAAGGTACTAAGTTGGTACTAAAATATTTAAAAAATGTAACAATACCTGTCTTTCTGCATTATTAGTAGTAACAAGTAATGACTACATTTGGTTCCTTCACTTTGTCTGACTAATGTTTGAACACTTTGAAAAACCATGAGAATCTGAGTTCTTGTTTCATGCAAAAAAAACAACAACTGTGTACCGTTTACAAATAAGTTAAATAAGTACTGTAAAAGTGTTATTTTCTTATTTGGCAAATGCTTGAAGGCTGCAATTCTGTTCTTTCAATTTAATTAGTTAATACTATTTATTTATTGATGTACATTACATTTCAAGTTCGGGATAAGTAAGATATTTTATTTAATAAAAAAAAATAATAATAATTTCTGCAAGGATGTATCAAAAGTGACAGTAAAGACATTTATAATGTTGAAAAAGATTTATATTTCAGATAAATACTGTTCATTTGAACTTTCTATTCATCAAAGAATTATAAAAAATATATCATGGTTTCCACAAAGATATTATGCAACATTGATGATAATAAGAAATGTTTCTTGAGCAGCGAATCAACATTAGAATGATTTCTGAAGGATCATGTGACACTGAACAACACTGGGGTAATGGCTGCATAAATTTAATTTAAAAAAATATTAAAATAGAAAACAGTTCTTTTAAGTTTTAATAATATTTTAGATTATGAATTAAACATAATAATTATTATTATTTATTTGTTTATTTATTTCAATCATGTTTTATACTATAATAGTATACTTAGTTCATATAAATTGTTATAGTAGATACAAATCATTATTAAGCGTGTATTCAGTATCATTAGTTTTTGCTGAACTGATTTTGAGAATCATGGTATTGACTATTGAATTTTTGGTATTGTGACAGCCCTGTTAGAGACTATAAAAGTGCTGTACAGCTGGACTGATTCAGTGCTCACACAAATCACCCCAGATTTTCTTGTACAAGCTGTAATAGGTCCAGAAAAGCTAATAAAAAAGCGTTTAGTCATAAATAATTAATGCTGTAGTATTTTGACATCGATACACTTTAAAGACGTGTGTCTCCAGTTCTTGTCTGCTTTGGAAAAAGTGACTTCCTGTGACAGCTGATGATGACATTGATCATTTATGCCATCCATCTCTTTCTCCCCCAAGCATCCTCTGCAGTCAAACTTGGCATAGTCAGTGGGTGGCGCAGTAACGAATGAATATCGCAGCATCGTGCTATTCATTACCTTCTGCACTCGGGGTCTGAATGACTGGCTACAGCTTTGAGGACTCATATGCTGCAGAGAACCTCTCGTCAGGAGCAGGGCCCTGCCTGCCAGAGCAACTGTCAGGGGAAGCATAAGGCAGAGAAGACAGCTGGCCCCCTGTTTCCTTATGCCACGAATGCGCTCGCACATGCTGATTGAGCTGTATAAAAGTCTTAAATTTACCTTCATAAAACCTGCAGAAACCCTGTAATTGTTTGATGTCCATTTATTTATTTAGTATTTAAATGTGTCATAGTATTTTAAAATACATGCAGATGCATTATACAAATAGAATATTAGAAAAATAAGAAAAGAAAATATAATAATCATAATAAATAAATCAATCACAATAAATAATAAATCAATTATTATTAAATCATAATAAATAAAGGTTTTGTTTTAAAAGAAGTTCTATTTTCTATTTGTTCTTATGTTCAGTAAGAAAATAATGATATAAATAATAGCAATTATACTGTTTATAATTATTTATAATTATTAGGGCCCGAGCACCGATGGTGTGAGGACCCTATTGGAATTGCTCCGTTTCTTATTCTTCTTCTTCTTCTTCTTCTTCCATCGTGCTATTCATTACCTTCTGCACTCGGGGTCTGAATGACTGGCTACAGCTTTGAGGACTCATATGCTGCAGAGAACCTCTCGTCAGGAGCAGGGCCCTGCCTGCCAGAGCAACTGTCAGGGGAAGCATAAGGCAGAGAAGACAGCTGGCCCCCTGTTTCCTTATGCCACGAATGCGCTCGCACATGCTGATTGAGCTGTATATAATCCACTGGCGAGGGAGAAGGCGAGAAGAGAGGATTGGGGTGTGATTGGAGGAGAAACTGTGTGCTGGCTCTTACGCTGCTCCAATACAAATGTGATAAGATGTTTGGCCACGTGCAACAGTGTGAGCATGCATTAGCGTGCCAAACCTCCCGAGTGTGTATACATGTGTAAGCTTGTGACTCAGACTATAAAATGGAAGCAGATGATCTCTTGCACATTATCTGCATTTTTGCTCGGTTAAATCTAAGGATCTCTCATGAGGTTGAGAGCTAATTGTTTGGTAGATCATAGTCTGTAGAGGATCAAGGGCATTAGTTGTGTTTGCTGATAGCGTTTGGTTGAAGGGCACCTGAACTGGCTTGGCCAGGCTTGGAGAGCAGTTTAATGATTTTAAACACTAATTGCATTTCCTCCTCACTTGTATCAAGACAATAAACAATTTAGCTATTATTATGTACTCTATATTTGTAATTCAGAGTTTCTTCAGGTCTTAGTTCACACAAATTAAGGTCTTAAATCACAGCAGAAAGTCAAAAATTGATAAAGTCATGGTGTTAAATGTCACATGCATTGCTAAAAATTAAGATCTTCCTCAGTATTTTTGTCTTGTTGTCCAATATGAAGTCTTGTTTTCTAAAAAAAAAAAAATGCTCTTTTTAATCATTAACTCTTAACTTTATTTTGATCAATTTCACAGAAAACATGCCATTTTGCTTCTCAAGTAAATGTATCTTGATTTAAGCATCTTTTGCACTGGAAAACAAGACAACATCACTTTTTGCAGAATGTATGCAGTATTATGTTCCCTTTAATTTATATATATATATATATATATATATATAAGAAGTTCTATTTTCTATTTGTTCTTATGTTCAGTAAGAAAATAATGATATAAATAATAGCAATTATACTGTTTATAATTATTTATAATTATTATAATTATAATTATTACTGTATATATGTGTTGTGTGTGTGTGTCTATGTATGTATGTACGTGTATATATATATATATATACACCAACTTATTTTCTTGTTAGCAAATGTAAATTACAGTGACAAAATAAATTCTTTTATGAACGTTTTTAAAATGCCATGAAGCTCTTTTGATTGGTGATTACACTCAAGGAGTCTGAACTCATAAGATTCTATATATGTATGATCGGTGAATAAATGAGGAGCACTCTGGCACCATGCATTATGGGGCTTATTAAGTCATCATTCACCGGGTATTTCATCATACCCCCTCTACTTAACATCTGGACATGCTGTGAATATATTAATTAAAGTCTGATACAAAGCGATTCAGAGTGTTCAAAATCAGCCTATGCTATATGAGAAGCAAATGGCTTGGTAACTGTATTTGTTTCAGTTATACAAATCAAAATTGACAAATAACATGTCACTGCCTTTTCCCCAGCATTTTAGGCTAACATTTATGTATGCACTTTAGTGAAAAGGCCTCTATTTAATGTTTTCCCCCGTTATAATTATACTAACAATTTGAGTGAAAAGTTGAGTTGACGGTATTTTCAATTTGATTTAAAACTCAATAATTCCTTAGTATTTGGTACATCCTCTTTTGACTACATCAATTCCACAAGTATGTATAAAACCTAATGATCGTGTTCTCCAGCGTTTGAATCCAAAGTTGTCAAAGTTTCCCTGACAGTTGCTCTGGAAAGTTTATATTTCAAGTGCTGTGTTTGGTCACCAAAACTTTGACTTGTCATAACTTTTAAAAAACTCCTTTCTTACATTTTCATGTTGCTGTTTGGTTGCTAGTGTGTTCTGGATGATAGGTAGGTGCTTGCTTACTGTTCCATGTCAAAAGAGCCCACCTTCAATATCTACAAGGGTTTTGCAATATTTTGCCAAGTCAAAAATGTAGGTGTGATCACTTGTAGCATACAATGTATCCTGCTTATAGTCAAGTCAAGTCACCTTTATTCATATAGCACTTTTAACAATACAGATTGTGTCAAAGCAGCTTTACAGTATTAAATAGGAAAATAGTGTGTCAATAATGCAAAAGGACAACAGTAAACACTCAATTTTCAGTTAAAGGCAGTTCATCATTGAATTCAGTGATGTCATCATCCAGCTCAGTTCAGTATAGTATCTGTGCAATCAAGTCGACGAAATCGCTGGAAAATAAGTGTCCCTAACTAAGCAAGCCAGAGGCGACAGCGGCAAGGAACCAAAACTCCATCGGTGACAGAATTATATTAGTATCTGATACAATATGTTTAGTATTTACTTAATTTGTGTAAATGACAGCACATAAAAGCTTGCATGAAGCTTTAGTGGTGTGTCAGAAAGGCTCAAAACGTCTCAACAGCTTGAAGCCGCTTGTCTCTCCTTGCTGTCTAGGTGTCAGTAAACAGTGTGTCCCTCTCCACTGGACACCAGTCACACATTATGACGTCCCCAAGGCTTCCTGCTAACAACCCCCCCGCCACACACACACACACACACACACACTTCGTCACCCGTACACAATCCTGTGGGAATAAATTCAGCCTTGCAGGAATACACTGCCACTCATTCCCAACAACAAAACAACTGATTATGTGCTAGGCTCCTAGGCTAAGGCTTAGGAGACTCAGGAGCTGTGCGTAGCGCCGTCTGCCTCACATTATGTCTGTAAATGAAATTTCTTAAAGCAGTCACCAAACAACATTGTATTTAAGCAGTTTACATCTATTGCATTGGACCCTGATTGTGGTATATTGAATAGTTCAACAGCTTATTAATAAAAACAAGATTTTTGCAGGTTGCTGTTTGGTAGCTAGAGTGTTCTGGATAGATGCTATTCTCTTGCTAGGTGGGTGGTTACTGAATTTTATTTTATTTTATTTTAATTAAAAATAAAATGATGTTTTGTCCCTACAGCAATGTTTACAGCATTTTTAGCTTTATTTTTATTTAATTGTTTTGAATTTTTATTTTATTTTATTTGTATCATTTTATTTGTATCATTTTATTTTTGTTTTTATAATTTAAAAGCTAATGATATTTTGTCCCTACATGTTTACTGCAATTATTTAGCTTTATTTTGTATTATTTTATTTCATGTTTTAGATTTTTTTATTGTATTTTATTTTTGAGAAATTTGTATCATTTTATTTATTTTTATAATTAAAAACAGAGTGGTACTTTACAGCAATGTAATTATTTTACTTTCTCATTCAAGATGAGACAGTTTTCCTGATCTCGTGTTTTTCATGTAAAACACCACCTGTCGCAAAACGTGAAGACACATTGTGACTTTGTACGTGTTATTTTCATTTTGATGTTTTAATGTGAGAATTATTTAATATATTTGCCATCACATTTTTTTCTGGAGAAAAAAAAAAACCCTGATTATATATATTTTTTCACCGTTAGATATTTTCACACACAAGCAGTACGTGTTATTTTCATTTTGGTGGTTTAATATGAGGATTATTTAATATATTCACTATCACATGCTTGAGAGAAAAAACACCCCGCATAACCCTGATTATATATATTTTTTTCACTGTTAGACGACACGTGAGATGTTCCAGATGTTTTCAGTAGAAGCCAGTTTGTTTATTTTTTAATTCAATTTAAACCATGCAACTGGTGACTGTTAATTTTGTTCTTTTTCTAAGCCTAAATATGAGCAATAGTATAGTGATATGCTTCCTTTGCAGGATATCTTGTGCGTGAGACACAAGTTAGCAGTCAAGCCAAGGACAAAGTATTTGTGTTAATGGAGAGATGATAATAATAATAATAGACCATCTCTTGGCTTCTGGCTATTTTAGATTCACCGCAAAAACTCAACAAGGTGTCATCTCTTTGTCTTTTGTCCTCCATTCCTTGTTTTACCATCCAATGTCGTTGCATGTCCAAAAAGTATAGAATACAAGAGAATCTTCGAGGTCGCATCTGATCGGAGCTGTCAGCTCTCTTCTGAGATGCGTTTTCCTCATCGCTGGATTTGGCATTATGGGTATGAGTAAATGTTTGTGTGCGCGACTGACTTCAGGAGTGCCCCGAAATGTGCAGCGTAGACCCAAATCGAGCCTTCCGTGCCGCCGAAGTCAGGTCGGATCAGTCACGCACAAGCATTTGAGCAGCTGCTTACCTCCACCTCAGCCTCCGAGCCTCTCTGCATTCAGACGCCGTCCAAGTCATTCAGCCTTATTCTCCGTATTGCTCAATAACTATGTTTAGTGTGGGAATGTAATGCGGCTGACCTCCATTTGCTAATGGAGATAGGCCCTTTCAGGTGTAGCGAACGCTGAAATCACTTTTTTCTGCTCTGCCGCTAACAATGGGCATGATGGCATCTGCCCCGGAGTCGTGCGGCAGTGAGAGCACAGAGCATGTGCACTCTGTCTGGTCCTGTTAGGAGAAAAGAAGATGCGATATTCTGGAGGCCTTAAGCGAAGAGCTTTTCAGACTGCTGCTGTTTTTTCTGATTTCTCTCGCTCTTTCAGGTTCTCTATTCTCGGTTCTTACTGCGACTGTCAACACAGGGCCAGACGGTAAACGCTGCACTTGGTGACAGTCCATACAGTGGATAGTTTCTCTCTAAGGAGGACATAAATGGAGATTGGAGGTTAGACTAGGTCACAACATGTTGATGTCATTACTAGCAGAATTAAAATGAAGTCGTGCATTTACATTTACGTTTATTCATTCATTTGGATTCTGTTATCCAAAGAGATTTACAAATGAGGAATGCAACAAGAGATTCATCACAAAGTGGCAATTAAAATGAGAAGTGCTAGTAATACAAAGTTTCAGACATCATTTAGAACTCTACAAGCTACAACAAGGAGAGATTTAGGAATAGTTAAAGCATAGATTTTTTTTTTTGCTCTCATCAGGATGCAGTTAAGTGCTGACAGAAGAGATTAATTTTCAGTGATTTCTTGAATATTGTCAGGGATTTGGTGTTTCGGATAGAGTTGGGAAGATCATTCCAGCAGCAAGGAGCAGTGAATGAAAATGCTCTGGAAAGTGATTTTGTGAATGTACAGTATAATCATTTAACATAATTCTAATAATTCATTCTTTGAACTTACATCATTATAATATGCTGATTTGGTGCTCAAAATTAGTGTTAATTTATTAATAATGGTTATTATTATCAGTGTTGAAAACCGTTTTTGATGCTTAAAATTTGTGGAAACTGGAATAACAGCCATCACAGGAATAAATGGCATTTGAAAATATATTTTAAAAAGTAAATAATAATATTTAATTGCAATAATATTTTGCATTACCGTTTTACTGTATTTTTGATCAAATGAGAATTCTTTCAAAAACATTTTTAAAAATCATAAGTATTTCCAAACATTTGACTGGTAGTGTATGTATATTTAAACTTGATTGTAATCCTACTAGTAATTATAATTTTCATAGGCAAGGTGGTGATTGATTCTTATATCTTTTTTTTAAGTATATTGCAACTATTGGTGCTTACATGGATAGTTCACCCAAAAATGAAAACCAAACAGTTGACAGTAGCTATTGACTTCCATAATATGGGGGGGAAAAAATACTATGGAAGTCAATGTCTGCCGTCAACTGTTTGGTTACCAGCATTCTTCAAAATATCCTCTTGTGTTCAGAAAGAAGAAAGAAATTCATACAGGTTTGTACCAATTTGAGGGTGAGTAAATGACAGAATTTTCATTTTTGGGTGAACTATCCCTTTAAAAAGTCCTCATTTACAAACTGGAACCAACCTTTATTCTTTGATCACTGTTGTTTTTATGATTTATTTATTTACTTAATTATTAATTAATCAATTAACTTTTTTATATATATATTTGCCAAGCGGTAAGCTTGTGTAATCCCGGACACAATGATTAAATATGCATACTGTTGTCACAACAAGTCTCACATGTATTATTAACAGGCGATGATCAGGCAGCTGTGATGCTATTAAAATTCATCAAGAGCATTCGCATCGATAATGCGCGATTAAGAGGCAGATATGTGCATCTTTTCATAAAGCTTTATTTCCTGCTTGCGGCATGACAGAGCGTAAAAATAATGAATGGGTCTCTTTGATTGGAACTGAGACTGGTGTTTGCGGTGATAGATGGTTTATTTTGTCTGCAGATATGTCTTTTCTCTCTGTTTCTTCACCAGTGTAATAATGGTTTCTTACCACTAAAATGAAATATGATAGTGAGATTTTTTTTTTTAAATACTTCCTACAACAGTGTTTTCCCCCAGGCTTCCATGGCTGGTGCAAACTGGAAAGCGAGGGATTGTTGTCAGATAGACTGTTTATAGTATTCAGGCGCGCACTATGACCTAGCCTAAAGTCTAAAACATCTATTTTCTAATTGCAGTTCCAGTACTGTCACACATCAGTAGTGCTTGTGTAAGCACATTAGATCATTTGTCTTTAAGCCAGATTATACTGTCACCTTCATCATGTCCAGTTAATGGCAAGAAAAAGTACAAAACAAATTGATTTTATTTTATTTTTTTCACTATGACCCTAAAGTCTAAAACATCTATTTTCTAATTGCAGTTCCAGTACTGTCACACATCAGTAGTGCTTGTGTAAGCACATTAGATCATTTGTCTTTAAGCCAGATTATACTGTCACCTTCATCATGTCCAGTTAATGGCAAGAAAAAGTACAAAACAAATTGATTTTATTTTATTTTTTGGTCATGGATATGTTAATAACTGCTTATAGTCATTGTTTTGCTAATTTATATTTAGAATTGCTTGCTAAAAAATCGTCTCCAAACCCCTAACAAAAATATGTTTTGTGTGTCTGTGCTCTCTTTGTGCTATGAACATGAATGATACCTCAAATGAAGTGGTTTGTTGAGGAGAGGTGTTATTCATATTTTTTTTGAGTGATCAGACTTCCAGTTTTTGACTCACAGATAATAAAATGTTCAAAAGTTTGGGTTCAG
>NW_015652130.1:1752573-1776897 GCF_001515625.1 Sinocyclocheilus rhinocerous
ATTACACCAATCTGCAGATGGCATTTAATATATATATATATAAAAAAATATATGCATCAGCTGTAAAAATGTATTCCTGCAGTAGATGTTAACCCCACCATGGAAAATCTCCAGTTTTGTACAACAGACCTGCCCTTAGAAAGCAAAAATTTGTTTCCTTCATCTTCCTTAATACTCTCCACATGTCCGTACAATTTGCACAAATCTTATATGGTCTATTTTTTTCCTTTTCGTTTTATGTTGACTTCTCTGCTGACTTTCTGCAACCCCAGCACATTAGATCATTTGTCTTTAAGCCAGATTATACTGTCACCTTCATCATGTCCAGTTAATGGCAAGAAAAAGTACAAAACAAATTGATTTTATTTTATTTTTTTGGTCATGGATATGTTAATAACAGCTTATAGTCATTGTTTTGCTAATTTATATTTAGAATTGCTTGCTAAAAAATCTGAACAAACCCCTAAACAAAAATATGTTTTGTGTGTCTGTGCTCTCTTTGTGCTATGAACATTAATGATACCTCAAATGAAGTGGTTTGTTGAGGAGAGGTGTTATTCATATTTTTTTTGAGTGATCAGACTTCCAGTTTTTGACTCACAGATAATAAAATGTTTGAGCATTTCACATACTGTATGGAAGATTCTATGTAGCATTTATAATGTTTTTTTAAATCTCTTATTTTTTGGGGAAAAGCCCAGCTGAGAGCCAAGTGCTTTATCAGGAAAGGTTTCATATCAGGGGGAAAATGTGAAAACTTTGTGCTTTGATGTTATATTTTATCTGCTTGGATTTTCTCATTTTGTTGCATTATGTACAAGTTGATTTCTTTTTAGACCTTGATATCAAATCATAACAAAAAACATAAATCTAAGGGTTTGAATAATTGAGGGAAGAAATCCTTTGGGTTATGTTAGGGTTTCAACAACAGCCTTTGAGCAACCGCATATGACCTTTCTTTGCTAACACAAGGCTTTGTTTTGTTTTTAAAAGCAGCTTTAACGCCTGCAGCAGTAGTGGGTTAGCATTTGAAGTGTTTATCTTCGAAATTAATAAAAAATTCAGCATTGTGAGGAATGATTGATTGAATGCATGAATGGCAGGATTTAAGTCAGAAAGCAGATCCTGTTTTGCCATGTGTGATAGCACAAAATCACATTACGTTTTTCAGCTCGTCCTGAGCACCAGATGTCTGGGTGCAGGTATTATATTCCTCACAAGCGACTTATCAGACATTTTCAAAGCACAGCACTAGCATAAAAAAGATTTAAAAAAAGAAATATCAAAATTAACTTCAAGTTGGCACCCTCATGTAAGCTAGCACTGAGCTACAGCTAACTTTAGCGATTTGTTTACATCTTGCTTGCCTTACTGTTAATTTTCCTGTTAATTAACACTTAAACATTTAATTAAAACTAAGAGTTTAAGTGCCTAAGCTTGACCATTGCATATTTCTGAAAGTCTTGCTCATCTTTTTTTTATAGAAATACTTCCTTATGTTACAGTTGTATATTACCTGCATGATGTTAGCTTAGCGCTCAGGGTTCATAGGTGGGAAAACCAATCCGCTCAAGCCCCTTCTGTGCGTAAGATATCTGAAGCCCTCAGCTATGGATCAGATCAAACTGTGATAAATGACCAGGGCTCAGGCAGGAATCCTCCAAGACTGTTTTGTTTAATTAGCTAACGAGTGAGTGGGTTTGATTGGGCTAAGCCGGGGAGATGCTATGTGCCTGTCGATTAAATGTGCTGCTGGGGAGCCAAAAGCCTTGGCCGAGTAGAACATTACAACGTTCTGCAAATGGATTTATCATTGACGGCGCAAATGGAAAGCTCACATGCCAACATGTCTAACCTCAAGAGTGGTTTGGTTGAATAAGATGTAGGTATGTGCCACAGAAACATGGAGGCGGCTGGTGACAGGAAATGCACATCGGTTTATTAATGCTTCGGTGCATTGTTCTTCCACAGATGCGGTTAGATGCTTATTAGATTGACAGCTGATTTCTTTATTGCTGTTTTGAGCAGCAATTAGATTTCGACTTATGCAAAGCCATTATAAAAGTACTCCTTTTAGTTTAGAGCCTTTCTCCAATTACAAATATGTACTATTCTAGCAATTTCAAGTAAAGAGCCAGCAGTTGAATTATTATCAGAAAGCGCTTCCTCTGAAAGGAAAATTTCCTTGTATGGATAATAGAGAAATGTTGGGTTCACCTTGCTCTTTTCGTGGCTCATACTTGACGGTGGAACTTGGAGAATGACAGGCATTGTGGGTAATTGAATCAGCAAAAGGCAAAACAATTGTAACTCCTGGAGGTCAGGTTTGAAAGTGTTTTTCTGTGCTAGTAGAGGAACCAACCACTGACAGATGTGACATTAAGTGTATGCTGACATTTCGTGGAGAGGAACGGCCAATGAGGATGCTACATCTTCAAAGTCTGGTCAACAGCACTCCTCTCAGAGTTGAGACTGTTTTATTTCTTTGTCTGATATAGTGTGTTGAAAACTACGTAACTGGAAATGACTGCATTACTATTTCCAGCTTGAGCTAGAATAAGAATGAATTTAAAAAAAATACAAAAAAAATGAATGAATGAATAGATATATATATATAAACAAACAAACAATATTTTTCTTAAAGAAAATTAAACCTAATTTGGTTTCTAATATTACTTTCAGGACAATTAAGCATCTCAACTATTTTTAAAAAATTAAGTTAAATTCAAATAAATTATCTTAAATTATAAATCTTAATGAAAATCATTATTTCTGAAAATAAAATATTTTTAATTGCAATGAACTAAATACAACAGACCTAGAATAAATAGTAATGTGATTTATACTTACATTTTAAGTTTGTTCTATACTTTAAATTTAATTGACAATTTACAGTTTTTGTCATATTACTGTGATGTGAATCATATGTACTGTTCACATTATAGTGGGCTACTAAGAATTGGATTGTCATGAAAATAATGTCAGTAGTCCTAAAAATAGGCTTCATATTATTTGGACGGAACAAGGACATTTCTTGACAGTTTTTGTGAGATTCGCCCAATTAAGATAGTTGGACATTTTAGGACATTTCCATTCATCTGTTGTCCTTTCCACACCTTTACGATAAGATATCTTTGTTGTTGTCATTAAAAACTCTCTACTTTAATGAAATGCCATGTGATTAGCTCGTTACGTGTCGCCTGATTATCCATTAACTGACCAATGTCAATGAATAGCGCTCTGGATTTTTGAACATTGGTTACATACGACCACTCTCCCACTTGACTAGAGGCCAACTAATCACAGGCCACTGGTTATCCTTTCTGTCATTAATTTTCACCCCCTAAGCCACACAACCCTCCTCAGCCTGATTAATTTTCACCCTAGCATGTAGCCCCAATGCTAATTTAGTAACTCTAGGGAGGCGCAAGATTCATGAGCAGAGCCCACATATGCCATTTAGGCTCTGCTGAGAGAGGAAATGTCACCGTGTACTCTAGTTATGTTTATGCAAATGTAGTTTCCGGGCAGTAGAGTGACCTCTTTCTACTCATGTGTGATGTTGACGGTCTTTTCTCCATCTTTCCTTTTTCCTCTAACAGCTTTGACGTTCTCCTGGATTTTTAATGAGTACCCGTCATTCGTGAAGCAAGATTCTCGTCGATTCGTGTCCCAGGAGACAGGGAATCTATACATCGCTAAAGTTGAGCCATCTGATGTGGGCAACTACACCTGTGTTGTGACCAATACTGTCACCAAGACACGCGTCCAAGGGCCGCCTACTCCTCTGATACTGCGCAATGACGGTGAGGATGCTTGTCGGTATCTCGATATATACCATACATTCAATCCTTACATGCATTATGGAATTATGTAACTAAAAGAAATAAAAAGATGTGAAATATATGAAGAATACAAATTTTATTCAAAGGTTAATAAGCTGTTTCTCTGCAAATTTTAAGATGCTGTGGCAGCATGTTTCGGTGCCTCTAGGCTGGCATTATCAAAGGCCCTCAAACTGAAAGGTCATTTGTCTTAGGCTGATCTAATTGTTGCTTCTCTGTGGATTTACAATTTGATCGCACTCATGTTCAAGGGTGATAAAAATAAATTGTCAAATATCCTAACAGACCAACGGAATCTAATTTATCTGACTGATAGCATAAAATAAACTTCTTTCAAACCACTCTGTATTTTCTATGAGAGGTAATGGTTTTTCGGTGATTGATTTTAAAGAAAAAAGTATTTTTTGTTTTTGTAAATAAACAACCATTCTAGTTTTAAAGAGTGAATTACGGTATGATAGACATACATAATTGTCTTTAATTAAGCAATAATCCTAATAATATTCTTATTTATTTTAATAGTTCATTATTTTTGTCTTTCCTCCACCTAGACTTTATATTCATTTTTACATGATTATCTAAAAAGTAGCTTTAATTGGTGTCATTAAAAAAACATATTTGAGAATTTTAAGGAATACATTTTCACAATAGGCGTTAATTAACTGCTGACAAATGTATTGCTTTAGTTAGTTCAGTGTTTATTCTTTTTTTTCTTCTCCAGGATATGTGATAAATATATTAGTAAAAGTTTCATTTTTTAGGTTTTTGTAGTCAAAACTTCCCTCAATCATATTTATGCCCTTTTTTCCAAAATTTTAAAGTACATTTAAATGGACCACAAAACCAGTCATAAGGGTACATTACTTTTAATTTGAGATTTATACATCACCTGGAAGCTGAATAAATAAGCTTTGCATTGATGTATGGATTGTTAGGATAGGACAATATTTGGCCGAGATACAACTATTTGAACATCTGGAATCAACTTAAGACTGGTTTTGTGTGCCAGGTTTTTCGGTGATTGATTTTAAAGAAAAAAGTATTTTTTGTTTTTGTAAATAAACAACCATTCTAGTTTTAAAGAGTGAATTACGGTATGATAGACATACATAATTGTCTTTAATTAAGCAATAATCCTAATAATATTCTTATTTATTTTAATAGTTCATTATTTTTGTCTTTCCTCCACCTAGACTTTATATTCATTTTTACATGATTATCTAAAAAGTAGCTTTAATTGGTGTCATTAAAAAAACATATTTGAGAATTTTAAGGAATACATTTTCACAATAGGCGTTAATTAACTGCTGACAAATGTATTGCTTTAGTTAGTTCAGTGTTTATTCTTTTTTTTCTTCTCCAGGATATGTGATAAATATATTAGTAAAAGTTTCATTTTTTAGGTTTTTGTAGTCAAAACTTCCCTCAATCATATTTATGCCCTTTTTTCCAAAATTTTAAAGTGCATTTAAATGGACCACAAAACCAGTCATAAGGGTACATTACTTTTAATTTATACATCACCTGGAAGCTGAATAAATAAGCTTTGCATTGATGTATGGATTGTTAGGATAGGACAATATTTGGCCGAGATACAACTATTTGAACATCTGGAATCGACTTAAGACTGGTTTTGTGGTCCAGGGTCACATATAACATTTTTGTATATATACCATTCAAAAGTTTGGGGTCAGCAAGTTTTTAAAGAGAGAAATTAATACGTTTATTAAGCAGTGACTCATTAAATGAATCAAAAGTAACAATAAAGACTTCTACACTATTCTACAAAATTGACGTTTACAAATAAATGCTGTTCTATTGAACTTTCTATTCATTAAAATATCAGAATCAGAATCAGAATGAGCTTTATTGCCAGGTATGTTTACACATATGAGGAATTTGTTTTAGTGACAGAAGCTCCACAGTGCAACATAATGACAGTGACAAGAACAGACAGATAATAAAAAGAATAAGATACAAATATACAAAATAGACAATGTACAAAATAGCAAAAACACAATATACAAAATAGACAATTTTGTATGTACAGGTATGTTATGTGCAAATTTGAAATGTAAATAAGGATATGAAAAAAGTGTATCACAGTTTCCAAAAAATATTAAGCAGAACAGCTCTTTTCAACATTGATAAAGTTTTTGATCACCAAATCAGCATAATAGAATGATTTCTGAAGGGCACTGACGATATTGAAATAGAAAATGTTTTATTGTAATAATATCTCCCAATATTACTGTTTTTACTATATTTGTCTCTCAAAAACAATGTATATTCAGTACAGTATATGTACACATATACCACAATTCAAACAAGACACCAGTTGGACCTCAAAAAGGAAACTATAGTTTTATATTTATTTATTTTCCATTTTTAAGGTCCACCTGACTAAGATGCAACCGATGCCTTGTCTGAATTATGGTGTAAAACATGTTGTCTAAAAACCTGATGTTTCTATCGGTGGTGTATGACCAACGTGAGCCGCTCAATGGCTACTGTCACAGTGTGATCTCCAGGCACAATTTCAAACCCCATTGTACATGTCTCTCTACCTGGGATGCTACAGAAGGAGATGATTGCCTCTCTTCAAACCTTCCCATTTGGCAGCGCTGACATAAACGGCCAGCGTTAGACATTACAGATAAGCATCTCTTTGAGTCCCTCAGACAGCTTAGTCGCTAGTCCGATAGCACACCTCACAAAAACACAGAGGGAGATATCAGGGCTCCCTGCTATCCCAAAAGCCTTTCAGAAGCTACAAAATAAATCATGCAATAATAATGAAAGGGAAAATAAAAGATTGGCTGCTTTTGCAATAGCAGTTTCAGATGGAGTAATTGATACCTTTTTTTTTTTTTTGGAAATAGTTGCGATTTTGCTTGTCGATTGAGTGTTTCTTTTTTATAGGTGTTATGGGAGAATATGAGCCAAAGATTGAAGTGCAGTTTCCAGAGATTGTTCAAGTGGCCAAAGGTTCAACCGTGCGCCTGGAGTGTTTTGCACTGGGGAAGTAAGTATTACGAAGATGTCCTCAGTAGAAAGAGAACGTAATCAGTCTTTGAATTACGTTTTGTGTTTGTGTTTGCAACTTAGTCCAGTACCGTCCATAAGTTGGCATCGCGTGGACGGAGTCCCATTCGCCCGTAAAGTGGATGTAAGGAAAACCAGCGGTGTGATGGAAATCCCTTACTTCCAGCAAGAAGACGCGGGCACGTATGAATGTGTGGCGGAGAACACCAAAGGAAGAAACTCTGTGCAGGGAAAGCTGTCTTTCTTTGGTAAGTTATCTTGAGATGCATGAATATTTGAACAGCGAAGGCCACATGTCACGTCCATTGAAGTGAAGGACATGATGCAGGACTCTGCCTTTCCAGTCGTCAACCCTGACCAGCAGAAAATCAACTTTAACAGTGCATCAAAATGATTAAAGCCACCCGGTCGTGATGTCTCTAATATTTTTATCCAGATTAAAAAGATGAGAGGGTGACCTTGAGCCTGACCTTCTGTTTGTGTATGTGTGTGTTCCGTTCTACCAGATGGCACTGTGATTGGGATCCAATTTGGCTCCAGATCAAAGCTGTTAAATTTACTATACTTAGAGGAGGGGCACATATGCCAGGAAAACACTCAGCAGAGCGTCATATGGATCTGTGATGACTTCTGATTTTTTTGTCTTTATCAAAAAATAGTTGTTGATTTTAAAGCATATTTGGAGACTTTGGACCCAACTGAAGATGTTCAGAAATAAAGGCTTAGTGGAGATTGCTTGTTTGTGTTATGGTCATGAATGATACTTAAAATCGTAAGGCTTATTAGAAGAAGCTATTATTTTGTAAGGAATAGGATTTATAGTTTTCACCTGACGCATGATAAATGCCATAGGCTTGCATTAACGTCAGGACTCAAGACTCTTTGGACCTAAACAACTAACTAGCCTAGCAACTAGTAAGGTCATTCAAAACAATTCATAGCAAAAGCAGTGTTAGAGTTAGTAATATAAAATATTTTCTGTGAATGAGTTCAACATTTAATTTAATTTAATTGTCTGTTGTCCTGTTCAAATTTTTGGTTCAACAATTTTTCAAAAATCGTATTAACAAAATACAAATGAAATACTATTCTTCTTGTGTTCATTTAGTGAAAAATAGTATGGAAAATATGCCATAACTTTTAACAAGATTTTTATATATTTACATATTTTAATGTATATATATTAACATGTTGTTTACTGTTCAAAAGTTTGGAGTCAGTAAGATTTTTAAAGGTTTTTGAAAGAAGTCTCTTGTACCTAATAAGGCTGCATTTATTTGGTCAACAAAAACAGTAATATTTTAAAATATTATTAGAATTTAAAATAGCTGTTTTCTATTTCAGTATATTTTAAAATACAATTTATTCCTGTGATACAAAAGCTGAATTTTCAGCAGCCATTACTCCAGGCTTCAGTGTCACATGTGCCTTCTAAAATCATTCTAATATTCTATGATTTGGTTTCCAAGTAACATTTCATAGCGTTATCACAGTTGAAAATGGTCGTGCTGCGTAATAAGAATTTTTGTTCATTTTTGTAGAAACGGTGATACGTTTTTTGTATGATTCTTTGATGAATATAAAGTTCATAAGAGCAGCATTTATTTGAAATAGATTTTTTTTGTAACATTGTACTGTATATGTATTTACTGTCACTTGTAATCAAGTTAATACATCCTTGCTGAAAAAAATATGAATTTCTTAAAAAATAAATCTTACTGACCACAAATTTTTTAACAGTAATGTATAATAAATCAAGTTATTCTGTCCTGATGGAAGTCTGTTAGGTAAAATAGTAAAATAATATACCTGTCACAGCTATGAATTCTTCCAATCAGTGGGAGAGAAAAAAAAACTTGCAAAAAAGACATTGAAGATTAAAACATGGAAATCCCATTTATATTCTATTAATTGCATGTGCACCTTCAGTCTACATCTGTTTACCAGTGCAAATTGGCATGAATTGTAAAAATGAGACCCCAATGGCTAGGCCTGGGTTTCTAGCAAGTGTATTGTGACTCAGAGGCTTATGAAGAGAAGCATATTAAATATGGACATTAAAATGAAGGGTTCATAACCTTTTCCCTTCACCGCCATGTTTGCTCCGTGGCATTGTTCATACAAGACTGCTACCTATTAAGTAAGTACCTGTAGGCTAGAGAGCAGTGGGATTTATCCTCCCCTTATGGGATCTTGCACTGGCTCTAATGCTGTACCCGCATGCCCAGTGGCCCATTTACAGGAATAGTCTGCAAGGAGCTCGCTGAATGTTTTATTAGCCCTGTTGTCTCATTGTTTATATTCCAAACAATGTGGAATATGGGGGGACAGGTTCTTAGAAAAGGGAAGTTCTCCTAATGGGCTTCCCAGATGCGCAACGTAGCGGTGATTTATAAATGTATTAATTAGATAAATAGCTTGGGCATATTGTAAAAGCTAATGTAATCCAGCCAAGGAGGCGATTCGTCGTAGGCGTGGTTGGGTTTCACTAATGCTTTCACTCCTCAGCTCTCATGCCCAGTTCTGTTTTGGAGAGACTTGATATTTATGATAATTCGCCTCGGTTTTCGCTTCGCTTCTGCTGTTCTTCAAACGTTTCCACCCCCGTCTCACCTCTCCTCCTGTGTATAAGTCAACTGCAGTATAAGGAGAAGGAGACAGACCTTTAGCGTCTGGTTAAACTGGATTGCCCGTGGTTATTGAATAAGACAAAGGTTTATGCAGAGAAACATCTCACACTAAACTGGCATTGATCTCATCAACAAAATCATTGATGAAAATGGTTTATGAAAATATTTTTGATTTTGTCAGTGATAACAAAGACAAAATGTGCATAATAAAAAGGTCATTTTTAAATTATTTTAATGTGATAATTAAATTATTTTAATTAAGTGTTGAAAATACAGCATCGCAGGATATTAACAATGCACTAACAATTGCTTGATGGAGAAGAACATGGACAGTTTTTGTTAATATTGATACATTTACTCCAGGCTTCAGTGTCACATGTGCCTTCTAAAATCATTCTAATATTCTATGATTTGGTTTCCAAGTAACATTTCATAGCGTTATCACAGTTGAAAATGGTCGTGCTGCGTAATAAGAATTTTTGTTCATTTTTGTAGAAACGGTGATACGTTTTTTGTATGATTCTTTGATGAATATAAAGTTCATAAGAGCAGCATTTATTTGAAATAGATTTTTTTTGTAACATTGTACTGTATATGTATTTACTGTCACTTGTAATCAAGTTAATACATCCTTGCTGAAAAAAATATGAATTTCTTAAAAAATAAATCTTACTGACCACAAATTTTTTAACAGTAATGTATAATAAATCAAGTTATTCTGTCCTGATGGAAGTCTGTTAGGTAAAATAGTAAAATAATATACCTGTCACAGCTATGAATTCTTCCAATCAGTGGGAGAGAAAAAAAAAACTTGCAAAAAAGACATTGAAGATTAAAACATGGAAATTCCATTTATATTCTATTAATTGCATGTGCACCTTCAGTCTACATCTGTTTACCAGTGCAAATTGGCATGAATTGTAAAAATGAGACCCCAATGGCTAGGCCTGGGTTTCTAGCAAGTGTATTGTGACTCAGAGGCTTATGAAGAGAAGCATATTAAATATGGACATTAAAATGAAGGGTTCATAACCTTTTCCCTTCACCGCCATGTTTGCTCCGTGGCATTGTTCATACAAGACTGCTACCTATTAAGTAAGTACCTGTAGGCTAGAGAGCAGTGGGATTTATCCTCCCCTTATGGGATCTTGCACTGGCTCTAATGCTGTACCCGCATGCCCAGTGGCCCATTTACAGGAATAGTCTGCAAGGAGCTCGCTGAATGTTTTATTAGCCCTGTTGTCTCATTGTTTATATTCCAAACAATGTGGAATATGGGGGGACAGGTTCTTAGAAAAGGGAAGTTCTCCTAATGGGCTTCCCAGATGCGCAACGTAGCGGTGATTTATAAATGTATTAATTAGATAAATAGCTTGGGCATATTGTAAAAGCTAATGTAATCCAGCCAAGGAGGTGATTCGTCGTAGGCGTGGTTGTTTCACTAATGCTTTTGCTCCATTCTGTTTAGGAGAGACTTGATATTTATGATAATTCGCCTCGGTTTTCGCTTCGCTTCTGCTGTTCTTCAAACGTTTCCACCCCCGTCTCACCTCTCCTCCTGTGTATAAGTCAACTGCAGTATAAGGAGAAGGAGACAGACCTTTAGCGTCTGGTTAAACTGGATTGCCCGTGGTTATTGAATAAGACAAAGGTTTATGCAGAGAAACATCTCACACTAAACTGGCATTGATCTCATCAACAAAATCATTGATGAAAATGGTTTATGAAAATATTTTTGATTTTGTCAGTGATAACAAAGACAAAATGTGCATAATAAAAAGGTCATTTTTAAATTATTTTAATGTGATAATTAAATTATTTTAATTAAGTGTTGAAAATACAGCATCGCAGGATATTAACAATGCACTAACAATTGCTTGATGGAGAAGAACATGGACAGTTTTTGTTAATATTGATACATTTAAAAAAATAACATACAGTACTGTTTGAAAGTTTGGGGTCGGTAAGATTGTTTTTAAAGAAATTTATACTTTGATTCAGCAAGGACATAAAAAATTGACAAAAAGTTACAGGAAAGACTTTTAGATTGTTGCAAAAAAATAAATCAAATCAATCAATTTGAATTTGATATTCATTAAAGAATTCTGAAAAGAAAACATCACTGTTTCCACACACAAAAAAAAGTTAAACAGCACAACAATTTTAACATTGATAGAAATTATTAATGAGATGAGAAATATTACTTGAGCACCATTTCAGCATATTGTAATGATTGAAAATGTAATGGATATTTTCATTAAAAAACAAAAACCATGACTCAAAGTGTAAAATTTGTCGAATTGAACTCTGCAAATTAAGGCTTCAGTGTGATTTGAAGCCAAGGAAATTGTTTCGATGGTTTGACTTTGACATATGTAATTGAATGTTTCTGAGACTGTGGTCTTTCCCCATTCAAGTCGATAGGACTGCATGCCTATTAACTACATCAGATATCAGCTAAAATGGCCACGAGTGAACTGACTTGCCTAAAAATGAGCTGACTTTGGCCGCATTCATCCACCAGTTATCACTCATTCCATGCTTTAAGCCAGTGTTTCCCAACCTTTTTTTAGTCGCGGCACCCTTTGGAAATGTTAACAAACTTGTGGCACCCTACAAAATAAATTTTGTCACAATATTTGAATTTCTAACTTCAATATGATAATTTGAAAAGTATAGATATTTGGTACAACAGGGAAGAACTGCAGAATATAATGTCATACAGATATTTTTTATATTATTAAAACATTTTGTCCATCAATGGTGGCAATCAGTAGGCTAATTTCTAATGAAGAGACCAATTTATATGACAGATTTTAATGTAGGCTTTTATACATATGTAAACATTATTTAATTACCATTATAATTACCGATATAACTAGCTATCTCACAAATTTTTGCTCACTCAGTGTTTTTTTTATTTTACAGTGGGGTAATTTTGGTGCAGTAGCACGAGATAGTCATAAAAATAGTAATAAAATAAGAACAAATAAAGAAATTAATAATGAAAGCACAAATAAAAAATAAGGACAGGCCTTCGAATTAAATAAATTGCTTTTTAGTTTTTTCAGGTAGGTCTAACAGTAGGGTTAAGATATTTAAAAAACAATTTTTTTACCAATTATCCAAATAATGTTTAGTCCTAGAAAGCTATTATTATCAGAACACGTGAGCATAACATAGCGGTTAGCAGATCAATGAATGAGAGGGCAGCGTTACCAGAGTTGCCCATATACCACACCATGTTACAACACAGTAGGGCTATTGCAGACAGAAACAATACTGTACTACATCGATGTTTCCTGTTGGCTCAATTTTTGAGTGGACTTTGCTGTTCCGATGAGCATGAACGGTATACGAGTGGAGCGACTGAGCGGAGCGCACACGCATAGAGCGGGATACACACGCATAAGCACCCCGGTTGGGAAACACTGCTTTAAGCTATTTGTAATTATTTACAACACACCTTAAAGCCACAGCAGGCCTGTAAAAAAGCAGCGACGGGTTGACGTTTATCCTGTTTGCGGCTCTGGGATCCTTCAATGGCAGGATTAGCCTACGGACAGACCTCTTGACTTACCACTCAGATCTCTCGCTCCCTTCCCCTCTATTTCTGTCTCTGTGTCTCATACTTTTCCCCAACGTTTTTCCCTTTGCCAGCCAGGTGATAAAAATCTGTAATCTTATTTTGAAGTCCCATGGAATTAGGCCTACGAGACATTCGTCAGCAGAGCGGGGGAATGAGGCGATCAATAAGTGTATCTCATGTTTATCACTTCCACTGGCAGCAGCAAAGCAGGAGGAGACACTCAAAGCCTTTCATTCTCTCTGCTTGCGTTGGCTTGATTAGCAATTGCCCTCAAATGTTTTTGTTGCCTTCATTAGTCCTATTCTTTGCTAGGCTAAGAAGATTGTGTACCTCTAACAGGTACACATATAAAGAGATGTTTTGTGTGTATTAATCATTCAAGGGGTCACTTCATAAATTTTTGCATTTGTTTTTCCCACGTATTATGTCAGTCAGTGTTTTTATGCATCACAACAGTCATTTAATTTTACTTGACCATTTTTCACCCCATATCTAATCCTTAAAATTAATTGATTGTGCTGCTGTACATTTAAAGAAATCGTTCACCTAACATAAAAATTCAAAAACCAAACAAAAGGTGGATTTCGGAAGAATATCCTAGCCATATACTGAAAGGGGAATGAGTCTGTCAAGTGCAAAAATGACAATGTAAGGAAAGTTTGGTTTTTCATGATATGAACATTTTAAAGAGACATAACAAATGGTTTGAATGTAGTATTTCCCAAAATGGTTCTTACATCCAGAGTTTCCCTACACAGAAAAACAGATGTTCTTCCATAGAGTACATTATGATTGCTAGGGACACAGAAAACATCTATCTATCATAATCACAGTATGCCACTGAATAAGCGTTCAGTTGGTATTAAGGATGCTGAGAGCTCATTTTGACCTCTCTACCTCTCATTCCTCTCAAGTTTGACTTGTGGGCGTGAAATGTTGAGAGTGATTGTGTGCCCTGTGGGCAAGGCTAAGTCAGGCCCTGACTGCTTACTCTCATTTAAACAGTGGGGTTTAAAAGTCAATACTCTTCCAGTGAGTGCGAGATAGACTGAGTGGCAGTGACTAAGGGATCCAGGCAGCACTATTGGATGGTTGACAGTTTGTGACTTAAATGTGACTCAAAACAACCTCAAAACAACAACAAATAGATTTTTTTTAAGAATTGTTGTCACTCTTTACAATGTAATTAGTGCCTACAGGATTGAGGCTTTTCAAGCTTCAAAATGATGCAAAAGCACCATAAAAGCAGTATTGTAACCAAATGTTCATGATTTGGTGGGACCAAATGTTAAAGTGTCAGTGGAGGCTGCTTAAGATGTATTCCAAATCTTCTGGAGTCATACAATGGTTTTAATAGCAATAAAGAGACTAAATTGTAAGCTGTTTAATGATAATCATCCTGTTGAGTAACTTGTGAACCACATAAGCTCAGCTCGTGAATGAATCATTTAAACTGTTTTTGCAAACAAATGATTCATTGATTAGATTTGACTCAAAAGAAGAACATCACTACTTCCCATTTCCATTTCCAATGGAAAACAGTCATCAGATAAACTTTACACTTGTGTTTATATATTTTATTGTTTGTTTGTTTGTATGCATTCCACCCATTCTTATCTCTCTTTTAGTGTCCTTTTAGGGAAAATGCTCATAAATCATTCTTTAAATGTTCTCTTAGTCAATTATTTACTAGGTTTGAGTTACATGCATTTAAAAGATAAAGATCAATACAGTTTGTTTATAATTAAGCCATAATTTACCCTAATGGTATCGGTTAAGGTAGTTTATGGTACTAGCTTTTAGACAATACTAATATATTAGATGTGATTTCCTTTCTATACCTATCTAAGTGGAAGTGTGAGTCAGTTGGACCTGACTGCTGTTTTCTTATGTGCCATTATTGTGATTACATCACACCATTTCCCACAGTTCATGGCTCTAATAATGCAAGTCCACTTTGAAGGACACATAACAGGTAATAATCAAGGTTAAAGTAATTCTGTGTAGTCATGACCTCTGTTGTTGGTTGTTTCAGCCTCCCCCCAGCTAATTGAGAAGCCCCAGGATGTGCAGAAGGCCATCGATGACTCTCTGTTGTGGGAATGCAAGGCCACAGGAAAACCTAAACCCTCTTACAGGTGGATGAAGAATGGAGAGAACCTGGAGCCCACTGAGGTCAGTTCACCTCACAGACTTTTGTAATAAAAGTAAAAATATTAAAAATTACAGTTCACCCAAAAATGCAAATTCAGTCACCATTTGACTTGCTTTCTTCTGTGGAACACACAAAAATAGATCTTAAAAGGATCTTTGTCCATGTATGTTTATTTTGGACCCCACTGACCTTCATTGTATGGCCAAAAACAGTTGAAACATATCACACTCTTTTTTGTTCTACAGAAAAAAAAAATCATAAAGGTTTGGAGTAAACGGTAAACCTGCATTTTTGCATGAATTATCCTTTTAAATATTGTATTTCAAAATATAGGTTTAGTAAAAAAAAAATTAAAAAAAAGATTATATCTGAAGAAAGTTAAGAAACTTGTTATTTATTGTCTGGTTTTTAGGTTATATCACTGATTTAGTAGCAGTCATCACAGTAGATCTGCCAGCCATCTTTATTAACCTTGTGAGACCACTGCTTGAGAGCGTATTCCTTAATGGCTTTTCTATAACCGTCTAAATCAGAGTGAATCCACTGGAGTACCTGATATGTCATTCTGCGGACTCTCTATACAGGCCACTCCAGAATTATCGAAACAATAGGAATGGACAAAATTGAGAACATAAAAGCTTCCAAATATCCACCACTTGTTCTGGCGATGAGAGGGAATAGCTCCCCAAAAATGCAATAAACTCAAGATGGCAATAGCTAGCAGAAAGCACTAGCAATACTCTCTAACAACACATTTTAAAGATTGAACCAACACATTTTCTTTTCATACCTCTTCCTTTCTTGTGACTTTGTCAAAGTTATTCTTTAGATGCGACTTTTGCAGCCCAGTTTACTTCCATTGTGTGACTTTTCAGGATGTTTAATGTGGAAAAAAGTGCTTGATTTTTATCCATCAGGAATTTATTGGAATATGGAAAATTGGCACTTCAGGACTTTGCGGTTTAGTTTTTGAGGGCTACACCTCTCCTGAAACACTGACAGCACAAAACGTCAGCAGCCTTTGTGAGGACAAATAAAAAGTCATTTGATGTGGAGCAAGACAAGACATTTTGATGAAACGCAGCCATTTTTTTCTTTGGAATAACATGCTGTTATGAATTATGCACAATAAGACCAGTAAAGTGCATTAAGTAAGTAAACAGGACAGTTTTGATTTCATGTCGGCTTTAAATAAGGTGCAGAGAGGAGCATGCTAATTACAGCTCTTCTAATCATCATTACTGCTCATCATTACATAAACATAATTACTGGTTTACAATCTACAAACATCACCAAACAACACAAGCTCAGAATATGAAGGACATTTAAAAAGTCCTTAAATAAAGTAAAATACATTTAATAAACATTAAGGCTTGATTTAATACAGTCATTCATAGCCGTGGACACAAGATGCAAGACACTTAGCAATCTCCCATTAAATCCTCCAATCTAAAACAGCAGAATTTGAAGTTTCCTTGAAGGCCATTAGGAGAAGGCTTATAAACCTTTACTGTGTACCAAACAGGCTCTTATTGTTTTGTCTTTCTCTGAAATCCATTTAAACTATAGTGAAAGAGGTGATAAATATTTATATGTCTCGACACTCTATGTAATATACAACCTGTCTCCACTGAGAGCATTTCACCCAGAATTCCAAACTCTAAGCGCATGAAGTTATTTTTAGAGACTAGTAGCTCTTCAGCGCAACTATGGTGTGGTGAATAAACAAATCAGTAAGCTTCATGTAAATTAGCCTTGCTATACGATGCGGGTGTAAACAAAACAAAAGATATTGATCCATTTAGAGACTGTTTATGTGTTCAGAGACATGGCCACTTGTCTTTCTTCATCTGTCACTCATTCTTTTTCATCTTTCACACCACCGGATGAGAATATCTATCAGCGCTGCATAATTAGCAGTCTGTCCATTTTATTGTTTTGCACTTTATTAGAGAACGGTTCCAACAGAATACACCACAATCAAAAAAAAAAGTTAATTTATATGCTTTGGACCTCAGGAAATAATTGCTAATGCAGATTTTGCTGGTTAGGCTCCACGTTCGTTGAGTGAATTTGTATTTAAAATACCAAATTTGCATAATGATCAATGTTTTACAGGTATGTTTGTGTGCCAAGGTAATTGCCGAAAGGTACACTTGAATTTTAAATGCAATGAAATCTCTTTATTTTGCATTTATGGTTGTAAAAATTATTTGAAAGACCTTGCGCTTTTCTGGAAGCACGTCTCTTTGAGCATTGAACAAATACCACACGGTTTGTGCTATGACAGACTAATGTCTTAAGGGCACAACAATCTCTTGATTGAATCATAGCCCTAGCTTACGTTTTGATTCTGAAATGTTGATTTTCAATGTATCCCGGTTAAATGAATTAATCAGTTCAGAATTATTACAATCTCCAAATGTCACCGTCAACATCAGAGCTTTAATCAATTGTATAACTAAAGGTCATTGATGTAGCAAAAGCATGGGTTGTTGACTTATACCATTTGTTATTTTCACTGTGCTTAATCAATGGGGGACCTTTCATGTTCTTTCTGCCTTATTGGAACGCAGCATTGCTAAGGTGACCAGCTAAAAAACGCTTCTTTGTAAATCACTGTGACGCTCCAGTCGCTGAGAAAAAGGGATATGATGTAAGGCACACACCGTGTCTTGGCTAATCTTGTAATAAACGTGTCAATGATCTTGTTCACCCGTATCATTGTGCTTGTTTGATACCAGCTCGTACTGCTTATGCCGAACATAGCTTATATTTGTAGTAGTTTGATTTAAAATGTACCACATAATATAAAACGGAGTGTTTACAACAGCTACGAACTGGTAATGAGGCCTAACATGTACGGTGTTTTGAACGAAAGGAGACATTATCGTCTTTTCAAAGGCACAGATTTAAATCAAGACTTAGGAAATGAAAACGTCCATGCAGCCGTGCACACGCACTTCATATCAGGATGAGATTTGCCGCAACTGTAGTCATGCATTGCGTTTTATGTCCTGACCTGACGGATTTCAAGCAGTGACATTGCCAATCACGGCATTTCAGCGCAGGCGTGCAGATGGTCCCCTCCCTCAGGTCCCGCCACGTGCAAAACTGCTGATTTAAGAGGAACGTCACGGTTAATTAGTACAGTAGTAAAGTGAAGCATCGCTTCACTCCGAACTGCTATATGCCACTATGTGATTTTTTGTGCAGGCTTATTTGTCCCATATTGTGCATTCGTCCCTTCCTTCTCCTTTCCATTTTAAAGTACACCGACACAAATCTCATTCAAGCGCAGATTATCCTGATGACCGTCTGCTGTTTTATATGCCGTGACTACAGTAAAGACTTTATTGACGTTATAGGATATAAAAAAAATATTACTTAAAAAATGAGCTCCCTTCAAAAGTGAAAGTTGTGCCAAGTTGTGTACAAGGAGGTACATTAGGGCAGTGGTTCCCAACCCTGGTCCTGGAGGCACCCCAACACTGCACATTTTGCATGTCTCCTTTCTTTGACACACCAATTTCAGGTCTTGGGGCAGGGGTGTCCAAACTCGGTCCTGGAGGGCCGGTGTCCTGAAGAGTTTAGCTCCAACCCCAATTAAACACACCTGAACCAGCTAATCAAGCTCTTATAGGCATACTAGAAACTTAAAGGCAGGTGTGTTGAGGCAAGTTGGAGCTAAACTCTGCAGGACACCGGCCCTCCAGGACCGAGTTTGGGCACCCCTGTCTTGGGGTCTCTACTAATGAGCTGATGACCTGAATCAGGTGTGTTTGATTAAGGAGACATGCAAAACGTGCAGTGTTGGGGTGCCTCCAGGACCAGGGTTGGGAACCACTGCATTAGGATAAACAGAAAAAAAATGACATAAAAACAAAAATAAACCAAAGCATTTACATATATGAACACATTCTACAAATATTGGTTTTAGGCATTGTTGAACTCTTCTGACTTCAAAATTAATTTCCGCCATAATAAATATTTACTAGACATTAAATCATTCTTTCAACCAGTTCATTCAAAAACCAGATTCTTTCAGGAACTAAAAACATGATTGACTTTATGAGTCTGGAATCTTTCACTCAGCAATTTGTTCAAAAAACTGAATCATTCAGAAACAAAACGCATGACTGTCTTAATGAATTAGTCATTGAATCTTTCACTCAACCAGTTTATTCAAAAACATTGATTAATTTAGGAACGCAACTACTGCGTTTTGTTTGGGCATGACCAACTGTGGATTTCTCTTTGGCTTCATTATTTGGAGTTGTTTTCATTGGTAGAACAAAAACAGACAAAAAGTTACTCAATATTAACTTGTTTATTGAGCTATTATATTAAAGAAATACCACATTCATAATTGTGCTGTTGCTCTGAATGTCAAAATGGCTTTGATGACAGGGGGGTTTTTTCCCGTTTTTGTGTGAACTATTCCTTGCATACGAAGAATAAAGTTAAAGGGCAAAATGTGCGATATGAAAGGACAGAATACACTCTAGAGTGTTCTGCCACTTTTCATGCCAATTTTTAATATGAACCTGTCTTTTTATGAGCCTTTAAAATGTTGTTCATGCCTGCTGGAAGGAAACATTAGGTGGAAACTAAATGCTCTCAAGGTTACTGAGGCTGAAGGTTTATATATGTATTTATACATACAGTATATATACACCTTTGATTGTAGTGTCCTGGTGTTTTAAGATGTCTTTCCCTATTTTATGTTGTTTTATACACTATATTCATCAAATAAGTTTGGTTAACATCAGAAGACATGCAAACTACATTGCATCACATATTAGAAATAGTATAAAGCTGTCAGCTTTAAAATATTAGCCCAGCTTGTTTATAATGGCAAACATCATCCAGCCTCCCAACGGCTTGTCCGCGGAATACAGAGGCTTGAGCCCCTGTTAAGAAGTAAACAAGCCAGGGCTTTATTTCCATCTCATAAACATACAGATTTATTGCCGTCGTTTTTGAGCAGCCTCCCAACGCAGTGTCTCCCATTAGTAATGAACACTCAGATTTATGATCGTTTCCATCAACCTCCAGACATAATTTACCTTCCCAGACACGTTGTGCTTTTATGCAGATTAGCAATCTCAGTAAAAGACTCTTAACGGAGATATCCTGTTTTCCACAGGAGAGGGTGCAGGTCATTAATGGCGCCCTGTCCATCACTCGCCTGGCGCTCTCCGATATTGGAATGTACCAGTGCGTGGCTGGAAACAAGTATGGAGAAGTGTACTCCAATGCTGAACTCAGAGTTATCGGTAAGTGAAACCTGATTAATTGCGGTTGACTGAAATATTAGTGTGGTTTGTAAATTTGCAAAGCACAAAATAACGACTGCATTAATATACTGTAGCTTACACTCTTTATCTCAACTACATGCTCCTGATAATAGCCACTTATGAGTCATATAATGTAATTAGATGTGTAATATTGTTCATGACATGCACACATAGGCATTTTGTTCTTATTTGGAGGCGAATTTCTGTCAAGGAGATTTTTGTTGCTTAAAATTTAATGATTGGTCCAAACAGGCTTTCGAAACTCCCCCATCTACCATTGGTCAGATAAACTAAAAGTCCCGCCCCACACTCACACCATTGGTTAAGCCAAGTTGCCAGGTTTGACAAATGATATTCTTCTCCTGTCACAAACAGAATACCAAAATAAAATACTTTAACAGAATATCCTTCACTACTTATTTTATGACCAACACCAAAACAGTCAGTGTAACATGATTACAGAATGAGTTGCTCTTACGAGTCGTGAATTATAAATATTGCTCAACCAGTGTAGTCTGATTCCTGAATGAGTGAATCATATGAGATGGTACTTTTTTAAGTGAATCAAAAACACACAGCTCAACCAGTGTAGTATGATTTCCAAACGAATTAGTGAATCAATCAGCTTACCAACAGCTGCTGATTGGTTGTTCATATGACAGTGTAAATAAAGATACCCATTATACATTTTATCAGTGGTATTTTATAAAAATAAATTTAAGATGTTATTAAATGTTTTTGTTATTTTAGTATTGTTGTCTAGTTATTGGATTGCATTTATGCTGCAACGTCGAAAGTCTGTGTAAACACATTTTCAAAGCTTTATTTTAATGTATTCATTATTGAAATATCAGTAGGCAGTGTAATAATTACATTTTCTGTTTCCAAATATATATTCCTTAAAAGTACTAAAAATAATCGTTGAACCTGCACCAGCTCATGCTATTGTTTGAGCCAGGAGCTGACATGTTGGGCTTCTCAAACACACAGAAATGTTTTGGAAGCTCTGCAGTGTTTGCATTTACTCAGGAAGTCAACCTACAAATGACTTACTACAAAAGGTTTCTGCACATTAAATTGGGATTGCGATTGTCATGGCCAGTAACATTACACTGCAGAGCTGTGTTAACTTGCCGTCTACATCCACATTCTATTCAACCACGACTTTCTTTGTTTATTGTTTTGCCATTAAAATTCAACCGCCAAAGTGGCCAAAAAACTGAACTCACAGGAGAATAATTGTCAGTCCCTCACACAGATAAAATAATTGAAGTGCCTTTTAAAAGACAGAGTGTGAAGATTGTAAAGCCGGAGAAATTATCATAATAAAAACTCATTTGAGTGGGAAACGTGGAAAAAAAGAGGAAAGGACATGACATTTTCCCTTTGTTTTTCTTAGCAGAGATAAGGAGCGTATGATAATTAAAGTGTGCCACATACGCTGAGCCTCTGCTCTGCCATCTCTGTTTCTACATCATTCGTACCCGCGTACACATGTCTTCCTTTGAAGTACAGTGATTAGAGTGGATGTGCTCTAAATAGTCCTTAATCCTCGTGTCTGCGTACCTGTAATTATGGTCAAATATGAAGGGAAAAATTGGCCTGATGCACGATGGTCTTCGGTTGTTAAATATTATTGTTGTTAAATATTTCAACGGTTCTTTGTGTGTCCTTTATTTATCAGTACAATAAGATATAGGACGGAAAATAATGGGGATAAGAGCGGGGAAATGAAAAAATCACAAACCGGATTCAAGCTGGATGAGCACCACAAAGCAAACCACTATGCCACAACTCTGATGTTTTCAGCCTATACTATTTGCACAGCAACATCAATAGTTATCAAATTGTTTGTAAAGCACCATTTAAATTTTCCTATGACACTGATTCATGACAATCAATCAGTGCTGGTTTCTATGGAAGCTTATTTCCGGGATAGATAAAAAAAAAATTGGCAATTTTCATATCACAATTCTGACTTTTTTCAATTTTGAGTTTATATCGCTCTATTCAGACTTTTCTTAACAGGTCTGTGAGGTAAAGACTCAACAATCAAGTTCGTGTTGTTTTTTTTCAAAGATATAAACTCGCAATTCTGAAAAAAAAAAAGGAATTGTGAGCTCATATCTCTGAAAAAGGTCAGAATTGTGAGATTTAAACTCAGTATTGCGAGCAAAAGGTCAGAATTGCAAGTTTATATCTCTGAAAAAAAGGTAATAAATGTGAGACTCAGAATTGTGAGTTTATATCTGAAAAAAGTCAGAATTATGAGATATAAACTCAGAATTGTAAGAAAAATGTCAGAATTGTGAGATAAAGTCATCATTACCTTTTCATGTTTTTTTGTTATGTTTTTTTTTTTTTTATATATATATAGCAGAAATAACCTTCCATAGGTTTCCTTTTGAAAGAAAGTTATGGTCGGATTTTTTTTTCAAATGTTTCATTTAATTTTTTTAAGATAAAGCCTGTACATTTTAAATGTTTATATCTCCTAAAAGTGAATTTTGTTATGCCGCTTTACATGCAATTTTACTTGTTTTGATCCCAAAACATTCCTTTATTTGTATGTAATTAAAAATAGTTGCATGAGACAGAGTTTCAGCTGTTATTTTTTTCTGTGCTTTCTGTTGACGTATGCTCTTAATAAAATCTAAAACTTGTCTTTCGTTTCAGCTGTCGCTCCTGATTTCTCCCAAACCCAGCTGAAGAGCCACACTTTAGTCAAAGAAGGCGGCGATGTTCTCATTGAATGCAAACCTAAGATGTCTCCTCGAGGCACGATCTCCTGGCGCAAAGGCAACGACGCCCTCCGAGAAAACAGCAGGTAGCTCCCTTATCCCACTCAGATGCCATTAGTCATATCTGCTGATGCTTTCCTCTATTTCAGGCTTTTTACGTAATGCTACAAAACCAGAGCTTTTCCAGTCTGATGCAGGAACAGTCAAACAGGACTGTGGGATGATGAGCCCACAATACTGCTCTTGTGCTCCAGATCTGGTTTTTGATATGTCTTTGTCAAATCATTTCTGTTATTCACAGCAACAAAGCACTGCCACTGACTTTGGCCATTCGTCTCTGCCTGTGGAATCCCACTACAGCAGCCAGAGAAAAAGCATGTCTCAGCATGTCTCTGCTAAGGGTCGCATCAGTATATCTCTAGTGGGCTTTGTGTTTCAGTTTCAACTGCTCTTTTCTCTTTCTTTCATTCTATTTTACTATCACTTTCTGTTATTTGCTCACTCCCCTAAACACAAGAGCCTCATAGTGGGCTATTTTATGCAGACGTGTATTGCGGCTCTCTAATGTGTGCCCTGTTATTAAAAGTACTTGCTTAAAATATTCTTAATATACTGTGAAATATTATATGCATATACAAATATTGTTTTTATATGCATATAACGTCTCTAGGTTACGTATGTAACCATGGTTCCCCGAGGGAACGAGACGCTGCGTCGAGTCGCTTTGGGAACGCCCTTGCGTGACCGCGTTCTGAAGCACGTGTCAAATCAGTCCAATGGAGCAGCGAGACGTCACGAGCGGGGTGACGTAAGCACCAGAAAGTATAAAAGCGCATCCAGCAGAGCGCAAACCAGCTTCGATGAAGTAGCGCCTGCAGGGATGCAGGGAGTATGGCAAAGAGACGCAGCGTCTCGTTCCCTCGGGGAACCATGGTTACATACGTAACCTAGAGACGTTCCCCTTCAGGAACTCGAGCTGCGTCGAGTCGCTTTGGGAACGAGAATACCCACTGCGCCAT
>NW_015652130.1:1777119-1782325 GCF_001515625.1 Sinocyclocheilus rhinocerous
GTCTTTGAGATCTATCGTAACAAACCAGTCCTCGGACTGGATTTGAGATACTATCTGCTTGATAGTGAGCATCTTGCACCGAAGCCGTTTGATAGCGCGGTTCAGAAGACGGAGATCTAAGATCGGACGCAACCCCCCCATCCTTCTTCGGAACGATGAAGTAACGGCTGTAGAACCCGGACGCTCTCGAGAGAGAGGAGGAACACGTTCTATGGCCCCCTTCCTCAAGAGAGTATCTACTTCTTGTTCCATTACCAGAGCCAGCTCGGGGCCCACTAGTGTGGGGATGACCCCGTTGAACAAGGCGGACGAGAACCGAACTGGATTCTGTAACCTTTCTCTACAATCTGCAGGACCCATTTTGAGATATTTGGTAGAAGTTTCCACGCTGCCAGAAAATCTACTAAGGGAACCAGCCTCTCGAGGCTGGCCTCCGGCGTTATTCGAGGAGCCAGTTCGGTGCCCTGAAGCAGATGACCGGCAGGGAACGACCGACCTGACTGCTGTAGCACCCTCACTTGAGGGGGCGAGCTCTCCCGTGCCGTACCGTTGCCGGGCGGCAGCTGGGAATTTCACTCGTCGGAGCTCACTGAGCCCTGAAGCACCGAGGTGGCAGGGGTATCAATGAACCTCCGTGAGGGCACTGAGGGAACAACCGACCTGACTGCTGTAGCCTCTTCACTTGCCAGATATCGTGGGCAGGGAGAAACACAGCGTTTGTAATGCCGTTCGCTCGCCATATACTTTTTCATGATTGTTTTTTATATATGCTTGTGCGGACAGACAACAGTAAATAGACAGACACATACACAGAGCGCTACTGAAGAGCAGAAGCTGGTTTGCGCTCTGCTGGATGCGCTTTTATACTTTCTGGTGCTTACGTCACCCCGCTCGTGACGTCTCGCTGCTCCATTGGACTGATTTGACACGTGCTTCAGAACGCGGTCACGCAAGGGCGTTCCCAAAGCGACTCGACGCAGCTCGAGTTCCTGAAGGGGAATGCAAATTATCTCATTTATTTTATTACTTACACTAACGTTTAAAAGTTTGGAGTCAGTAAGATATGTTTTTTTGACAGAAATCAATACTTTTATTCAGCAATTTTATTAAGTTTTATTAACTTTTATTAAGTTGATCAAAAGAGACATTAAAGACATATATATATATATATTACAAAAGATGTTTATTTTTAATAAATGTTGTTCTTTTGAACTTTCTGTTCATTGAAGTCACTGTTTCCAAAAGAAACACAACTATAACAATAAGACAGCACCAAATCAGCATATTAGAATTATTTCTGAAGGATCATGTGACACTGAAAACTAGAGTAATGATGCTGAAAATTCAGCTTTGCCATCACAGGAATAAATTACTTTTTTTTTTTATAGAAAATAATAATATTTGTAGTAATATTTTACAATATGATTGTTTTTATTGTATTTTTTATCAAATAAATGCAGTCTTGGCAAGCATATGAGACTTCTTTCAGAAACATTAAAACATCTTACCAGCCCGAATTTTGAATGGTAGTGCACTTCATACCCAGACAGCATTTTATCCATATTAAACCAGTCTAAAACCAGCCTAAAGTGGTTTATAGTGGTTCATCTGGTCTCCTAGTCTGGATCAGTTCATGTTTAGTTGTTTTGACAGGTTAACCAGTTGGTTTCCCAGCTTGTGGCCAAGTGGCCAAAACCTAAAACTAGCAACCAGACCAGTCTACCTATCTCAAACTGGTTTATACTTTTTTTTCAGCAGGGCTATGATGTCCTAAAAAGACATTTATTTCTAATTAGAAACTGACTACACTGGCATATTTGCATGCAGTGTATTTTTGCACCTAAATATATTTTGTCTAAAAGATTCACATTTCACGTAGAAACCAATGAGCACACTCAATTATTCAAATGGAGCCTGATGTTCTTATTAACAGCTCCAGTATGGAACACGCAGTCGGTCATAACCGGACTCTGCAGGTTTATCAGGTGACCAGTGGTGTCCCCTCCCGAGCAAAGGCAGGGTGTTAATCAACTTCTCTGCACTCTTAGTAGGAGGTCAGCGTCCCTGCCAGACCAGCCTTTATCAACAAGTATATGTCCCCGTCTCAGCTATAGAGTGGCAGCCAGACACAGCTTGATACAAGTGCAGTATGTCACCGACCCGGAGCGTTTGCGTCTGACCACACTGGGATAGGCAAAGTTCAGCGCGTCTGTGTGTTTGTGTATGCATCTGTCAGTGTGTGCACACCACGGTTGCCCATCGTTTACATATACAAAGTTGGTGTTGGTGCTCATCAAACAGAGTGGCGGGCCGTTTGCATAAGGGTTACGCTGCCAATGTCCTTGAGCTGTCCTGTGTGAGAGGACAGCAAAGCTGACGAATTCTTGATGTCTGCACCTTGAAGAGTCACGGCAGGAAATTGATTTGCCATGTGACGTCTTTCTTCTTTTCACTTTGTTTTGCATCTCTTCCTTATTCTTTTAAACACTATATTCAGGCGTTTTATTCACAAACAGATTTGAATATAGAGAATAAGTGTTGCCTAGTTTGTTATGGGTTAATTTTAGGAAATCTTGCGCACTGCTTATGAAACTCAAAAAGTGTTTGTCACTTAAAGTAAGTGACACTTAAGAATACCTGAATGTGATTGCGTTCAATTACAAAAAATATATAAATAAGTTGCGGGTTTTTTTTCAAGAAGGATAGAACATGCATCCTTTTAAAGCAAAACATTTCGCAAAAAAAGACATTTGTTAGATTTTAAATGATAAAACAAAAGCATTTGGATATTTAATGGCTGTCATGCTTAATTGCTGGTCACTGGCTTCATAAATCCACTAAAAGTTATCAGAAAGAATTGTTCAGAAAAATGAAGTTAGCCTGATATTTTGTTGTGTAATGCAATGAAATTTAGACATTTTAAGTGTGGCCTAAGTGTCCAAATACTTTTTGGGTCCGCTCTATCTTAACCTTATTATGGAAGACTTTTATTGTCCTGCCTGGCACGAAAACATCCTAAACCCTACCACTTTAGATAATAGTCTTTGCTGTGCTTTATTTGCTATAAATATTGTGTTAGGCAGTGCTTGTTTTCTTTTGAGGAACCAAGTGTTCCGTGGTTAGAAAGATTGCTAAGAGCCTTATTTGAATTATAAGGAGCCATTTAAGAGCCAAATGTGTGTTTTTGTGTTGCATTTTGACTCCAAAGAATTGTCTTTAAAAAAAAGACATCATACATATCTTACAAGATATTTAAATAATAAATCTTGCCACTCTGCCTATGCAGTCAGGGGGAAAAAAATAAGACAGTGACTAAGTATTTATTAATGGAAAATCAGAACATTATTTTTTAATGCCGTTTGGGCCCTCTCTGTGGTTTAGAACAAAATACTGCTCTTTTTCGCTTTTGATAGGGAATGGATTTCCACATAGACCTCCTCACCTATCTTTGACACACGGGTAATTAAAAAGAAAAATGGATAAATCACAAGTTTGCACGTACATGTCCCAGGTTGTATTGTGGCCAGCGAGGTCTGGTCAGAATGTTTGATTGCATCGTCAATAGATGGAAGCCAGCCAGGGAACTTTCTGCAGAATTGAATGTATTTCTGGAAAATGCTGACTTTCTTTCAAGCTCCTTTGGACACCCTACGCACACTTATGAACGCACACTTTTAAACTGATATTCATTACAGTGCATAAGCTTCATTATGTACAACAAAGTGTATCACTTCCTGTGAGATGTTAGTTTTTCAAATGAAAGTACTTTCTCTAATCACTTTAGTGTTCTAATAGCAACTATATATATATATATATATATATAGCATTTATAGCTAGATTAGCCAATAGTGTGAGTTTGGGGCAGAACTACATGTTAAATGACCAATAGAAGAAAGGAGCTTAAATAAATTAGCTTACATAAAATGATATACATACAGTAATAAGGGTGTAACAATATATTGTGTCATGATATATCGCAATAGAAAAATGCAACAGTGTATATTGTGGATAGCAGCAATACGTATTGCCTAAAGTTCACACAAAAAATAATGTTTAGACAGATTTAATTTATTCACATATAAATAATAATCAAAGAGTGCATCAAATATGGTAAACCCAGAAGCTCGCACGTTTGAGCTTCTATGTTTATTAATTATTATTCAATATTAATATTATACAATATTTAAAACTTCTCAAATGTATGTAGTCAGGGACAGTGCAAGCTTATGTGTCTAACATAATTCTGCATTTGTAGCTAAACAAAGTCATGAATATTTATAATCTGATAAATTAACAGATACATTTGTTACCTGTTTATCATGTTTATCATGAATTATAATAATTCAAAAATGAACATTTTGTGAGAGTATTGACGAGTATCAAATAGAAAGATATTAGGGGTGATAAACTCATGTCACAATTATATATACTATATGTAATTGAATTTTCTTATAATCCATTGACAAGTCTAATAAATTCAAGTCCCATCTTGCTTTCTTTTTCTATGTGATACATATGTGAAATAAAAAGGATTGCAAATGCGGTTTCATGTCGGCTTTAGGATGTGTTTTATTCCACTTATTTATATTGTGTCCCTGTCAGCTCTCTCTAACCTTGTAAACAGCAGCAGGTATAAAGACACCACTCTCATTAAGTGGAAATGCCATTAGAGACTAATTCATAATCAGATGTATTGTTTTATGCAAATGGGTGTTAGCGTGTGCGTGCGTGTATGTGGATGCATGCTGAGTGCAAGCACCTGTCTGGGAGCCAGACCTAATCAAAGCAGGGTGCATTTGAACTCCTTTTGTGTAAGATTAATTGGCATAATTGTGCAAGCTCTCCTTGATGGTGGAGAAGGAGAGGAGACGGTGTCACAAGCAGGATAATCCATCTTCATAGCAGCAGCCCCTTTTTTTCCAGCCAGAGAGGAGAGCGATCGAAAGGGAGGGAGGGATGCATGCCGTTTCTATCTTATTTGTAACTGATGCATCTACCTGGACATTCTATAGATCAGTGCTTCTAAACTAGCAGGTTGTGACCCTTAAATGGGTCGCAGGAATTAAAAAAATAAAATTCATATATTTGTAAGTAATATTTTTGTACAACTGTATTTAATTATGCATAATTATTAGGCACTTTGGTATTCTGATTATATTTATATAATCAGATTATATATATATATATATATATATGCAGTATAAGC
>NW_015652130.1:1783280-1788981 GCF_001515625.1 Sinocyclocheilus rhinocerous
AAAAAAAAATGAATATATTTATAAGTAATATTTTTGTACAACTGTATTTAAAATGTTTACAATTTTATATATTAAAATGTATTTATACATTAAAGCAGTATTTGAACTGAGATAGATTACTAAATATTTTTATGTTGTTTTTTTTGTTTTTTTAGAATAAACAATGTTGGTACTGTGCTGGTTCATCACTTGATGTCTACGACATCAATGACATCGGTGGCCAGAATGCTGCTGAAATGGCAGGATGGATTTCTTTTTTTGCATAAGAAGATAGTGGCAACTTCTGAATCGCACACCTTTTGAAAGTCGTACACTGCAGTAAAATAAATAATACCCATAGGAGAAACACATAAATAAAAGAGATAGGGCAGGGGATTTGTTCTAGATATACAATCAGCTGTTTTAGGTAGGACAGGTCAGCGGATGGGCTGATGTTTTCGAGCTGACTTTGCTGCGCCCGAGTGCATGTTTCCGAAGCTGATTTTGAGTTGATTGTACATGACTGCTGTGCAATAGTGTACGGTCGTGGCGGTTGAGTTGACAGCTAATTTTTGCCTGTGCTGTGCTGATGTGCACTTGTTTAACAAACAGTAGGATATAATAAGGTTGTGTGCGGCTCGGTGCAGCCCAAGGGAGGTTATTAACAGTGGCTAGTTGTTAGATACAATTGCAGCCACTATGTGTCTGTGTGGTCTGCTGGTTGTGCAGGTTTTCTTATTAATAACAAATTATTTAATTGCATTGAACATAATATTAGACACACATATGTATTTGAACAAAGGGTTGCCTGTGGTTTCAGACAGGAAAGGTGATTCATTAACTGATTCATGATCTGAAATCTGTACACGTTTGGTACTAGGGGACAATATTAGAGGTACGAATTTAAGTTAACACAAAGGATCAAAGGTTTTCTGTGGAGGCATAATTTGTAAAAGACAAACTAATGGAGAGTTGACTCTCTTTTTTCACAAAGCTGTGTGTCTGAAATTGCCCTCTCTCAAAGAATAGCCTTTTGAAGAAGATGAAAGGTTGCCTGGTATATATGGTGGAATGGGTTTTGGGGGAAATTTGGACTGTCTTCTTTTGATCTTCATGAAATTTCTGGTTGTGGACTATTGAGGAGGAAGTAGACGGGAAAACCAGGGCCAAATGTACATATGGGCGAATCTCAAAATAATTGCACCCCAAAATCAGAAGAAATAAATAAGAAATAATTTTTACTTAAAGAAAATGAAGCATATTTTATAATATACTGTATGCATTGCGACATTATTTTTATGGCAAGAAACATAATTCAACCAATTCCCATGCTAAATTTTTTTTAAAAGTTATTTATACATTAAAGTAGTATTTCTGTCAGGACCACTATCGTCAAATATGATTGACAATTAGCATACAGTTTGGATTGGCGGTATGGTTCTGTTCTGGGCAAAAACTCCCTGCGCATCCATGCAGCCTAGCATGGATGAGAGCAGCAATAAACGTAAAAAAAAAAGTGTTCATTTATTGAAGTTATTATAGGTAAAACTATATCACACACACACACACTATCCTAGATATTCATGTGCTTAATTGTCATAAAAACATGTCACAGTGGTTCTAAAATAGGCTTTATTTTCTATATCATCTATTTTCTAGTATAATTATTTTGTTTGTTTGATTTTGGCCTGTGACCTGTTTTTCGTGAACATAATTATACAAATATATAAAACCGTATGCCGACCGTCTTGTGGTAACACACTAATGTTGAGTTAACTTCCCACTTGTAGATGCGGTCGGTGTCTTTGCAGAGCGAGAGCGAAAGATGAAGCAGAAAAGCTAGGAGGAGTGGGATGAGTACACTCTATGAAGTGATTGCTTGTCAGGATGATTTCCATTTAAAAGCGTGTCTGCCACTGAAGGCTGCGGTGCAGGTGAATGAAGGGCGGCGCAATATCAATTCAGAAAGCTCCATATAGGAGAGGTTGTGGAGGCAAGCACAGCTGCTGTCATTGCTGATATAGAACACGTTTGAGGGCCGGGATCCGTTTACTTATCTAATTAAGCCCACTTTCCCTTATCTTGTTATTGTAGAATTAAGCTTTAACTTGATTTTCAGTCTAATGCTTAAAAGCATCTGAATTTGTGCGCTGAGGTCTTTGACGTGTTGCCTTAACCATCCAGAACCAGGTGTTCTATTCTATTATAAGATAATAACCATGGTAAAAATACACAATGTAGGCAACATGCTGTTGCATTTATTAAAAAAGAAACTTGTTTACTATTCTTCGATGTCGCATTCGGGTTTTTTTTTTCCTCGCCGAAGACCATTGTTCTGTTTTTTCCCTCTTTTTAATCTAATTGAACACCTGTTTGGAAGTTGCCGTCTCATGGACACAAAGATTGAACATGATGCCGTCGTAAAACAGAGCGTTTCTCACAGCCAAAAAATAAATACCGAATACATTTTCCTCATTAGCTCACCTTAAGGCTCATCCGCCTAAACTGTTGTGTTGCCAGCTCATATGGTTCATTTTAATTTCATATTCCTCTCTCACCAGGGGAAATTAGGTGGTGTCAGTCAGCGGAATGTCATTTGAAGGGGAATGGGCCCACCAGCGGAGATTTGGAACATGCCCCAAAGCTTCAAATTCTTGGTTAAAACCCAACCATAGAGGGTCTCTATCAACATACTACCTGCCCCTTTAAATAGAATGTCATTTACTTAACCTCCTATGGCTGTGTTTTGCTAATGTTGGCTAAAAGACTCTTTAACTAGCAGAGCATAATTTGATATGCCGTGTGGCGCGGCCGTGCCACAGTTAATCTATAGGTATAGATTTGCACGGCAGACAATTGGTCAATCAAGATGGTGGACAGCACATCGATTGCCACTAATGTTATGTTTGCAGTCTCACACAATTGATGCGCAGCTTTAATTAAATCCTCTATGTGACAATTAGTATGAAAAAAGGTATTTTTTGACATTTTTCTTAAATATACATTGGGTTGCAAATGTCTAAAACCATATTTGAAAATCTGATTTTATTTCTTTACATTTAAACCTGAAAGGACATTTTAAATAGACTTAAACAAGTAAATATTTAAGATTTTGCATTATTTTTCGTCACGCATCACTTTGAGCTGCTTTGTACAAAAGATCAAATGTTCTTGTTTTCACTCAAATTGATAATTCTTAATGTGAAATGTGTATTCAATTCGAAAAATGCAAAATATAAGCGTTTTCACTTGCGGTTTCAGACTTTTATGAATCCCCTTCCTTTTCACCACAGTAATAACTCTCTTCAGGAGAAATTAGTTTAATTTGGTGAAATAAAACTCAACCAGAATGCAAATGGATGCAGAGATTTGGCTGTGATTAGTTTGGCGCGCTCTTTACTAGTCTAAGTGCCATGTTAGACTCTGCGGGACTAGTTTTATCTTGGGGGACTGGAGGCTAAAATCATTTTTCAAAGAACGAATGTGCCAGCGCAGCACCAGTAATCCATCTTGGTCCCTTCGCACATTTCGGGCTGCACATGTGTGTTGCTTTTTATTCCTAGAAGGAATTGTGTGCATATGAGTGTGAGAAAAAGAGAGATGAATATCAGTCTGAAAGAATGAAGCTGAAGAGCCATTTGTGATTAAAGGAGCCCGGTTTGCGTACACCCACAAGCCCACAGTGTTTGGCCCTGATAAACACTGTTTCTCCGCAGCTGCTGACCCTGGGGATAGATATTGCTGAAATTAAAAGCCTCGCTTACTACTGGAAATATGCCTTGCACTGCAAACATGAAATGATACAATTTTCATGTATTTTCATTTTTGTTTCTGTTTGGGGCTTTGTGTTCCTCTGTGTCTGTTATTATTATATTTAATCTATTCTTGAGTACTGGAACAAAACAAGCTACTGAAATGAAAAGTGTACGTTTATGCTATGGAATTGTTTTGGATTCATTTGTTAAACATGTCCTGCTGCTTTCATTTTCTCACAAAATGTGTTTTTCTTGTCTGCTGAATACCATATAAAAATAATGTGTTGAATATTTAGCATTTAGTATGTATTGACAAATTTAGCATTCACTTTGATGAATGAATCAGTTGAGTCAAAAGAATAGAGTCAAACTGATTTCAAACTGTCACCACAGTCAGATTGAAAACTACGTTTTTACACACATTTTAAATGTATCACATTTTGTTCTTTTGCTTGATACTTATAGAACCTTAAGATGAAGGCAATTATCTAAAAATCCCAAACAATTTCTTTACAATTTGTTTAATGGATTTAACATACATTAGTGTTTAGAGGTTGTCAGTAATATTTTTTAATCGTTTTTGAAAAAAGCACCAAGTCACTAATGCTCACCAAGGCTGCATTTATTTGATCAAATATACAGGAAAAATGGTAATATTGGGAAATATTACTACAATTGAAAATACTTTTTTCTTTTTTAATATATTGTAAAATGTAAGTTATTCCTGTGAAGGCTAAGCGGAATTTTCAGCAGCCTTTAGAAACAATTCTAATTATTATTATCATCAGTGTTGAAAACAGTATTTATATGACAGAAGAACGCCATTTATCTGATATAAATATCCTTTGTAACATTATAAATGTCTTTATTGTAATGTTTGATCAATTTAATTTAGGTACTTGCTGAATAAAATTGCTGCTGTTGGCAGTGTATAACACATATATATATACATACACACAGTCATGGCCAAAAGTTTTGGCAGTGACATAAATTTTGTGATTTGCAAAGTTTGCTGCTTCAGTATTTGTAGATTATTTCTATTAGTTTCTATGGTATACTGAATTACAATGATAAGCATATAAGTTTTAAAGGCTTTTATTGGCAAAAAATATAATGAGTCAATATTTACAGTGTTGACCCTTGTTCTTCATAACCTCTGCAATTCGCTCTGGCATGCTGGATATTAGCTTCTGGGCCAAATCCTGACTGATGGCGATCCATTCTTGCCTTATTAGTTCTCAGTTGATCACAATTTGTGGGCCTTTTGAGGACTGACCACAGGTTCTATATGGGATTGAGATCTGGGGAGTTGCCTGGCCACGGATCCAAAATGTCAATTTAATGATCTTTGAGCCACTTCTGTATCACTTTGCTTTGTGACATGGTACTCCATCATGCTGGAAAATGCACGGATCATCACCAAATTGCTCATGGATCGTTGGAAGAAGTCGCTCTTGCAGGACGTTTTGGTACCATTCTTTATTCATGGCAGTGTTTTTGGGCAGAATTATGAGAGAGCCCACTCCCTTGGTTGAAAAGCAACCCCACACATGGATGGTCTCAGGATGCTTCACTGTTGGCACAACACAGGACTCATGGTAGCGTTAACCTTTTCTTCTCCGAACAATCGATTTTCCAGATGTCCTAAATGTCCCAAACGGAGCTTCATCAGAGAAAATAACTTTGCACCAGTCTTCTGCTGTCCAATCCTTGTACTTCTTGTACTTCCTGAGTCTGTCCTTGATGTTTTTCTTGGAGAGAAGTGGCTTCTTTGCTGCCTTTCTTGACACCAGGCCGTTGTCCAAAAGTCTTGACCTCACTGTGTGTGCAGATGCTCTCACACCAACCTGCTGCCATTCCTGAGCAAGCTCTGCACTGCTGGTGACACGATTCCGTAGCTGACTCCTCAGGAGGAGACGGTCCTGGTGCTTGCTGGACACTCTGGGACATCCTGAAGACTTCTTCAC
>NW_015652130.1:1790506-1800659 GCF_001515625.1 Sinocyclocheilus rhinocerous
CGCGCTGATGGCTGCATGTGTTTCTTTGGAGGTAGCCATTTCTAACAAGAACACAATGATTGGAAGCGCTTCTTCCCTCCTTTTATAGCAATTAGTCTGCTTTTACAATCTGTTTAGTATGATAGTGATTTCACCTGACTAGTACTCGTTTCACATGTGCTGCTGATATGATTAGTCAATTAATGTTAGCTGGTCATTTTGTGTCAGGATCAAAAAACAGTGAAATTAGTTTTGTTTGTTTTTTTGGCCAATGAAGCTTTTAGCAATTATTTAAAATGCATCTGATCACTCTACACAATATTCTAGAAACAATGTGAATGAGCACAACAGCTTAAGCAGCAAACTTTGCAAATCACAAAATGTATGTCACTGCCAAAACTTTTGGCCATGACTTTATATATATATATATATATATATATATATACACATCATATCTAATGGTACTGAAAAAAGTATGAACATCTATGAAAAGTTTCAGGACATAATAATGTTTCATTTAACTTATATTTAAGTTTAAAAGTGGCAATGTTCCTTTTTTCAAAGCTAATGGCAGGTTTAGTTTGTTTCTCATAAATCAGTGATTTATTTTATATGTAGAATATGAGTGGCTTAAAGCAGAGCATAACATATTTCCGTGCACATTATTTAAGTCCATTTCCCACACAACTGATTTGAAGCTAAATTATTACGCCAGCTGGTGCCGTGTTGATTTATTTCGTGCTGAGAAATGACAGAATTATCTTGTGGAATGGCAAGAGCCGAATGTACCCATACTAAATCAGCACATTGAATAATTGAACAGCGTTGAATGTGTTAAGAGAATTACCTCAGGATAAGTGGGAAGGCAATGCAAGCCTCCTTTTAAGGTGGGGAAAAAAGTACCGGCATACGTCGCAAATGATTCTTTACAGGGAATGTATCTTGACGTCGCCACTGACTCTCAGCTCTGCGGCTCGAATATAAATTTGGCACCAGTGTATTTTGGGTTTACAAAAATAGAGATTAATACTTCTTCCTCTCTTCCTTTTTCATTTTTACAAATCTCCACATTGCCATGGAAACTTAAAGCTGGTCCCCCAGAGACGAGGGGTCAACGTGCCGAGCGCTCGCAGGAAATGTCACAGCCGCTTTAGCTCGCAACTCCACCGTTCCTTTCCTTTTAATACCGTAAGGAGGATAACACTATTGTACACAGCTGGTTGTCTAAAACGCCTCCTCTTTGAGCTCGGCTAGGTGTCCAGATGCTTCTGTCAGTCATTTCTTATCACTCCCATTATATCTGAATTGCCAAGCCCTTTGGACACCCGCAGAGTGAGCGACACCCGCATTATTAAACCCAAGAGCCGTCTCTGACTGACAAACCAAATAATGCCCGTGGCAAAGACTTAGATAAAAACCACGGGTGAATTCTATGAGCCAGTTTCAGCGGTTTCTCTTGTAAATACGCCCCAAATTTGGAGCATAGCCTATTAGAGATGTTGAGCTCACGGCACATTCGATTTACTTCATAGTTTTGCCTTTATATATCAGTGTATCTCATAGAAATCAATGTCTTTCTCCGTATTTCTGATTTATAGTGAATTTAATCAATATGGCCTGCATTATAAATGCAACTATACCACAGTAAGTCAGACCGGATAGATGCTGTAATTCGTAAAAGTTTGACACGGTTATGTGAGTGTCAGATGCGGCGATAATGAATGTTATGTCTTAAGAACCATTGACTCGTATACACTAAAAAAAATCAATATCAATTACCTGGCTATTGGAAAAGTGTCAGAAGACAACCTTTCCATGTCCCATTTTTCCCCTCTCCTCTTTTTCCCTTGACCAACAAGTGATTGCTCTGTTGTTCTAGTGATAACGGCAAAACTCATCGGAAGGCTCTTTTTTTTTTTCTCGTGTGGCAGTAATTGCAGACTAACCTTGGGGTTGAGGAGTCGAAAGTAGAGGTGCGCTCATCAAGGTGGCTTCCCGTAAACAGATCTCTTGACAGAGCGTGATCTGAAATGACCTGTTTCTGCCTCGCCCGGTTTATTTATCCAACTGACAAGGTCGTCAGTTTATCAAAGGCGCTTCCCAGCAGAAGGCCTACTGAGATATGGACACATGATCCATCTAAGTAACGCCAGGAGCTCTCTCACACCCCTCTTTAGGGTATTAGCCCTCAACATAGATCAGCCCTTCACGTTTGGGTCAACTCTCGTGCCCCATTTGGAGGATAAAACGACCTATTTGGTCCTTCTGCTTCACCCCGCTACATAACCCTCCCTCTGGGTCCTCGGTAAATGTTTTTAAAAAAACATCACTGATGGAACACAACCTCCAGGTAGGTCAGAGAAGGCCAGTTAGTGCAAGAGAGTTGCAACCCGCTTAAATGTACTGTCCTGGGTCATATCTGCGAGCTTGTACAAATATGCAACATTATTTATGAGCTTTTGCCTTTACACTTGAGCTCCATTCACACTGTTAGCGATTCAAATGCTGCATGTCGGCGAGTCTCTACTGTTGGTCACTGGTTGGCAGATTCTTCTGTGCTCCCGTTGATAGTCAGCTCATCACACTGCTGCCTGTTTGCAAGAGTTTAACTCTTCTGAACTTGGAAAGCCAGTGGTCACTGTCACTCATGATGCTGCCAATTGAAAATTTAATGACTTAGGTCACTTTGTCTGCAAATCGCTGTCAGGATGAAAGCTCCTTTGCAGGAAACTCAAGAGAGATGAAGAAGCAGAGGGTGAGAGAGGGAGGGAATGGGATCAGGAGCTAAGACAAGTCAGATTTTAACCTGTCAGAATATGCACTGTATATTCTCTGAGAATATTTATAACAGCATTTTTCTTTTAAAGGGGTCATATGATGTTGCTAAAAAGAACATTATTTTGTGTATTTGGCATACTTAAAAAATGTTTTCTATGTATTTTTTATTATTTATTTGTTCAAGGTTTATATACTACATCAGCACACCAGTAGGTGGCAACAAGTGAGTCATTCACTCAACTGAATTAATTTGGTCATAACATTGATTCATTCAGGAATGCCACTTTTATTTTTTTCTAATTTATCAATTTTATAAAAAATATTATTACTATGTTGTTGTTCTTGTTTACACTTTTTATTATTCTGGTTTATATTTAGGATATTTTTACATTTATATTTAGACTATATTTAGATCATATATACCAACAGAAAATTGCTAATTGTTTTATTTGTGAAAACAGGGATGGAATTCTTGTTACTTAAAATATTTGATTATTGATGGAATCATAATTCCAATTTCCAATTTCCTAAATTTCCTCATTTTTGAACGCAAATTGGTGAATAAAATATTCAGTGTAACAGGATCTTTTTATTTCACCTTGTTTAAGTTCTATTTGACCTAGCGTTAAGTGGAATAAATTCTGAAGAGCGTGTTTAAGAGCTTGTTGAAGTTGATTCAGTGATGCTCTCAGACTACAAATGCCTCAACAAAGTCAACATAATTGTTATTATTCCACTCATGCTTCCATTTCAGAAGCAAATGATTTGAAATGAAAAAGAATATACTAACAAATATTAAGGTCATGTTCCTTCACGCATTACAAGATTTTGAGAATTATGCCTTTAGTATTGTCCCTTTCTTACAAAAAAAAATTAAAAAGAGACCCAAGAGGGGGCATTAACCAATTCATCAGAAAATAAATTATAATTTAGGACAATTCACAGAGCTTTCTGGCATAGACTTTTGGCCAGAAAACAGCCAGAGGAGTCAACAAGTATTTAGCCTACACTGTCCAGTTTGTGATTTCCAGAGGAAAGCTCCTACAGGATGCCTCTAAATAATGCCTCCTATCTGTCTTCCCCAGCAAAACATAAATTTGCCTCAGTGGCATAGTTGTCTTTGTACCAACTCTAAGTACACTTCTGGGGAGATTTGAGAATTCCCTGCAACATAGTGCCTCTCTTTAAACTGCTCACCAGCGCTGTGTCATACAGGCTTGTATCCTACTAAGAGATTTGCAGCTGTCCTTATTAGCTGTTACGAACAGGAGATGAGGAGACCAGCACTCAGGTTCATCTCACTGGTGAATTATTGATAGGTCTTCGTTCGTTCAGACTGGATGGTGGGTGCTGGTGTGCTTGTCCAAGAATAGATGCTCTCTGAGTATGTTGAAGACCACAGACTGCACCACCAACCTTAGGAGTCTCATCTGTTTGAACCCATCAATGTCAGAATGAATCTGTCAGGTTTGCTTACTCTGCTGAAGATATTAGCTTAGGAATTTTCATGCTAGCTTATACTGGTTAATGCTACTGCTGGTGGATCAGCGTAGCCAAATTTAGCTGGTTAAACAAGTTCAAAAAGCCTGCTGGAGACACCAGAATACCCTGATGATGGAAAGATGAAGCTCAGATGTTGCTTAAGGAAACTTAAAGGAGTTTTAAATTTAGATATCAATTTTTACTCGAATGTTGCTTCTAAAATGTTCTTAGGAGAAACAAAAATGGACACATATGCTGAATATTTGATCAACAGAAATATTTGCATTTGTACTAAGATCTCTGTCTATTGTTTGCTGGTATCTTGAGCAGTTTGAAATATTTTTGAGAACTCATCAGCAATTTTATCGGAACCATGTGAGATAAAAGAAGATAAAAGTGAGTCAGGGCATAAAAGTTAGGTGATAAAATGATCTCAGGATAAAAAACCTGAGAAATCAGTGACTTTCTCCTGGAATTGCTGTCTAAGAAAAACAATTGAGATATTGTGGTTTTTCATTGCTGGTGGCCTCACTTTGTTTTCCGACACCAGTATTTGAAATCCACACTCATCCTCCATATGTCAAAGTACTTTTCTCTGTAAGAATTGTCTGAAGGTTGAAAGAGACAGGGAGAGTAGCGTTATAAAGAGATGGGCAAACAAATGTATCTCATAACTCATAAAACATCACCAACAGCTGCAAACGCAGGAGAGCTGCACAGAAGCAGGTCATTCCTTGATCTAGATAAGACAATGTGCTGGCCTATTTGTTGGTAGTCTCTGGAGGTAGGGTGCATAACGGAGGAGCCAGGGAGAAAGGGAAGAAGGGAAAAACTTCACCACTATCATTGATAAACTGTATTTAACCTGCTTTGTTGTGACCTGCAATTGTTGTGTTCTTGATGTTCTGGTTTACTTTTTGTCTGTGATTATATATGTGCTACCATTCAAAAGTTTAGGGTCAGTTAAAAATGAATACTCTATTCAGCAAGTGTGCATTGATCAAAAGGAACAGTAAAGACGTTTATAATGTTCTGTTTCAAATAAATGCTGTTCTTTTGAACTTTATATTCATCAAGGAAGCATGAAGAAAATGTATCATGGGTTTCCACAAAAATATTAAGGAGCACAATTATCTTCAACGCTGATGAGAAATGTTTCTTGAGCAGCAAATCAGCATATTAAAATGATTTCTGAAGGATCATGTGACACTGAGCCGGAGTAATGATGCTGAAAATACAGCTTTGCCATTGCAGAAATAAATCAGATTTTAAAATATACTAAAATAAAAAAATAGTCAATATTTTAGTCAATATTTCACAGTATTACTGTTTTTACTGTACTTTTTATATTTAAAAAATAATAATAATAAGGCTTGGTTAGCATAAGAAACTTTATTCAATATCATTAAAACTTTCTTACCAACCAAACTTTTAACAGAAATTTTCCACTAAGGTAAAAGATGTGTGACAGACACTGAAGGCTTTCCGCTAGATGTTGCAGGGATTTTCTCGGCACTGAGGTCAGAAACTGATGTTCCAATTCATCCCAAAGGTGTTCAGTGGAGTTCATGTCTGGGCTTTGTGCAGGCTAGTCAAGTTCTTCACACTCGATAAACACATTTTACTAGTGCCATCCTATGGCAGTGCCATGTGAAAAATCACTGAGCTGTTCGGTACACTCTATTCTACTGAAAATGCTTGTGTAAGAACATTGCATGGGTGTATGCTTGATTTTATCTGCATGTTAGTGAAGCTCAAATAATATGTGATTGTCCATTTTGTGCATGTGTGCAGGAAACATCATATCTGACCATTGTGTGTTTTCTTCTTTTCTCTCTTTTACAATGTGTTTACCAATTATTATGACATTTGCCACACTTCAACAGTGTTAATTAGAAATATATTATTTATTGGGGTCCCCCCAGAGTCATTAATGAAATCCACAGTTTGTGGAAATTGATTATTTATATTCAATGTTTAGTCCACACCAATTAAACATCTCTTCCCCCAAGCTATCACAGCTTTTCAAAATAGTACCATCTATAATATGGCACCATGTTTTTATTTTCCTCCATCATTTTATTTTTTTATGCACACTCATAACATTATCTTGTATAACTTGCTTATGGCTCACTCCTTCTTGAGTATCGTGGATAGAATAATTAGAATGCCATCATGAATTAATGAAGCCCTCCCTATTTTTCTCCTTCATCCTCAAGGTCTCCACATCATGCGTTTTATCTTTGACGATGTGTTTTTAAGACCCTTTTATGTGCGTATGGTCTACATGGTTTAAAGGCCGTTATTGTGCAAAGATCATTTCGTATTTGAATTTTTGAACTGATTTTTTTCACTGACCTACATAAAAACAAGTGTTAAAATTTACATCGGTTTGATTCCGGTTCAAGGATCAGTATTTGAATATCATTTTAAATGGCTTATGGAAAATATCCCAGCAGCGTTAGACTTGTCCAAATACTTCTTCCAACAATTTTCTTTCTTTGTGGGCATTTCAGTGCCACTCTTATTCCTCTTAAAACATGTTGACAGCAGTTTGTTGAAGGTGGGGATTTGAGATCTGACAAGACAAAGGAGTCTTAGCAATGTGCAAAGGCTGAAAAACCTTCAAAACTGTCCCAAAATTGCACTCTTTTCCTCTGAAACGGTCTCTGTAAGAACATCTAGATCGTCTTGCATCACACACTTAAAATCTCTCCAGAAGTCTCAAGTCTTAAATATCTGCAAAACCTGTCGTCTTACTTTTATCCTGTCAAAAAATAAATTGCTTTTGTTGATTGTTGGTTTGAAGTCGCAGAAGCACTCTGAAGTAATATTATCGTGTGTGTGTGTGTGTCTGTTTGCATTGCAGAATTGCTATATTGGAGATTGGAAGCCTTCGGATATCTAATGTCACCAAATCGGACGCTGGCACGTACACGTGTGTTGCCCGTAACCAGTTTGGCGAGGCCAGCAGCTCAGGGAACATGCTTGTTAAAGGTATTTGCTTCAATTCAGTCATTTTGGAGTCTCTGATGATAATATAGCATCTTCTGCTGTATATTTATTGGATATTTGGTTTTATACAGGACATTCTGCATCATACATCCACTTCACATCTGTTTTATAGCTAAGTAGTATATACCTTCCAAAGCTATCTGATCTTAGCCAAGTGGAATCCTTTTATTTCCTAATGAGATGAAGGAGAGCAGTGTCAGAACAGCAGCACGGGGAACCTGGTGTAACGCCCCTGTGGACTGTTTATTGTGGTTTCTTCCCCTTTTGTTGGTTTAGCCCGTTCAATCATTAGTTAATTATCCTCAGTGTGCTCTCATCCCTCTGTTTCTACGGTGCGAGGACACACCTTCCGGGAGTGGGGAGTAATGTAACGCCCCTGTGGACTGTTTATTGTGGTTTCTTCCCCTTTTGTTGGTTTAGCCCGTTCAATCATTAGTTAATTATCCTCAGTGTGCTCACCTGTCTGCCCCTCGTTATCTGCCCTATAAGTTCCTGTCTCTTGTATTCTAGTATTGTCGGTTATTGTGAATGTTACCCTGAGTGTGTGTGTGTCTCATCTACCCGTATCTGCCTTGTTGTCTCTACATTAAACATCCTTATTTGAATCCTTGTCGTCCTCGTCATCCTGCCTGCCTCCACACACCTTGACCGTGACACCTGGAGGGACCCAGATCACACTTGTGTTGAGTCACTGGAGCAGTGAGTTATTATGCTGTATTAAATATGAATGAGAGGTGGGTGTGCACTGCCGAGCATGTTCACTTAAGAGTGTTCTAAGGCTGGGGGGATTTTCAGGATGTAAGCACAACTCAGTGGAGGTCTCCATACCCTCTGCAACATGTGTGTTTTACCTCCCTCATCGCTCTCTTTCTTCCTCTTTCCTTTGAGCAATATGTGGGGGCGGATTCGTTTTCTAAACAGCATTTGAGTTACAGTTAATAAGACAGGATGACTCTGATTCCATGTAGGGATTCGGATGGAATTGGGGTCTGTAATGATGGGTTTTGTGAGAATTGCAAGGTTGTGTCAGAATTGAAATTTTCTGGCGTCAAATTGAATTTAGGCGTCAAACAGGATGCATACTTGCAATTCGAATTTGAATTAAAACTATATAAAATTAAAACTAGTGTTGTCAAACGATTAATCACATCCAAAATAAACGTTTGTGTTTACATTTTATATGTGAGTGTACTGTGTATATTTATTATATATTAATGCACACACATCCATGCATAGATTTAAGAAAAATGTTATATATAAAATATTGTAATTCAAATTCTAATTCAACTTTCCATGGGGTTTTGCCAATTCATTTCCAACTTATTAAGAGACTAATTCTTCAGTTCTGAATTTTGCGCAACCCTGAAGATGGGAGTGTCTGGGCATTGCAGAAGGTTGTAAACCCACCGAAATAAATCACATATGTGATTAATTGTAACCTTATGCTTTAAGGGAAGGAATTAATTAAGGCCGTTTTGATCAGTCCGGACTCTCCTTTTTGATTTAATTCTGTTTTTAAATTGGATGGGATGCGAGCCGTACGTGAACCACCAACTGTTAGTTGCTCAGAAAGTTGGCAAAAATTCATAATGAAGGTGAAGCAGACAGCACAACGACAAATTTAGCTTTAGTTACAGTATTTGGCGAAGGTCAAAATAAATGAGGAGAAGGGCTGTGAAAAAATAATATACCAAAATCACAGATATTTCTATGTGGTCAGGATTAGATTTTTCAGAGGTCGCCCAAGGTGGCTGAAGAACAGCGGCTAATTTGCTCTGTAATTTTTACTGAGGGATAAATCAAAAGTGCAACTGTGAAACACGATTTTACCTAAACTCCTCAGGGAAAATTCCTTTTGTCCTAATAGTGCTTTTTCTTCATATTATAGTTTATTTATTTAAGATAAGTAGCATTCTGGCCACCACCCCGTATCATTTTATCTTTACAGATCATACACAAAAATAATTAGACTCCTTACTGATGCACAACCCAGTCTTTTCATGCACATCTATCAGAAGCACTAAGTTTTCCAACTTAACCAACATTCAGGAGGTTCATTTTAATGTGATCCTGCAGAAAGCAAAGTTACGGGTCTATAAAAACCTCTGCATTTAAAGTTCTTTTAAAAGTGAACAATTTCTCAAACCGCAGGGTTTCTTGTGCCTTAAGTGTGCCGTTTTAGTCTGCTTTATTAACCTTTGTCAACCATTGAAACCCTAAATCATTGCATGTCAAGGGGAGATCCATCAAAAACTCAATAAATATTGAATCCCCTTCATTTTATATTCGTATATATTATGTTATCAAGATATTGACATGACGCAGGGCAAAATGGTGTGAGTAAATGGCATTTTTAGATAGATGGACTGGGTCAAAGGACCTTAAACACGATTGATAGATAGATTAATTGACGCTGGGCGCTTTTCACTTGCCAAACATGTCAACTGAAGTGATACGCCACTGGCAGCTGTATGTCAACCTCCATTTTATCTCCATCAGTGTGTCAGATGGGTATACACATGCTGCATCAGCAAAGAAAATCCATAATTATACCATACAGTCAAAACTACTGGTGACAACTTTTGAGGGAAGCAGAAACCTTGTGTTCTGCAAAAACACAATCTCATTAGTATTTGTATTTGTTTGTACACATATAAATGTAATCAAATTGGTACTGTATAGATAGCTTCTAAAATGTCTATTATTATATGTGAACTTTATAGACAATTTAATTCATTTTAAGCTTGTTCACCTGCTTGGACCTGCTTTATTCTTCTCTGTAAAAATAAATTGGAAAATTTATTTAAATTAATAAATGGAAATGTATTTAGAGTAAAACATATGTGTATGTATATATATATATATATTTTTTTTTTTTTTTTTTTTTTTTTTTTATTTT
>NW_015652130.1:1801010-1831512 GCF_001515625.1 Sinocyclocheilus rhinocerous
TTTTTTTTTTTTTTTCAGTAATTCCAGGTTTTTTACAAAGGGTTTACATTTTACATACATTGTTGTTTTATGAATCTGGCCAAACAAACAAAAAAAGCATGTGTACGTTTGAACACCTGAGAATACTAATGAGATCACGTAGTCCACAATCCACGTGTCTGTTCTTGTTCTAAGTTTAATGTAGTTTTCTCCCTCCAAAAACCAGTCCGACATAAAAACAAACCTGTTGTGACTGAGCTCGCTGTCATGTTTACTTAAAGGTTCAATCCATTTTTGTTTCCGTCCGCACACGTTAGTCTTCTCTAAGGCCTTCAGACACCAGCTCAACAGCTCTCTAATAAAGCTCCTTGAAGGTAGTTCTCCTTTTAGTGGTTGCTATAGTGACCGCTTTGATTGTTTCATTTGCCCTTTTTTAAGATGCAAATGCAAATGTCTTTTGCGTGAGTCATATCATAATTCATTAACGCCGCTGATTCCTCTATGTTTAGCGATGATCCATAAGGCTGCCTGGTGTAAATGTTTTCCATAGGGGAAAACGGTGAACACATTTTGTGTTGTAACACAACGTCTGTGTCTCGGTTTTTGATTTAAATTTGTAAATTTGTTTGAGTGAAAATGTGAAAAATCTGATCATTTAACCTAAATTGGTGTCACTTATGATGCATTCATTAATTAATTAGTAATATAGTATAATTATATATTGCTTATTGTAATATTTAAAAAATATACAGTATGTTTATATTTATATATATATTTATAAACATTTTTATCATTTGCAGTACACATTTATACCACTTTATAATTTTATAATTTTTATTGTTTTTATACTTTTTACATTTACCACGTGAGCTGTTACTAATATATATAAATGTATGTGTGTGTGTGTGTGTATGCATGTATATGAATTTACTATAATAAATTTGTTTATAGCCCCTAAATACTATATTTTTAAATAAACAAAATGGTATATTATGAACAATTTATTTTTATTATTTACAGTAGTCGTTTATATCAGACATTTTTTAACATGTAGATGAAAACCTTGCATGTTATACAGTATATGAAATCCATTAACATAATCACAAATCCAATTATAGTTTATAGTAAGCTCAAAATTGTTTTTGTGCTGTAAATCCTTTATATTTTCACACACCTCAGGAGGGTGGTGGGTATGTATGATAGTGATTTCACCCTTGTTGCTCATTTTTAATTAGTTAAACTGTCAGTAGTATAACGCTCCCTGGTACCAAAATGCCTATTTAGTCAATCATAAATCAGATATTTGTTAATGCAAACAAATCGTTTGTTTTCTCTGCCAGTTACTTGTAAAATCTTAATTCGTCTGTGTTCCCAAAAACTGGTTAATAATTTAAAAATGAATTACTTGCATTATAGATGATGTACGGTTGCAGTCAGACTAGCTTAAACAGAGAGAGATGGATGAGTATCTTATAAGTCTTTTATGTTGAGTCTCCGCTCCATGCTTTCATCGAAGGACCCTCTTTTTTTCTCACCAGCGCAAGCGAGTGTTGTACAGTCACGCGGTTTTTCACTTTCTAACACTGACATATTTAATTAATCAAGAGTGAAATTCTTTAATCTGGAGATATTTAATTTAAGAATGAAACTCCACAGATCATTTCCCATCGTGAAGGTTGAAAAGCTGGCTCACAATTATTATTATCCATCTCTAAAAACAGAATTATCTCTTGAAAGGATGTTTTATTTCTCATTTGTGGGATTTCACACTCAAGCAATAACTGCTCTTTCAACTCAAACCCGAGTCAAAAAAGAGCCTAACAGGATGGTGATTGGCTCTCAGCCCGCCTGATTACTTTGAGTCACCGTCTGCCCCGTGCGTGTTGTTTGTGCGTCGCATCATCTCGCACCTTTTATTCCATTATTTCTCTTCATTAACGCAGTCCTGAAACATGTCCGCTCTGTCATTATTGATGGCATTTATCCAGACACTTTGTAATGCGTCTGAGGATGGGGAGCGGCCCATTAAATTGGTTATCAATCAGCCTGCGGAGAAAGATGCATCTTTTTTCTATCTGGATGAATTGCATGATTATCTTCAGATTTATTTTTGGAAGAAAGCGTCACCGGCGTCTATTTGACACCCACCCTGAGCGTTTGATCTGGATTGTGCGTCGATGCATCCTTGCTGACGTACAAATGTTCCCCTATATGATCTAGCACCTAACTGCCACTATCAATAAGGCTCTGAGACTAAGACAGGGACATTTACATCTGCAATTTCATTTAGGAGTGGAAACCTGGTTTGCCCGTGTACATCAGCGTCTGCCGTAGCCCTTATGGGAGATGACAGTGGTTTATTTAAATTGACTGCGGTGATATGAGAGCTGAAAAATACCTGTCACATTAGATTCCCACTGGATAAGTGGCACGTAAACCCTCCCAGCAAACAGCGGTTGGAAACCGAGCATTGTGTCAACCCTGGTGATGTCCCAATCATCAGAACGCTGAGAGGATATTACCCAGATTAATTAGTCTTAATTAGAAATTGGTTTTGCTGGACAGAGATTAACTGAGGATCAAATCATGTGTTTGGATGTTGGACAATGATATCAGAGCTGGTGAGAGATCATTCTCGTAATGAGTTCCCTCGCTGTTGCATGCGACGTTCACAATTATCCCATCAGCACCTTGTCATTTAAAGCTGCAGTGCATGCACTGAAACATAATCAAAAAAAAAAGACGTTCAACCATTTTTAACACATTTTGATAAAACAGTGGTATAATATATTGCTTATTGTTTTATTTTAAAATAAATAATAATGAATGTTTTTATAAACATTATAAAGTTTATATTAAACTTCATATTAAAATAGTATATATTTTTTTTATTTGCAGTACACATTTATACCACTTTAATATTTTAGAGGCTTTTTTTTTCTTTTATCACCACTACTATTACAACTTATTCTTTATATAATTTATTTTAATGTTTATTATATTGTATTATATTATATTATAGTATTAAAAATAATTAATAATTACAACTTTATTTTACTTTTCATTTTTACTGTATGGTTGCATATTTGAGAATTTAATTAATTTTGACTTAAATAATTTTTAGTTAAAGGGGTCATATGATGCGATTTCATTTTTTCCTTTCTCTTTAGAGTGTTACAAGCTCTTGGTGCATAAAGAAGATCTGTAAAGTTGCAAAGACTAAAGTCTCAAATCCAAAGAGATATTCTTTATAAAAGTTAAGAGTTAGCCACACCTACCTAAAACGGCTCGTTCGAACACGCCCCCACATACCTACCTCACTATGTGGGAAGATTTGCATAACACCGCCCAAATGTTCACACAAAGAAAGAAGGAGTAACTTTTATTCTCGCTGTAATATTGAAAAGTGAGGTCGCTGAGGGAATACATCAACTTAGTGCTGTGGATCGCCGGATTGGCTTTCACCGTTTTCACCGCTCCTTTGCCGGGACCGCCGTTCTCGACCCCGCCGCCTCAGCTCACTCTTGCCCGGCTTCAGCTCAGGCTTTTATAATTGTCATGTTATATTATATTATTTAAAATAATTAATCATTACAATTTTTGAATATTTATTTTACTTTCACTTTTTGCTGTATTGTTGCATATTTGACAATTAAGTTGAATAAATTCAGGCTTTTATAATTGTCATATTATTATATTATATTATATTATTTTAAGTTTTATATTAATTTTACTTTCAGTGGTGTTCAGTAAAGTTGTATTATCAGCTAGTACTGTTTTGCTGTGTTGTTGCACATTTGACAAGTAATTGTTCATTTTGACTGAAGTCATGTTCATTAAAGGCTTTTACGATTGTGATTTGGTGGAATTTCACCCAAGGCTCTTTTGAAAAACGACAAAATCTTTCTCAGATTGTGCACATATCCAAGAGGCTCTATTTCAATTATTACTTTGTAATGTTTTCGATCCGTGTTGTCTGAGTACGAGCTTCAAAAAAGGGGATTGCAAGATCCACAAGGTTATCGCGGAGGGTGGAAACTCAATTGGAAGAGGTTGCAGTGGTCAGGTCTTTTGTCAGCTTTCTTTTGGTGCGATTTTGCAGAGGTATTGGAGTGAAGATAAGGAGCCCTGGTCATTTCTAAACTGCCTTTGGAGTGTGCATGAAGAGAGGAAAAACACATGGAGAATGGAGACAGATATATAACAGATTTTAGTATGGTATAGATTTTATTTGTTGGTCAAGAATCTTAAGAATCATGTCAAGTACTCTTATATTTTTTGTAGGCGCTGTGGTAATCATGTGGATGAAGCTCGTGACATTTCCTGATCCTGTTCCCTCCTTTTCTCCCCATTGTTCTCTCCACTGAGTCTCTAAATACTGAAATGGAAAATGGCCAAAATAAAAATGCTTATCTATATTGTACTGTTAAAACACAAATTGGGTTCCTGTCCAATTTAAAAGTAAATTCATTTACCATAGGCAGTCAGTTGTCATCTTCAGTGATGTAGTTTTGTCGTATTTTGTGTCTTTTGAGTTTTATTAAACCACCTGTGGAACAAAATGATGGCAGCTTAAAGTTGACCATAAAACACACAGAAATTATTCACTTTTAGTTGTTTTCTCTAGTTTTACTCAACATCAGTTCTGCATGACAATATCTTTTTTTGTTGTTGTTGTTTTTAGTTCACTTCTGTGGTGGCTTTTTTATTGCAGACGAAGAGCAAGTTTAACATACTTTCTGCTCCAAGTTTGTTATGGAAGTTCAATATAACTATTATATATTGCATATTTTATTCCTAATTCTGAATTTTACAGAATTTGACAGTATCTTAACCACTCATACTGAAAAATAATTTATATATTGCCTTTTCTATGTTATGCTGTTGTTGTTGTTATACAGTATAAATGATAATATTGTTAATTTATCATTATTATTAATATTATATAATATATGTAACCCTGGACCACAAAACCAGTCATAAGGGTCAACTTTTTGAAATTGAGATTTACACATCATCTGAAATAATAAACTTTCCATTGGTGTATGGTTTGGTATGATAGGACAATATTTGGCCGAGATACAACTATTTGAAAATCTGGAATCTGAGGGTGCAAAAAATCTAAATATTGAGAAAATTGCCTTTAAATTTGTCCAAATGAAGTCCTTAGCAATGCATATTACTAATCAAAAATTAAGTTTTTATATATTTACGGTAGGAAATTTACAAAATATCTTCATGGAACATTATCTTTACTTAATATCCTAATGATTTTTGGCATAAAAGAAAAATGTATAATTTTGTCCCATACAATGTATGACTGGTTTTGTGGTCCAGGGTCACATATGCACTATGGCTTTATTGTTTTATGTAATATAGTAGTCTATATGTCATTCATTTGTAGAGCTTCTTGTAAACATTACTTACTAAAAAAAAAATCATACTTAAAATCAATGACAAGGTCACAGGTGTTTTTTTGCTAATAGTTTGACCTTGTTTGAGTTTGATTTCTTGACTCTAGCCTCAGCAGGCGCCTGTTGCACAGATCTACACATTGGCTTTGCTCAATTGCTTTTGTGCCAGATCATTGCAAGCCTCCCAGAGCACTTGACCCGTATGAGACTGCAATATTCAAGTAGAAATATTAGAGACATACGAATACCGCATAGTCTAGCTCTAGGATACTTCCACAGACCATTTAACCATGCTCTGTCATTCTATAGTAGTGTTTTTCTGTTCCTGTCATCTTCCTTCTATCACTATGAAGCATGGTGTTAGCAATATAGATTATGCTGCATTCATTCAAATCTGTGTACACACTTTTGAGGTCATTGATGTTTCTCTTCAAGAAAAATTCGGTCTGAAAGCTTCCACAGGTTGCCCTGTTAGCGCATAGGGTCTCGTCCTCTCTCGACAGCTTTAATGACAGACAGTAACAGTAACAAGGTATTATGCAAGATGGATATCACCCAGATTACGCCAACGAGAGCTTGAGGGCGTCGGGTCTTTTAAACGAGGTTATCTATGCAATCTGTCACAAATGATGATGGAGCAGGGTAATAAGAGGCATTTTCTCCAGTTCTACAACCTCGAGAGTCAGACAGCAATGTCAGCTTTGCCTTGAATGAATTCTCAGGTTTGACTTCAGAGATTTTCTTGCCACCGTTCAGGGCTGCGGAGACCAGCTTCGCCCAACTCTGGCCCGAAGTGCAAATTTGCGCTTTCCCTCATTGAGGTGCATTTCATCCATTACGACTACAATAGGAGGTATTAATAGCTTCTCGTTGGCTTACAATGGTAATTTTTCACCTGTTCGGCTCAGGCCGATGCTTGTGTAAATATAGACCGTAGAGGAATCCGCCTTGTTTGGAGACCCCAAGCCACTTCCACGCAGAGAACAAAGGGAGCCGAGGGACATCCGTCTACTACAAGAGACGGCAAACAATAACATGAGAACATTACAAGGAGAAAAGGATGAAAGTGGCGAAGGTATCAGGGATGGAAAAAAGGTACATTATTCAACGAATCCTCCAACAAGTGCCGTTCCTGCAGGAGAAGAGCGAGTAACATGCACTCTTCTGGGCTTCAAGGCGAGTGCTGTTGAATTCAGAATTAAATTGCCAGGCTAAGAGTTGACAGAAGAATACCAGGCAGTGGCGTATTGTCATCCCATTGTGTGAATCTGACAGACAGTCGGAGAGGGATCTCATCCAAACAATAAAAGAAGCGACGGCCCCTCATTGTGTTCCGCACAAAACCCATAGCAGTGCACCTGTTAGCTTTGCCTTTCCAGTTTGATATCAGTCGAGATGGGGAAAGGTTGTTTCATGTGTTGTAGACCTGTAATTCCAGAATCGAATCCTCACACATAGATTGGAGCTCGTGCCGGGCGCTTTCTGCATAAATTTGCGCTCGTCTGGGGTATCGTTCACCGTGCTTAATTTAGTCAGACGGACGCTTCAGCAGAATACACACAGCGCCCTCAAGAGGCACTAAAGCAAACAGCAGCGGTTTTTTTGCACCTGTTCTGCACAAGGCTTGCGCTCTGAAAGTGGAGGAGCAGGCGTGCTTGTCGTGTTCCCTAGTGGAATGGCATCAGTCTCTGTATGAACTGAGACTTGGAAAGAAAGTGAGCTGGGCGCCGGCTCTGCCGGGGCTGCTGGTGTGTTATCTGTTTTTCAGAGTAGTGCATTCTGGGAGAGCAGATGGGACTTTAGGGGCTTAGCAGAGATCAGACAGTGACACATGGTGGAGCTCAGGGACCGTTCATGGGATATTCACCTCTCAGTCCATCCTCAGATATTTGCCTGCAAGCTGACCGCCGTCTGTCATGGAGCTCTGAACTATCTTACTTTTAAGCAATGTTCATTTGTAGTTTTAAAAAAAAAGGTTATTTTTTTATAAAATAATTACACGATATGCTGGTTGTTTAATTGAATTAATCATAATTAAAGTTAATTTTTTCCTTGAAAATCCCCCAAATTGGGATAACTGAAAGACATTATTATGGCAGATGAGTAAATAATTTAATATACACTAGAGTTCAAAAGTTTGGGTTTGGTAAGATGTTTTTGAAAGAAGTCTCTTGTACTCACCAAATATTAATACAGTTTAAAGCAGTTTTGGAGTAATGATGCTGAGTTTTCAGCATCATTACTCCAGTCTTCAGTGTCACATGATCTTTCAGAAATCATTCTAATATAATGATGTCCTCCTCATGCAACATTTGTTTTTTATTATCAATGTTGAAACAGTTGTGCTGCTTAATATTCTTTGATGAATAGCAAGTTGAAAAGAACAGCATCTATTTGAAATAGAAATCTTTTGTAACATTGTAATTGTCTTTACTGTCACTTCTTGACCAATTAAATGCATGCTTGCTATATAAAAGTATTAATATCTAGAAAAAAAAAACTTACTGACCCTAAACTTGTGAATGGTAGTGGCTTTAGAAGTTGATAACGGTACCTTTTGAAACCTTGTTTTTCAGAGCCAACAATCATTACAACTGCTCCCAACACGCTGGACGTGACCGTCGGTGAGAGCATCATTCTTCCCTGCCAGGTGTCCTACGATCCCTCGCTGGAGCTCAAGTTCACCTGGTTTTTCAACGAGCAGCTCATCCACTTCGGTAGCCACGGAGGATACTTTGAAAAAGTTGGCGGAGTAAGAAGAAAATGATTACAAATACCCTACTCAGTGGTTTAGATATTTATGCCACATCCAGAAGTTATACTGGGATTACCAAGATAAAGTGAATAGTTTTTGGCTGGTCATGTGATCTCATCATGGCAGTCACCATAAAGTGTGACGACCCTTGTGTAGAATAAAATAACATAAAAATCTAAGTTACTAAACAAAGCCATAGTTTGTTTTTAATTAGTCATTTTACTCTCTTTTAAAAATACTACAAACTAATACAGTGTATGTTAGCTGGTACCTGGTTCAGGGAGCCATGCAGTATTCACTTCACATACACATATGCAAATTTATAGAAACTGTAATTGGTCATATATTATACTTAAGGTATTCATATCGAGTACTTTCAACTGAATTCTTGGGGGGAAAAAATTAATCCTTTCATTAAATTCCACAGTTTTGAGTTTGTGAATTTATGATAAGAGATTTTCCCATTATATGTGCAGCCACTGACAACCCCATTCTGTATTAATCTAGAGTATAATTAGCCTTCCCTCTCAGTGATGTGAATTACAGCACTTGTACAGTCACATGCGTTTCTTTTCTTTTCATTAAATGTTCATGATTTTTTTTCCCCCTTTTTTGGGGGGTGAGGGGCTGATTCTCATCATCTAGTTCATCATGTCATCCATAGGAGCCCCGTCGCCAAAGAAACAAGCGATGGAGAATGTTCTAGATGAAAGTGCTCTATTTTAAGAGCGAAAACTGCCACTCTTATATTATTTAACATGATTACTATGATTTAATATGAGTGGTGCATCTTAACAGCAGCACTTTGAGTGAAGAATGTGGGGAAAGTATATATCCTGAAAAAGGAAAAACTAAAAAGTTATTTATTCCACATTTCCGATCTTTGCTTAAGGCATTTAAACCATTCAAAGTACTCACAGAGACACATACCAAAATAGATAACGCTCTGTGCCAGAAATCAGCCAGATTTTTGATTCATCATATAGTCTGGTCCAATTTTTAGCTTATTCTGACCAACAACAAAAAAACACAACTTGACAGAAAGTGTTTTTGTTTGACCTACATGTTTTACATGTCTTTTAAGGCAATAGTAAGTCATGGTAGGAAAAAAAAACTAAAACTTTTTATATTAATCTTAATGCCACCAATTAACCTTTGTGAACAGCTATACAGAAAGCTGGGGGGGGGAATCAAAAAATGTTTTTTTTTTTTTTTGGAAGATATTAATACTTTTATTTAGCAAGGATGCATTAAACTGATCAAAACTGACAGTGAAGACATTTATAATTTTACAAAAGATTTCTATTTCAAATAATTGCTGTTCGTTTAAACTCTCTAGTCATCAAAGAATCAGAACAGTTTCCACAAATTTGACCCTGGACCACAAAAGGGTCTTTTTTTTAAATTGAGATTTATACATCATCTGGAAGCTGAATAAATAAGCTTTCCATTGATGTATGGTTTGTTATGATAGGACAATATTCAATAATAGGACAAAATATGGAGAAAATTGCCTTTAAAGTTGTCCAAATTAAGTTCTTAGCAATGCATATTACTAATCAAAAATTAAGTTTTGATATATTTACGGTAGGAAATTTACAAAATATCTTCATGGAAGATGATCTTTACTTAATATCCTAATGATTTTTGGCATAAAAGAAAAATTTATAATTTTGACCCATACAATGTATTTTTGGCTATTTCTACAAATATACTCGTGCGACTTACGACTGTTTTTGTGGTCCAGGGTCACAAATCAGCACGAAATCAGCATATTGGAATGATTCTGAATGATCACGTGACACTGAAAACTGGAGTAATGATGCTGAAAATTCAGTTTTGCTACCACAGGAATAAATTAAATTTTAAACATTAAAATTAAAACATTGATTTAAAACTTGCTGTATTTAATCAAATAAATGTAGCCTTATTAAGGATTAAAGACATCTGTCAAAAAATAAATAAAAAATCTTATCAATACTTGTGAACACGAACAGCGGTGTAAGTACATTTTAAAACAAATAATAACAAGCTAATTGGACATAGAAATAAGCATAGGAGAAATAAGTTTATTTAAATAAGAAAAAATCCTTTCTCTATACCCAAACTGTAATTCCTTACCATGACTTTGATCTTTCTCTTTTAGCAGCACTCGGCAGGTGACATCATGATCCGGAACATTCAGCTGAGGCATGCTGGGAAGTACACGTGTGCTGTGCAGACCAAGGTGGACAGCAGCTCCATCGCGACCGACCTGATTGTCAGAGGTGAAAATGCTTTAAAACCCATACAGCCCATTCACATTGTACATATCACATTTTATATATACAGACATAATCTTCTGCACACTGTGACTATTGAATATTACACGTCGATCATAAAAACGTACTGGATACAGTGTTACAGACTGTTAAACAAGCCCTTGAAGCAATGTAAGTATTTACCAAATGGAGGAAAGATGTGCTGGTTTTCCTGCTTTAGCAAAAATTACCCATAAAAAATGAGACATAATCTAATTAGGGCTTTTAAGCCAGTGAAAACATGTAGCTCAGAGTTAACCAGCTATGTACTGCTATGCTTTAGGCGGCCGTTTATATGCAGCCTAGAAGCGTGACAACGTGTGTGTGTGTGTGTGTGTGTGTGTGTGTTTCTGGTTTGCATGGCTGTCTTCTGTCTCAGGTCCCCCCGGCCCCCCTACCAGCATCCATGTGGAAGAAATCACAGATACCACTGCCACTCTCTCCTGGAGGCCTGGTCCTGATAATCACAGTCCAATTACTGCCTACACCATCCAGGCTAGAACCCCTTTCTCCCTCGGCTGGCAAGCTGTTAGCACAGGTGGGGCTTCTAACCAGCCTTCACTGATCAAAACATTTGCTGCATAGTTTCCTATTTTCGCCCCCCTGCTTTTTCCTCTCCTATTATGTAGTGAGATTTTCATCTTGTGTTTTTGTATGTTTGTTTATTTTTGCTTTTCATGCTTTGCTAAACTGCATTTGTGAAATGACTGTTTTTTTCTACATGTAGTTTGCTTTGTCTTTAGCTTGAAGCAGAGAATCCAAAAATGTTTAGCGAAATGTTGAGGCTGCTCTTTTCCATACCATAAAAGTGAAGGGTATACATGGGCCATCAAGCTAAATAAATGACTAAAGGTATCATGAAAGTACCATAAAATGCCATATGACTCATGTGCCGAACCTTTGAAAGCTTTCGATAAATTTATGCAAGGAAAAAAATTTAATCTAATTAATATACTGTATATCAAAGTCCCTTTCAAGGAAAGTCTGTTCACTTGGCGGCCATATTTGCAACGCCTCCGGGCAGCTCATACAAGACCAAGCACTATCTAAATGAATGGGGGAATCCTGAAATTTCAAAAACTGCTCACTAAACTTACAATTAAATTACATATTTCAAATCAGCAACAAAATCTGAAATGAACTGCCCCATCATGAATGTTGTTTCTTCAGACTAGACCAGCCAATGCGTATGCACAGTCACAACGCACTTATGACTACGCATGCGCTTTGGCTGGTCTAGCCTCAGGTTTCTATGGGAACCGGAGCTTCTAACGGCTGCTGCAGTGATGCAGTGACTTTACCAACCAGTGATTGGCTCTTTCATTTAGAAGGCGGGACTATTCCGCAATATTGCATGCTGCAGTTTCTCCCATTCATAAGTATAGGAGTGAACCGTCTTTGTATTTCTATAGTCTTTGTATATATTCATTATTAATTTAAATAATATATGTATATGTGTATATCTGTATGTTGTCTTCTATGTTCACCAAGGCTGCATTTATTTGATCAGGAATACAGTTAAACCAGTAATATCGTGAAATGTTGTTACTGTTTAAAATAACTGTTTTCTATTTATTTTAAAATATTCATTTAAAATAATAAAGATGTGGTCTTTTATGTTCATCAAGACTACATTTATTTGATCAGAAATACAGTAAAAACAGTAATATTGTGAAATATTTTTACTATTTAAAATAACAGTGTTCTATTTTTAAATATTATTTTAAAACACTAATTCAAAAAAATATTAATTTAAATTTCTTTAAAAAATTTTAAAAACTCTTTCAATTTGAGGCATCTTTGCTGAATTAAAAAATTAATTTCTTTAAGAAAAATCTTACTGACCAGAAACGTTTGAACATATATGTAGAGATCAATGTTATATTTTATTTTAATTGATTATAGTAGTCTTGCTAATGAACCCTACACTGTAATATTTTGCATGTGATATTGCAAATGCAATATTTTACAGTGCACCATATACACTGATATAATACAGTGTAACACAACAATATAGAAAAAATTAAGCCGCATCTCTTGACCTCTTTGCTCTTGATTGTACTTTATAATTTGAACTGTAGGATGTTATTGTTATCTCTGCTTTCACAGCGCCTGTCGATAAGCCCGTTTTTTTGTATCTTACCTACGGAGCCTATTATCTCACCGAGCTGGAGAGATGCAGCTCCATCGTGGTGTTTGTTTGAGCGTGCGGGCGGCCCGCACCGGCTCACGAGGGGGCTTGTCTCACAGTATGTGTGTGTTTTGTTTTGTTCCAGTGCCGGAGGTGGTCGGGGGCTCGCATCTGACTGCTACAGTCATCGAGCTTAACCCCTGGGTGGAGTATGAGTTCAGAGTGTTGGCAAGCAATGCAGTGGGCACAGGAGAGCCCAGCAAACCCTCGAAGAAAGCCAGGACGAAAGAAACAGGTGAGTGCTTCTGTCACATTAGTCTGCATGTGGCTTTCAATTAGCATCCTGTGGTGTGATGCACTATCTTCCGTTACTTAGGTTGAAGGAGGGACCCAAACTAGAATATCACAGAGACTTGGAGGCAGTGCATAGCAAAAAGCTAAAAAGCACTTTAGCAACCACACAGCAATATCCTGCAATGCTTAAACATCCTGGCGGCTCATTTTGCATGGGCAAACACCACTCACATTTCTTCAAAAATGTAAAAATGTAGTTATGCATGCAGTTTTATAGCCTCATATAAATTACTAAAAGGCTAAATGGAGTATTTGTACTTTAAAAATTTAATTTCTCACACAGCAGGGCCATTTAAGTGAACTGTACAAGGCAAAAAAGCTGATAAAAAAATTGTGAGAAAGGAATAAAAATATAAAAATATAAATGTTAATATATAAATAAATATACACTAATGTTTTTGAAAGATGCTGCTTATGCTCACCAAGGCTGCATGTTGATTTCAATGTTAATAACTATTTTCTATTTTAATAGATTTTTTAATTACATTTACTGAATTTTCAGCAGTCATCATTACTCCGATCTTCAATGTCACGTGATCCTTCAGAAATCATTTTAATATGATGATTTGTTGCTTAAGATACATTTCTTCATATTATTAACATTAAAAAGATTGATGTTGCTTAATATTTTTATGGAAACCATGATCCTTTTTTTTAGGCTTCTTTGATGAATAGAACATTCAAAAGAGCAGCATTTATTTGAAACAAACCTTTTGTAACATTGTGAATGTTTTACAGTCACTTTTGATTAATTCAATACATCCCAGAAAAATAAAAGCATTCATTTATGCGAAAATAATTACAGACCCCAAACTTTTGAACAGTATTTAAAATATAATTTTAACTGTCAGGAACAGCAAAAGGAAAAAAGAGTGATTAACAATGGTGAAAAAGAAGTGGTGACCAGCATCTAAAAATATACACTTGTTCTTATACCTTCAGATATTTTTAAATTATATCAATTTTAATTGTCAGTTCACATTCGAACTTCTAAATCATACTATTTAAATGTTCAAATAGAAATAGTGACCAGCATCTGAAAATATAAACATGTCCTTGTACATTAAATAAATGAACTCAAATAATATCCATATTTTTTGTTGAACTTTCAAATCATATGTAAGAATCGAAGTCTTAAATGGTCAGACCTGAGCCGGACTGAGGAAATCTTTTCCTTCCTCCAGTTCCCAAGGTCACCCCGGCCAACGTGAGCGGAGGAGGTGGCAGTCGATCAGAGTTAGTCATCACTTGGGAGGTAAGATGGCCAGTGCACTTCACTCGCCCGTCTGCCGGTGTGTGTGTGTGTGTGTGTGTGTTTCTCTCTCTGAGTGCGTCTTTTGTGTACAGTCTCCTTTTGCAAGCTGGCTAGACACTATTGTTCCCTTTATGCGAGGTTTTCATTAATCATAGTAAAGCGGATACACATACTTCATTTTCTGTAAGAGCTGCGCAGCAATAACTGCCGCTGTCATACAAGAGAAGCAGCGAAGATAATTAAATGGAGTTACCCTCCCATTTTTGCGAGGAACTTTTCAAAGATTATGTTCTCTCTCTCTGTATCTCCTTTCATGAGACGTGTTCTATTGTTCAGGTTTGAGAGTCAGCTGGTGTTATCTATTGAACTAGAAGTTTGTCACAGGGAGCTTGAAACTTCACTTTGAGAGTTTCTCGTTGTATTGTCTTTGAAATAAAAATGAGATACCACAGAACACCATCTATTGTACTAGAGAATTTCATGTCTTCTTTTACTCCAAAGCCACCATGTTCCACTAACGCAAGAAGTACAGGTGTATTTTACTAGAAAACCTAGTGGTATGTTGTATTTTACTAGAAAACCTAGTGGTATGTTGTATTTTAACTTAAGAATAGGCATTCGTCTAAAGCAAAGGCTATTGCATAATGTTGATTTGAGTTACCTTTTTTCCAAAGTATATGACAGCATCTTTAGCATTTTTTGCAAAGAAAACGGCTATATTATAGTGCATTGCAACAAGCTCAGAAAAATAAGGCAGCTCATGCTGTTTGGAACACGTCCCATTAGTTTTGGTCTCTCCATCGCAAATTGTTATTTTCACAGCAGACACTGGAGTGAGCGCTTGATTACAGGTGCATTTTTATTTAGCCATTAAGCTCTCCCGCACAAGTCACATGCCATGGTTTGGGACTATTGTATGCTATTTTCTGGTGGTCTCAGCGTTACCGCACCGCATTACTGCATGGTCAGTGGCAGACCGATACTTCAAACAAAACCACCATGATATCATTACCTGGCAAAATGATTTCCTGGGAGATGGAATCCCTCTCTTGCTGAAGAGGCTGGGATGACAGCTATCGCCTCAGACCGCGCCGCAGCACAGATTAGTGCGGATGCGCCATCTGATGCCTGACAGGTGTCAGAGAAGTCATACATCCTGTCGTCTATATGAAAGATGGGAGTGTTTGTGCGTAAACCCCTGAGTTAATAGAAAACACACCTTACAAACAAGTTTCATGGTTACCCAGATAGAAAATCCATGACATTTAGATGACATTACCATGGTACATGTCCAAAACGTGGTTGTTTTTGTCTGTTATGTGCATATATATATATATATATATATATAGATAGATAATATTTTGAATAGGAGTCATAATAAAGGTTATGTCGTGTATTGTAGATGTATGTGCTTTGTTTGTGGGTTGCAGCCTGTTCCTGAAGAGCTCCAGAATGGAGCAGGGTTTGGCTATGTCGTTGCTTTCCGGCCCTTTGGTGCCACCGGGTGGATGCAGGCAGCAGTTCCCTCTCCTGAAGCCTCCAAATACGTCTTCAAAAACGAGACCATTTTACCCTTTTCTCCATTCCAAGTCAAAGTGGGGGTGTACAATAACAAGGGGGAAGGACCTTTTGGACCCGTGGTCACCATCTACTCTGCTGAGGAGGGTCAGTCACATTAACCGTAGCGTTTGGTTGCGTGCAACAGAGAAATTAAAGTCGAATGTACCTTTTGACATTTTGCTGTGGAACGCTTAGCAGGCAGTTAATAGGAGCCAAGTTAACTGAAGTGTGTTGTGCCAGAACCCATTAATCATGGTCTGCCTTGTTTTTCAAAAAGAGTTGGACTTTGAAGACATTTGTTGAATGAAATGGTCTAATCGAAGAATTTCTCCTTCGAATCCAGAGCCTGGAAGGGCACCCAGTCGACTCAGAGCCAAGAGTCTTTCAGCGTTTGACGTTGAGGTGTCCTGGAAGGCCCTTCCCTGGAGCACAAGCAAGAAACGTGTTCTCGGCTACGAGGTACACTAATGTTGCATTCATTTTTTGGTGTTATATCATCATGATTTTTAAAAAACGTTAATATTAAAATCATTATGAACAGTTTTTAGAATGAACATAAATAAAACTTCAAAATATCTTCAAAAAAATTGAAGGAATCACTTACATTATCTTCAAATGTAAATATCGGTTAATTGTTCTAATTACTGAGCTATAAACAAGAAACCATTTTTTTTTATTTCCCTTTAAATCTTACAAAATAAATCTGTTGTTGACATAAGTACATAATTAACATTGATTAGCTCATAATGTTGTAAAAAAAAAAAATGAATAAAAACTGTATTTTACATTTAGTTCAAAATATACAATTACACTACTGCTCAAAAGTGTTTTTAAAGAATTAATAGCTTTATTCAGCAACAGCAAATTAAATTGTTTAAAGGTAGCAGTAAAGACATTTGTAATTTTACAAAAAGTGTGTGTGTGTGTGTGTGTTTGTGTGTGTGTGTGTGTGTGTGTGTGTGTCTGTGTGTGTGTGTGTGTGTGTGTTTTAAAAAAGAGTTACAAAAAAAAGTTTACTGAGCAGCAAATAAGCATATTAGAATGATTTCTGAAGGATAATGTGACGTTGAAGACTGAAGCAATTATGCTGAAAATTCAGCTTTGCCATCACACAAAATAAATTACATTTAATTATAATAATATTTCACAAACTTACTGTTTTCACTGTATTTTTATCAAATAAATGTGGCCTTGGTGAATACCGACCTCAAACATTTGAAAAATATTAAACATTAATAATAAGTTTGTGAGCGTTAGTAAGTGAGAGAGGTTTTTCTGTGATTCTGTGATTGCAGGATGTCTCTACAGGATTATGGGTAGTTCTTAGGTTTGGCAAATAAAAGCCGTTTTGCACATGGCAGAAATATATGTTGATACTGAAAATACTTTTCTCTATGGAGAAAAACTTACAGAGTACTGTTTATGCGGTCTATAAACCTTATAATGCAGGCTCGTTACTTGTTTAGCAACAGAATTTTGTTTGAGGTTGTATTGCAACCAACTCCATTTAGTGTTGTTTCATTTGATGTTTTTTAACTTTTGGTAAGTCATTTGCAAAAATCATAAATATAAAGCACTGAGACCTTTTGTTCTCTGCAAACAGTTGTGGAAGAAATACAAATTAGTTTTATATCATCATCTATCTCTGACTCTTCAGCTTAGACTGTCCAGAAGCTTTTGGAGGGAAAAGGAAAATCGGTTAACCTGACAGTTGGGAAGCATTGCTCATGATGATTTGCCTATGACAGGTTCATTTCAATACTGCCACACTTCAGTGGCTGAGCAACCAAACCACCTATAAGCAGATAGCCTGGAATTCAGATATGCCACAAAGAAAATTACAAATGAATTCTTTCTCCCACTAGTTTCAAATGATATTTCTCTGGGTTTATTAAAGTTGAATGTTGAGCGGCTCTGTTTTGTCTTTCTCTGTAGTTGAGATACTGGGAGAAGAATGAGAAAGAAGACACAGCTAGTGTGCTAAGGACAGTAGGAAACCGGACGTTGGCCATTATTCAGGGCTTAAAAGGAAGTACCACCTATTACATAACGGTGAGGGCCTACAACACAGCAGGAACAGGACCACCAAGTCCAGCAGTCAATGTTACCACCAAAAAGCCTCGTAAGTAACTTTTTTTCTTTTTAAAAAGATTAAGCATTGAAGTTTAAGGGTAGTAACACTTCTTGTATTAGATCACTGTTTTAAAGTTTCTATGTCTTCATCCAGCCCCCAGCCAGCCGCCCTCAAAAGTCATGTGGAATGCATCAAACTCTAAAATCATTCTCAACTGGGAACAGGTGAAACCTCTGGAAAATGAATCCGAGGTCATGGGATACAAGGTAAGCCAGATCTTCTTGCACAACTTTGTCTGCTGTTTAGCATGCCTAACAACTCTCTTTAGCCATAAATACATTCACAATGTGACACAGCACCTTATTGCTCAATGATTAAACAGCTTTCAGTGCTTTAGCGCCACCAAATGCTCTGATAAGTGTATGACAATGACTCAAACATCTATCATGTCACAAAGCATCTATTGGTTGGCTTATATTGTTTTAGTGGAATTTCATTGCAAACAATCCTGGTATAAAAGCTGTTATATTAAATATTTGCAAGCTGGTGTAAAAAACCTTTTTTGCTTATAAATAGAGTTCAAAATATTTTAAATTGAGTGATTCGGACTGATTGCCCTTCAGCTCCTATGCTACACTCTTAAAAATAAAGGTGCTTGAAAGGTTCTTCACAGCGATGCCATAGAAGAACCATTTTTTGTTCCACCATCTCTTTCTTACCTTTTTATAATCTGAAGAACCTTCTTTCGCCATAAAGAACCTTTTGTGAAACAGAAAGGTTCTTCAGATGTTAAAGGTTTTTTATGGAACCAAAAAGGTTGTTCTATGGCATCGTGAAGCACCTTTATTTTTAAGAGTGTATCTACATTTCCGCATCAGCCATTAAAAATCGCATATAACAAGTGGAACGATGTAAATGGAGGTAATTGTTTCAAATTGTAATTGTTTTGTAGGTACTGTATAAGCGGAACCAATTCAGCAGGCCCAGCATTATGGAGACCAACACCACATCAGTGGAGCTCTCGCTGCCCATGGATGAGGAGTACTTCATCCAGATCAGGCCTTTTGGAGAAGGAGGGGAAGGCAGCAGCAGCCGGCAGATCACCATTCCCAAAATATCAGGTAGATCATCCTCTGCTAACTGACTTATTTTTAATTCCGTTTTGATTTTGTGCTATATTTTATTTAAGAGGGAAAAAGTTTAAGCTTGCAATTTTAGAAATAGAATGCATTATAAATAAATATAATATTTAAGAGATGATGTACAATCAGCCGGTCATTATCACATAATGAAATTCAACAGGGCGATCAGACTTGAATTAGCCTGAAGGGATTTATTTTGCGCTAATAACCGGCTGACTGTACATTATCCTAAAGATTACATTACTGCTCATCAAATAAATTAATGAATGGACATGAAATATTCATTAAGTGATTTTATTATGCGTGCAGAAATATATGAATATTAGAGACTTGAATATGAATTGCACCACTGTTCAAAACTTTTTAAATGATAAAAAAAATCTCTTATGCTCACCAAGGCTGCATTAAAAATGCTATTAAAGTACAATAAAAAGGTAATATTGTAAAATATAATCACAATTTAAAGTGTTTAATTTATTTTAAAATACATTTCAACATGTAATTTATTCCTGTGATGCAAAGCTGAATTTTCAACATCATTACTCCATTCTTTAGTGTCACATGATCCTTCAGAACTCATTCTAATATGCTGATTTGATGCTTAAGAAACATTCATTCTTACTATTATTTATCAATGTTGAAATCACTTGCAGCTTAATAAATTTGTGGAAACTGCGATGCTTTTTTTTTCCATTTGATGAATAGAAAGTTTAAAAGAACATTATTTATTGGATTTTTTTTTTATAGCAATGAAGATGTCTTTACTGCCACTTATTATCAATTTAATGTGTCATGCTGAATAATAAATCTTAGTTATAATATATAATTTGAGCTCCTACAAATTGTTCCTCTGAAACTCTCTTTACCTTTAAAACTCCAACAATTGAAGCACCACTGAGTTCTTGACTGTGATGTTAAACCATGTGCTTGTTTATTTTAGCACTGCACCATTTTGTCTTCATTCATTCATTTGCCGATTCATTCTATTTCAGGTCCCAATGCCATCGGCTCGGCTTCCAGTGTGTCCACTCTCTCTGCTCTCAGTACAATAGCTCTCTCCCTCACAGCTCACACATCTTTATGACAGAACACAGTGCGGGCCGCTGACTTCAGACGAAACGTTCTTCCTCGAGAGGAGACTGAGAAAAGTGACTCAGACAGATCGATGAAAACCCATTCATACAAACCAGAGGACCTACGTGAACCATAATACTGGGATAAAGAGAAAAAGAAAAGAAAAAAAAAAAACGGGTGTGTGGTTCGCTAGCCAATTCAAAAAAGATTGAAGGCTGATGGGATTGAATTTGATGTTACCAAAGCAGCTTTAAAGAAAAAAAAAAGAACAAAAAAAATGAGGAAAATGTCACATGCTTCTTTTGTATGACATATCTTAGCTTTTTCCTTTTTTGTTTGATCCAGTCGGTCTGTATGTTCCTATTTCAGTACGCCGGGTGTGTATAGGAACTGCTTTAGATGCATGTCTTGTACAATGTTTTGTAAGAGAATGCAGGTGTCTGAAACTTAATCGTTTAGTGCAAGACATATTTGGCTGAAAACCAACTAATCATCACAATATGACGGTCCTCTGAGGGTCACACGTACTTACAAGCTAAGAATCTCCAAGGACTTCTTACTGTTTACGACACAGGAATACTTGCACTGAAACAACGTCTGGAAGAAAGTGAACAACGACAGAAAGCATCCTGACCAGAAACTCGAGAGAATGCTGCTACAAGGCCAAGTCGGACGTTGGCGTCTTTGTCACCTCCCTCCTTACTGGTCAGCAGCAAACGGACACCAGGCGTTGACATTGGCCGTCTCTTTTTTCCATCATCTTCCATTTATCTGTGTGTCGCATCTAGAGCTCTTCTTTGCCTTTTGTGTGCCTCATTGTGTGTTTTTGAAATCCTCAGGTCCTCAGAAAAGCCTTAATACATATTTCTTAGCGTTAACTACTTAGAAAAGTGCTGGACGCCAGGGCTGTGAGCGGTTAGTCAAGCGGGATGCTGGGGTTTGGGTAGCTGGTGCGAGTTTATTGCTTCCATGTTCCATATTATAACAGCCATATGCTGTTCCTCATTGTTTCAAGGCAATACAGTGTGTGTGTGTGTGTGTGTGTGTGTGTGTGCGCGTGTGTGTGACCTCTGCTAATGTAGGGGCTACGAGCTCTGCATTTTTTTAAATGCCATGTGGGAATGGTGCGATGAAAGTAGCTTGTCATTTCTTGAGGTGCAAATAGATGTACTGCTTAAAGGGACACGTGGAGCTCTGAGACTGAGTGAAAACAAATGTATATGTAAATGCTTTTTTGTATATTCCAGATAATTTATATTTAAGTAGACGACATCAAAGTTTCCTACAAAACTCATCTCGGTTTTTATCTAACAAACAGAATAGACGTTTCTTAGCTTACCGTGGCTCTGCATGTGGATGTTTTCATTCCATTCTTGATTCATTAGGTACTAACCGATGAACATTTGACGAAAGGATACAAATAGTCATTCATCCATTTCTGAAGATTTGTGTATCGGTGTATCTGTCATAGCCAGAACGCTCTTTCTCTAAGCAGTGCTTTCCACCAAACTTCTTTGTCTTTATCGGAACTCCCATTTATTGAACCGTATAACTTTTTCCTCCAAGGTTCTCTGTTTATACTGGATCACAAAATAAATGACATTTATAAAAATGATCACACAAATGTTTTGATTGGGTGCATTAGCTGTGGTTATGAGACGCTTAATAACAGTTTAACCAATAGGCCTACTTTTGTCATTTGCGCACCCTCACATCATTCCAAACCTATATGACTCTTGTGTATCTTCACAAAGAACAAGTAAAGCTCATTAAAAGGTATCCATATTACTTGTGCGCTATGGTCCAAATCTTTTGAAGCTTTCTATGAGAAATAGACCGAAAGGCCAAACAGTTATTTGAGTATAGCAATGGTTAACCCAAATATGAATATTGTTGTCGTTCACTCACCCTCATGTCGTTCCAAACCGGTATAACATTTTTTTTTTCTTCTGTGGAACAAAAAGAAGATATTTTGATGGTTGCTTTTTTTTTGGTTTGGAACAGTGTGAGAATGAGTAAATGACAGAGGTTTTATTTTGGACAAATTGTTGCTTTAAAACTTTTCATTTCCATATGCACAAAAAAAAATTTACACTAAATCATGATCAGCTTTTTGAACTTTTGGAAACTCAATTGCACCTCAAAGCAAGAAAAAAAAGTTTTAATAATAGTCATTTTGATAAAGTCAGTTGCAGCCATGTTTTGAGTTATGAGGTCACAATTGGGAGATATAAGTCCTGTTTGTCTCTGTAACCATTTACAAATTGGCAAGTGTATGATGCCTAGTGGTGTAAAATCTGCTTTAAAAAAAATGCCCAAGCAAATTAGAAATTTCAAAAACGATCATATTACAGGTTGATTTGAAAGCACGTGATGATGTCATGCAGTTGTGACACTAGAGTACACTAGAATGCCCACTATGTGGTGTGCAAGTCATCTTCTGTGTAGACTAATGCCTTGTCCAAATACCCACACTTGCGGTCTTTGCACTTGACCACTTGACTACTTGTATGACGTATTTCCTGTATTTGGCCCAAGTGTTCAAGTGAGCATGAAGACCACAAGTGTGTGTACAACTTTTCATTACCTGATGGGACACACTTATAGTGTTGTAAAAACGCGAAGTTTTGAATGTTGTGAATAAAATAGTTTATCCAAAAATAAAACGTCTTATTATCCCTTAACCTTTATTTTGTTTCTTATCCATATGACTTACAAAAAGAGATTTTAGGCAGAATGATGTGTCATTCAGCTACTTTCTCATATAGCTAATTAAATGGTGCATAAGAGTTTCTCTGCCATTTCATTTTGTGTGCCAAATATATTTATTTGTATAAATTAATTGTATAATTGTAATGACATAATATGACTTTCAAAAGCTGAAGTGATTACCTTAATTTATTTGTTAGAATATGTATAACTCAATATTTTAACTAATTGCAAAAGCTGAATAATCAATAAATGTCTACTGATTAATCAGCGAAATAATCTACGATTGGTCGATTAATCGTTCTAATATTCGTTAGATTAACCGATTATCAAAATAATCGTTTGTTGCAGCCCTAGTCTCGGCCCTCCGTGACGATTAAAAACAGCTAAAGCAAACGTGGCCTTTGGGCATCTTTTCAAAAGGACTCCGTCAACGAGTTCACCTTCAGCCAGAGTTGGTCTGCGGGGAGAGGCTGTGTTTAATACATTGACAGCAATAACAGAGATGATGTATGAGCATATAATAAAAAGCTAATTGGGAGCATCTGGGGCCAAAAGGAAGAATTCCTGAAGAGACCGTGAAGCAGCTGTTTAAGACAGAGTCATAATAGAGATAAATGGAGTTCTACTAGATAATTTACTCTCCTGTTGATGCTGGAGGTGACTGACGGCTGCTATTCACTCCCCGTCTTCCTCCCCGACCTCCATCTGCTCCAAGATTTCCTCTAACACCTCCGCCTTCCTCCGCTTCTTAGGAGCATCTGAGAGAGTTGATGAGAGGACAGATTTGTGCACAGATTTGTTTTAATTAAATTAAACAAGGGAAATGACTAGAATTGCAACCAGTGTTTGGGAAACTACTTCAAATTAGGAGTAGCTTGTGCTTTGGCAAGCTGCAGTTTCCAAGCAGTTAAGCAACAGTCAAACTACAATTTGGAAAAAGTATCGAAAAAGTTAGCTTAATTGTTGTTTTAAATTTTGTCAGACTATTTAAGGGGGGGATCTTTATATATAAAATGCTAAATAAATCAAAAAGTATTTATCTGGCACTAAAATTATGAATAGACTATAAATAAAATCAGGCATTGGTTTAATTGACAAATAATAAAATGAAAGGCTGTAACAAATGACTATGACAATTTAGTCAATTATTTATTTGATTATTCGTTTTAAAAAAACTCAAATTTCTGGAAGCGACAGGACTAAATTAAACAGTCACTAAATTATACAAAAAATTAAGTTAAAGAACAAAACCACATAATATTTGTTAATATTTACAGATAAGTATTTATATAAATATTATAAATATAACTACAGATAATAAGGGCTATATAGAACATTTACATATAGAACCATTTCAGCAATTTATAGTAATTTTCAGTAATATTTTTATTTTTATCAAATAAAACTAATTTATTAAGATGAGTTGAAAACAGGGATTAAACAGTAGAATTTGGGGAAAAAAGAAAGGCCCACATGGGAATTCTGTGAAAACTACTTCAAAAAATACTGTAGGATAACTATTGAAAAACAGTGAATAACTAGTAATTAGCTAATCTGTTTTATGAAGCAGCCAGTTCATTGAAATCACCCATCTAACAAACTGATTCATTAAAGTGCCAGAAAACTGTAACCGGTTTCATACCGCAATGCTACCAAAAATAGCTTGTTATTGAGAAAACTTGAGCACCAAATCAGCATATTAAAATTATTTCTGAAGGCTGGGGTAATGGCTGCTGAAAATTTTGCTTTGCACACCACATTACATTTTTTAATTTATTAACAGAGAAAAGGGTCATTTTAAGTTGCAATTTAATTTTTAAAAATTACCTTTTTCTGTATTTTTTTTTTTTTTTTTTTAAAAGATCTGAGAAATTGTCTGGCTACTCTACAGATAATAAGGGCTATATAGAACATTTACATATAGAACCATTTCAGCAATTTATAGTAATTTTCAGTAATATTTTTATTTTTATCAAATAAAACTAATTTATTAAGATGAGTTGAAAACAGGGATTAAACAGTAGAATTTGGGGAAAAAAGAAAGGCCCACATGGGAATTCTGTGAAAACTACTTCAAAAAATACTGTAGGTTAACTATTGAAAAACAGTGAATAACTAGTAATTAGCTAATCTGTTTTATGAAGCAGCCAGTTCATTGAAATCACCCATCTAACAAACTGATTCATTAAAGTGCCAGAAAACTGTAACCGGTTTCATACCGCAATGCTACCAAAAATAGCTTGTTATTGAGAAAACTTGAGCACCAAATCAGCATATTAAAATTATTTCTGAAGGCTGGGGTAATGACTGCTGAAAATTTTGCTTTGCACACCACATTACATTTTTTTATTTATTAACAGAGAAAAGGGTCATTTTAAGTTGCAATTTAATTTTAAAAAATTACCTTTTTCTGTATTTTTTTTTTTCTTTTTTAAAAGATCTGAGCAATTGTCTGGCTACTCTAAAAAATTTGCCACATTAACCTTATTTTAAGTAAAGTTCCTTATCAAAACTGCTTGCAACTGTCTGTCTACGCTAAATAACTGTGACATAAAGCAGAGATTTTACCATGAAAGGGTCATCCACAGTCTCCTCTGCATCCGCCCACTCCAACACCAGCCTCCTGCCGTAAAGATGAGTACTGTGACACAGTGCTGTGAACGCTTTCTGTAAGAAATAAGCACAAAATCAAAGCTTGTGTTAGATGTATGCACATATTGGACAGGATCAGTGTTGATTAGTTGTTTTACAAGAGACTACTTGACTGTGAAAAGAGACAGAAAGATACAGAGACAGATGCACCCACCTTGGCATCCTGTTTAGTGAGGAAGTCAATGAAGCCAAAACCACGGTGGGCTCCACCGATCCCTTTCTTTGGCAGGCGGACTGTCTTCAGTTCTCCAAACGTACTGAAAAAAAAAACATGAATCCAACATCACAGTGTACCTGCACTTCAAAACTCTCAAATCTCACATGACAGACTATTTTACAGTAATTACAAGGTACCGTGTCCAAAACCAAGATATTATCATAGTAATTTCTGTTAGTGAAAAATACACCAATGGCAAAATATTCTATGATATACACATGAAACACAATACAAAAATGGCCATTAAATGTGAAACAAGGCTCACCAGAAGAGTTCTCGCAGTTCTTTGACCGTGGCCTGGAAGGGGATGTTTCGCACCAGGATCTTCGAGGCCGTCTGTTTCCTGGCAGTTTGCTTTTTCCTTTTGGGCTGCGCCACACCTGACCTGCAAAAACAACAGGAGGAAAACAGCTGTCACTCGTGAGTGTGACTAGTGTCACTGTGCCTGTTACTCAAAGAGCACATAAAAAAAGCATTTAAAAGCAGTGACAAAATAATATTAAAAAAAAATAATAATAATTTAAACTGTACATAATCTTGTTTAGCATAACTACTCCAATTCAACATCAAATGGCACAATTTCAGAAAAAGCACACAGGAATAATTTTTTAAGTAAACCATTTATATAATATAAGAACAGGTGAATAGGGTATATGCAAATTATACGTATATATAATGATACTTATGCAAAGTTTCTCATCACTTTCATTACAATATCTTTTATATTAGAAGTTGCCCCCCAAAACACATTAATGTGCAAATCAGGCCCTAATTATGCATTGCTTTTGCATGCATCCTGAAAACAAATATATACATTTTCAGTCATGTTAAACCTATTCCATGAACTCTAGAAGGTTTTTACATAACAGACTGTTCATATAATCTTTCACAACCTTTTTAAAGCACTAATTTTGAAGAAAAGTATATAAACCGATCCCTTTATAAAATTATGTAACAGTGCAGAGTTTGGTTCATGTGTGTTAAGTGGAAGGAAGTTCAGATATCGGTCTCTTAATTATAATGCTAAAACAATCATTTATACATTAAAGGGTTATGCCGAGTTCACACTGCACGATCTTGGCCCGATTTTAACCTCGCCGACAAATGCCCGAAATCGGAGGCAAATCGGTGCTCGTTCACGCGAGTGACAATCACGCAGTGTGAATTATCAAAGACGCGATCTTAGGGAATCGCCGACACATCGCGATTTGGCATGCTACATATCTGGAGCTGTCGGCGATTCACAATCACGCTGTGTGCAATGATTTCTGACTGAAAACTACATCGGCGATGACCTACAGCCAATGAGAGACCAAAATACAGGGCAGCGGGAAGTTCGGGGAGGAGTTATATTAAAGTAGTTTGCGGACCAGTGTTGCCAAATCCGCGATTGCCGCCGGTTGTGTTTTATGTCAGCAGGTTGAAGCGACCCCAATAACGTGATATTTAGGCCCTGGAATGTGAAATGTACCAGAAGAACCCCACCAAAAAAATGTGTATTTTACCCCCCGAAAGCGGGTAATTGGGCGGGTTTTGTAGTGAAAACATGGCAACCCTGCACCAGACAGAGCTGTCAGCGATTCTTCCTATTGTGAAGTCATGTGAAACCCCCTGTCGCCAATCCATCGTGCAATGTGAACACAGCAGCAACTGAATGCTACCCCAGATAGTCACGCAGTGTGAAAACAACGGCGATCCGAGGAGTTTGAAAATCATGCAGTGTGAACTCGGCATTAGTTCACCCAAAAATGAAAATTACCCCATGATTTTCTCACCCTCAAGCCATCCTAGGTGTATATGACATTCTTCTTTCAGACGAATACAATCGGAGTTATATTAAATAATGTCCAGGTTAATCCATGCTTTATAATGGGAGTGGATGGTAACCCAAAATGTGAAGTCCAAAAAATTGCACCCATCCATTATAAAAGAAGTCCACATGGCTCCGGGGGGTGAATAAAGGCCTTCTGACGGACTGGAGCTTATGCTACGCCTACGTCATCCGCTGAACGCCACTCTCGTGAACGCACGTACGGCAGTTAGCGGAAGCTAGAGATTAAGGTTTATAAAGTTGTAAATATGGATATTTTTCTTACACAAACGCATCGTGTCGCTTCAGAAGGCCGTTATTAACCCCCCGGAGCCGTGTGGACTTCTTTTATAATGGATGGGTGCAATTTTTTGGACTTCAAATTTTGGGCTACCATCCACTCCCATTATAAAGCATGGAATAGCCTGGACATTATTTAATATAACTCCGATTGTATTCGTCTGAAAGAAGAATGTCATATACATCTAGGATGGCTTGAGGGTGAGTAAATCATGGGGTAATTTTCATTTTTGGGTGAACTATCCCTTTAAATCACATTAATGTAAGATAAATATAATAAAACCACACAGATCAGTGAATGAGAACATTTTTTGCCCGTATTATTTGGCAATAATAATTCAGCACCAGTATTTTCTGCACTGCATCAGTTACACCTGCATCTGCTGCTTAAACATCAGCACTAAACCAAAGAAAATCATATTTCATGACATATTAAATGTGAATTTACAGTCTGAATTAAACAGAATGAGACGAAGACAATGTACTGCAAAAGCAAGAAAACGTCTTTCTGTTGAAAAAAATCTTCACACACTTGACTTGTGTAGTCTGATTCATAAGCAAATGACTCTAATGAGCTGCTACTCTAATCATTCCTAAATTCATAATCAGGTCCCTTAAAATCTACCCAAGAGAGCTTGAGGTTTGTGAAATCCTGCCCTACACAGCACTTAAAGTTTTAAGACACAAAAGATGCCTCGACTTACTTGACTTCTCTTTCTGATATTTTCAGTTCAAGCTGGTGTTCATCTACTTTACAGTGCTGCAAGAAAAATGAAAGAAGTAATGAAAAAAGATGCCTGAATCTATTTCATCACATGAATATTGTGCATAAATAAAGCAATGAAACAGCAGCAGATGGTCATTTACCTGCAGCTGTCTCATGGCTTTCTGTGCTGCCTCTGGAGTTTTGTACTGCACAAAGCCATAGCCCATTGATGATAATTTACTTGAGAGAGTGACAGAGAGACAAAGAGATCAAGGTGAGATTCACACAGTGAGGAAACAAGATGTGAGAAATGAGAAAAAAAGAGCGAGAGCAAAAAACTAACAAATACACAGATGAAATCGATATGGTAAATATGCGTGTCTGTGAAAACAAACCTGCTTTATCTCTCTTCTTTGATACTGTGCAGCTTTTCACCACAGCACATTTAGAAAACGTCTGTCAAAAGAACACAATGTAAGCTATATGGTGAGAAAAGGGCCATGTTTACACCTGTTATTAACATAACATCCGTTTTGGGTGATCTGATCACACAACACATGTCGTTATGGCCTCTGCGCTCACCTCCCGCAATGTTTCCTCTGATGTGTTAAAGTTGAGGTTTTTAATGAAGAGAGTCGAGCCGGGCAAAATCTGCTCTTCCTCCTCCTCCTCTTCTTTCTTTTTGGCCGAGTCATTGTTCTCAGCAGATGCATCTTTTGTTTGAGGCTCTGGGAGAAGAAGGATGGACATGAATGAGAAAAATGACAGTATCAAGTGACAGTAAAGGCATTTATAATTTTACAAAAGATTTATATGCCAAATAAATGCTTCTGATCTTTCCATTCATCAAAGAATCCTGAAAAAACTGATTCCCACAAAAATATTAAAGCAGTACAACTGCTTTTGTCACTGAGAATGAGAAATGTTTCTTGAGCACCAAATCAGCATATTAATAATTGATAAGTTCTGAAGGATTATGTGAAACTGAAGACTGTAGTAATGGCTGCTGAAAATACAGCTTTGCCATTGAAGGAATATTCAAAAAGATATTAAAGCTGAAATAGTATTTTTTTTAATACAATTACTATGAAACTTTGCAAAGTTTCTCATCACTTTCATTACAATATCTTTTATATTAGAAGTTGCCCCCAAAAACACATTAATGTGCAAATTAGGCCCTAATTATGCATTGCTTTTGCATGCATCCTGAAAACAAATATATACATTTTCAGCAATGTTAAACCTATTCACAACAGGTTTTTACATAACAGATTGTTCATATAATCTTTCACAACCTTTTCAAAACACTAATTTTGCAGAAAAGTTTGTACTAACATTGCACAATCCTACTGTTTTTACTGTATTTTTGCCTTGGTGAACATAATATAAAAAAAAATAAAAAAAAAGTTCTTAACTGCTATATTATTTCACAATATTATAGTTTTTACTGTTTCCCCCCCCCAAAAAAAATTCAGTATTGGCGAGCATATTATATATAATAATGTGTGTGTGTGTGTGTGTGTGTGTGTATATATATATATATATATATATATATATATACATATATACACACGTTTGTATTTTACTGGCCCCATACTTCTGATTTTAAATATACAATTGCTTGTAATTAACTAAAGTTAATTTATACAACTTTAAATGTTACAGATGCTGAGCAATATAATTAAACATACTTAACATACAACATACATCACATATACATTAAATAATGTTAATTAACATTAACCAAGATTAATAATTAATACTGATTTATTGTTAGTTTATGATATCTAATGCATTAACTAATGTTTTAAATTTATAATAAATATAATAAATAATTAAAATTTTCTTGCAAACTATTCCCACACATGAACTTATGAAACTAATAAATACAGTTAATACAGTTCTTTAAAATAAAAATATATATATAACTTAACATAATACTTCGTAGCTAAAAGTATTATCACAGTAGCCAAAATATTTACATGCCATGGGCAGGGTTGTTGTTTTTTTTATTACTCCTAAAATGTCCAGAGCTTTCGTTGGAATTCTGACGCACATTTTGAATTT
>NW_015652130.1:1832355-1836459 GCF_001515625.1 Sinocyclocheilus rhinocerous
AAAAAACTCTAATATCGACTGATTACTGATATATTACAAATATATTGTGTATTCCTATTTGAAACGCTGATGTTGTTATTACTAAGCTATCTATTTAAATGAGAATGTGAGAACCATTCATAATTAGGCCTGCATGAAATCTGCATAGCATTCTAATCACCTGAATTCCAATTCTTTATCAAAATTCCACAGTTCGCTCAATTTGCACAGAAAAATCTGACACCTGCTGTGTGCAAATCTATAGTTTCTTTTTCTATCAGCATGAATCATGTATATGTGTGTCTGTGATTTCCATCTGTGTAGGCATCAGGTCAGCGCAGTAACTCTGTGATCCTGGTGAAGAACTTGCCCTCAGGAGTGCAGGTCGCAGAGCTGGAGGCTCTGTTCTCGCCCCATGGGTCTCTGGGAAGGGTTCTGCTGCCCCCATCTGGCCTCACTGCTATAGTGGAGTTCCTGGAGCCTACTGAAGCCAAACGGGCCTTCATGAAACTTGCATACACCAAGGTCAGTGGCGAGCTACTGTTTTCACTGATAAAAAAAGTGCTGAAAAGTAAAAATAAATTTGTGCCTTTGATTAGCAACACGATATGACATACAGTCTGCCTCTTCAGTTCCAGCATGTTCCGTGTGTATCTGGAGTGGGCTCCTGTAGCGGTCTTTACAACTCCCACAGCACCTAAACCAGGTAATCCTTTAATCCTGCCATATCAGCCTGCTGGTGCTTGAACCTACAGTTCATCTTTCTATGAAGGGTAGATGTATGCTTAAAGACTCAAATGTTCAAAACCGAGCCATTTATTAAAATGTCAACATGAGAATTCATAATCATTGCTGCAGGGAATCTGCAGAGAATTCCAATCATTCAAATTCAAAATGTGCGTCAGAATTCCAACGAAAGCTCTGGACATTTTAGGAGTAATAAAAAAAACAACAACCCTGCCCATGGCATGTAAATATTTTGGCTACTGTGATAATACTTTTAGCTACGAAGTATTATGTTAAGTTATATATATATTTTTATTTTAAATGTATTTTAGAACTGTATTTATTAGTTTCATAAGTTCATGTGTGGGAATAGTTTGCAAGAAAATTTTAATTCTGAAATGTATTTATTATAAATTTAAAACATTAGTTAATGCATTAGATATCATAAACTAACAATAAATCAGTATTAATTATTAATCTTGGTTAATGTTAATTAACATTATTTAATGTATATGTGATGTATGTTGTATGTTAAGTATGTTTAATTATATTGCTCAGCATCTGTAACATTTAAAGTTGTATAAATTAACTTTAGTTAATTACAAGCAATTGTATATTTAAAATCAGAAGTATGGGGCCAGTAAAATACAAACGTGTGTATATATACATATATATATATATATATATATATATATACATATATACACACGTTTGTATTTTACTGGCCCCATACTTCTGATTTTAAATATACAATTGCTTGTAATTAACTAAAGTTAATTTATACAACTTTAAATGTTACAGATGCTGAGCAATATAATTAAACATACTTAACATACAACATACATCACATATACATTAAATAATGTTAATTAACATTAACCAAGATTAATAATTAATACTGATTTATTGTTAGTTTATGATATCTAATGCATTAACTAATGTTTTAAATTTATAATAAATACATTTCAGAATTAAAATTTTCTTGCAAACTATTCCCACACATGAACTTATGAAACTAATAAATACAGTTCTAAAATACATTTAAAATAAAAATATATATATAACTTAACATAATACTTCGTAGCTAAAAGTATTATCACAGTAGCCAAAATATTTACATGCCATGGGCAGGGTTGTTGTTTTTTTTATTACTCCTAAAATGTCCAGAGCTTTCGATAGAATTCTGACGCACATTTTGAATTTGAATGATTGGAATTCTCTGCAGATTCCCTGCAGCAATGATTATGAATTCTCATGTTGACATTTTAATAAATGGCTCGGTTTTGAACATTTGAGTCTTTAAGCATACATCTACCCTTCATAGAAAGATGAACTGTAGGTTCAAGCACCAGCAGGCTGATATGGCAGGATTAAAGGATTACCTGGTTTAGGTGCTGTGGGAGTTGTAAAGACCGCTACAGGAGCCCACTCCAGATACACACGGAACATGCTGGAACTGAAGAGGCAGACTGTATGTCATATCGTGTTGCTAATCAAAGGCACAAATTTCTTTTTACTTTTCAGCACTTTTTTTATCAGTGAAAACAGTAGCTCGCCACTGACCTTGGTGTATGCAAGTTTCATGAAGGCCCGTTTGGCTTCAGTAGGCTCCAGGAACTCCACTATAGCAGTGAGGCCAGATGGGGGCAGCAGAACCCTTCCCAGAGACCCATGGGGCGAGAACAGAGCCTCCAGCTCTGCGACCTGCACTCCTGAGGGCAAGTTCTTCACCAGGATCACAGAGTTACTGCGCTGACCTGATGCCTACACAGATGGAAATCACAGACACACATATACATGATTCATGCTGATAGAAAAAGAAACTATAGATTTGCACACAGCAGGTGTCAGATTTTTCTGTGCAAATTGAGCGAACTGTGGAATTTTGATAAAGAAATCAGCAGGTGATTAGAATGCTATGCAGATTTCATGCAGGCCTAATTATGAATGGTTCTCACATTCTCATTTAAATAGATAGCTTAGTAATAACAACATCAGCGTTTCAAATAGGAATACACAATATATTTGTAATATATCAGTAATCAGTCGATATTAGAGTTTTTTAAAATGTATTAATTTCAGTTGATATTGGATATTCACCATTTTTTACATTTAGATTACCTTAAATTATCTAAATTTGCCTAAATTAACTTGTAGCATTTAAAATGACTGATTTTAATTTTAATTGTTTGATTTTTTTATTTATTTTACACACAGTATAAAACATTAATATTTGCTCAAATATGAAAATTAATTAGTTACATCTCTTCCGCCAGAATTTTAATATTGGTGCATGCCTAATTTAAAAAAATAAAATAAAAAATAATAAAAAATATCTATTATAGAAAAATATACAAAAAGTCTTCCTGATTCCGCCACGTCTTCCTCTTCCTCGTCGTCCCTCAGCTCGTGCACAAAATTTCTTTCCTTCTCGCTTCTCTTTGCAGTCCTTCTATCGTTTTTTAAAGTTGTTGACGCTGAACACTTCAATATAGCGCACCCCTTTGGGTTTACACAGATAACGCACATGCATTGAGATCCTGAAACCAGCCTTAATAGTAGTACTTGTTTTCAAACTTGTTACGCTCACAAATCAGAACACACAGGATCTTTTGGTCACAGTTGTGTACTTGTCAAAGAAACTGAACAATTGCTTACCCATGTAGTCTTTGTTAAAGCGCAGGCCCTCTCGACCTCTGCCTCTGTGCGTAGGTCCACATACACGTAACCTAGCTGTTGCAGGTAGGTTTCTTGAAGCATCTTGGAGACGTTGCCACAGTTCTTCTGGATTTAGTCTGTCTCAGTTTGTTCTGTTTCTTCAAGTCATTCCAGACAGACTGGATGATGATCAGATCAGATCTCTGTGTGGAGCACTGGCTGTTGTCAGACTCCTTGTGCAAACAAAAATCTCACTGGATTATTACAATTAATGGCAAAATGAATGTTTGTTTGTAAATGTAAACTGATATTTTCTACTGACACACTACAGCAAAAGACAGAAATAACTGACTTAAAACCATTTTATAGCTGGTGAAAATAGTGTTCTAATCATTTTGGACACCACTGCATATGGAACCCACAGGAGTCAGTAGAATATTGTGGATTAATATAAAACTTATGTGGAAAATACAAGATACAAAGCTATCAGCAAACAGCACAAATAGTTTCTTTCTCTCAGAGGTAAAATTGACCTCATCATGAGAGAAACCATAACTGATAAGATAGAAATGCAATTTTTAGTTATTGAATTCCTCCTGGGGGTTCTGAAGATCTGTTTATGAAGAATTCATTGATAATGTAAATTTACATCTGAATAATAAAACTCTTTTAGAATCAATCTTGACAATCTTGTAGATATATCGGTTTTGTATTTCTTCAGTTTTAAAGGACTAGTTCAAT
>NW_015652130.1:1837595-1861244 GCF_001515625.1 Sinocyclocheilus rhinocerous
ACCCCTCACAGGAAACTTTCTGCATTTTTAGATTTTCAAAAAACTTCATTCTGTGTGATTTATTAGCATGTTTACCCGTGGGGACCTCAATTTAGGTCCCCACCGTGAGTGACACGAGCATGAGTGTGTGTGTATTCAGGTTTAAGTCCCCACCAGAATAGAAAAATAGGTACACACACACACACCCCGTCACTTACAGTAACTCTAGATGTGTTCACAAAGCTCTTGTTGAAATGTTTCATAGCTTTCTTTGCATCCTCCTCTGTCTTGAAGCCTACAAATCCAAATTTGCGAAATCTACCATCTTTAGTGAATTTCAACGTACAATATGTAAGTGTCCCAAAATCTGCAAAGATCTTACGGAAACGTTCTTCCTTCATCTGAGGACACAGAATAAATAAAATGACTTTCAACTTTTCATTTTAAATGAGATCACACACAGTTCAAGCCCACAATGCATTTTAATCATTGCCTGAGGGCGCTTATAAGAATTAAATAAACTCTTTTTAATTATATTCATTACCCTTATAAGAAAGTACAGTGGTGGTACACTGATGCTATCAAATAATAATAACAATAATAATATCATCGTACTTTAACATATACACCATGGCATTTAAATCGTACTCAAAAAAGCATGGCAGCACCATGGTATCATGTCCAAAAATTACGGTACCTCCACGACACCACTTCAGATAAAAACATTGTTGTACCATGCTACTTTTTGTTAGTGAATAAACCTGCTTAATAGTCGATCACATCTTTGTAGACGCATGCATCTTTGACAGCGGACTTACATCGTATTCTAATAACATTACAGACACTCACCCCATTTGAGAGATTCTTGACTATTAACCTTGACATCTTTTCCGATCCCGGTGCGAGTTTATCCAGTAAAATAACAATATATGTTTTATCAACAATAAAGCATGGAGCGCTTCAGTACGTCGCCATCTTTACTATATGACGTAAAGCACGTCACCAAAGGGACTTGATTGTGGCTCCCTCTTCTGGACATGAGTGGAATGATAGAAGGCATATTAAAATACACATAGCCTACAACTCTATTTTTGTTTCGCAAACCTTTGAAAGATGTAAATTAAGCATCATCTTTTAAACATTTAGCTTTTTATTTTACATTTGCTTAATAGTTAAAGCTGTCTCTATTAGGTAAGACTGTATCTATTACCTAACATAACATAGAACTATTGTGTATTTTTTAAACTCATAATCAACAAAAGATTATATGAAATGTTTAAAATGCAGCTCTGTTGACTATTATCTTGGATGTAATTGTATCCAAATCATATCAATATTTTCAAAGTGGTCATTAATGTCTGTAATAAGTCTGTACATTGTGCTATAAGGTGTCCTCTTTATATTAGTCAGACTAAGTGTAGAAAAATGAGCCTGACCCACACCAGACCCGAACAGACAATCTTTTGCACAATTAAGAGCTTAAATTCTGTCTGCTTTTGTATTAAACACACCCAAGGCCACAGTCAGCATTCATTCATCAAGCATTTTCATTCTACCACTGCTTGGACCTCTTGAACTACAAAAGTAGCTAATTCATGATGATTCATTAGTCGTCGCAAACATTCATCAGTGAAGGACCGAAGTGAGTCAGGACTATTACAGACACTTTGTCTCCACTACAGTGAATGGCTTTCCAAACTGCATTTGTGGAGAGACTTAAGAGCTTACAGACTACCGGATAGAGTCTTCCTCAAGATGATCTAAAACTAATTTGGGGCATGTTAGTGCATGAGGTTTGTGTGAAGTGCATGATGGTAAAGAAATGACTTCGGATGAGACTTACAAAATATTTTAATACTATACAGTACATTATTTTCGTTACAAACACAGACAATAAATAAAAAAATAAATATTAAATAAAAAGAGCTGAAATAAGACATGTAAACATTCATCCTATCTTTCAAAACAGGAGGATGTCTGTCAACAATTTAACAACATATAACATTTACTACTAAACTTTTTACATTTGTAATTGTACAACCTTATATCAGACTTCAACCCCTCACATTTGGCAACTCTGTTTAATATGTGGAATATTATGGCAATATATGGGCACTACAGTAATAAAAGGTTACTATCGTTGTACCCTTGATAGTACCCTAATCATCAGACCTGAGGCAGTAGTCACAATATTTCAAAACAGACCATCATATGTCCACCGTGCGCTTAATATGGCTTAAGTTAAAACAGAATCACAAAGAGCATAAGGGTCCATCTGACATGTAAAAATATTATATAAAAAACAAAATATCAAAACAGTAAAGTGATTATATTCCCAAAGGGAGTCCGTTTCATTTAAGGAGGGCATTCTGGTCTTTATTCAGCCAGCTTTTTAAAGTCCAGTCCAGAGCAGTGCTGCTTCACTCAACAATATCTTTCACACTGCAAACAGATCCAGGGTCGCCGTCAGGTCTTGCAGGCCCAGAATGCTGTAGGCTATTCTCTTCTGATGACCTGGCAGTCGTACGCCAATGTTCCTAATGTCCCTTTTTGAAAAAGAAAATAGAGAACAGGTTAGATAAGGACATAGAAATTTGTAACTGGTTCATTTTGTGATTCGTTAATGCATGTAAGTAGGCATGCTTACTCAATTTTCAAGCGCAGCACCTGTTCCATCGTTTTAATTCCAGCCAGGGCAAAGGTTTCTCTGTACTGGGCCATCTTGATGGATTCCAGCCATTCATCCGCTGACCTGAAGGGGGCGCCATCACTACCACTAGTGCTGGGTAGACGAATAGAGACACTGTGGGGGAAAAGATATATTTATAAAAAATCTCAATATAAAGCACTGTAGATTTCTTCATTATAACTGAAATAACAGTTACAGTTAACCGTTTCTTACCGTGGGTCGATACTGGCAATGGCAGAGAGTGACTCTGGGTTGCGAAGCAGCTTCTCGAGCAAGTTGACGATATCAACAAAGCGTGGCCGTTTGGAGCGGTCCTGCATCCAGCACTGCAGCATGAGCTGATTGACCGCAGACGGGCAGCCCATCGGTGCCGGCAATCTGAAGCCTTCGTTTATGGATTTCATCACCTGTGATCAAACATACAAAGAAAACGGTAAAACTCATGTTCATAGAGGACTACAAACTTAATTGGTTTTTAGAACATTGCTAAGGCATTGCTAGATGGTTATTTCCTGGCCCAAGTGGGAAAAAAAGTCCACAAAATTAATGTCAATGATCCCTAGATATGGTCATTTTGTGTTCACCCAATTTAGGTTAAACTCCTAAAGTATGAGTAATTAATTAGCAATAATAAATAAAATAAATTTCCTATACCTCATGGTTGCTCATGTCCCAATAGGGTCTTTCTCCAAATGACATCACTTCCCACATGACTATGCCGAAACTCCACACATCACTGGCTGAAGTGAACTTCCTGTATGCTATTGCCTCGGGCGCTGTCCAGCGAATAGGAATCTTTCCTCCCTAAAAGAGTAAGAGTTAAGGTTTGCTCAGTATTTTGTTATGTTGAATTTTATATCAAAAATACCTCTATAAAATCATTTTAGATAAAAAATAAGAGATATTCATTTTCAAAATCATGAAAATAATGTTTTAATGAATTGATGTAATTATTTCATTATGATTCTCTGCATTCATATAACTTACAGTAGTCGTGTAGGTTCCCTCAGGATAGTCTTCCAGCACTCGTGACAGGCCGAAATCTGAGACTTTACACTCCAAGTTGCTGTTGACCAGGACATTGCGAGCCGCGAGGTCCCGGTGGACGTAATTCATGTCTGAGAGGTACTTCATTCCTGCTGCTATGCCACTGAGCATTCCCACAAGCTGGTATGAGGAAAGGTCCCCATCATGGTCCTGTGGAGCAAAAAGAAACAGATTACTGATTCTGCTAGATCATAGCAAAGGTATTAAACATGAACATTTGCTGACAGAAACATACCCTTAAATACTGATCTAGAGCTCCATTCTCCATGTACTCTGTGATAATCATGGCGTCTTTGACTGAAATAATAGGTAGAAGAGAAGATCCTGTTAAAACATGTACTGCTTTGTGGAATGGTATTCTAAAGTACTGGAAACTATGATTTGACGGTATGATTCTTACATTTAGTGACAACACCCTCCAGACGGATAATATTCTTATGGGAAAACTGGCCCATAATACTGGCTTCACTAAGGAAGTCCTGCCTTTGCTTCTCAGTGTAGCCTGGCTTCAGGGTCTTTATCGCTACTGTGACCTCACAGCGTCCTGGTATCTTCAGAGAACCACGGTACACCTCACCAAATTCTCCTGTAGAACAGTATGGAAACACATTTGTTAATTAAAAATGTAAATTAAGATGCAGAAAAGACACTTTAAAGGGTAAAACATGGCAAGTGACTATTTTTAAAATACCTGCACCAAAGCTGTTAATGTTAACTAAAACTGAAACTATAACTAACTGAAATAAAGCCAAATTAAAATAAATCTAAATATTACATTATAAACTTTAACTCAAACTTTGAAAATGAGAAATGTTGGCTTGGCAGTTAATAAAAACGTTTGCATTGAAGTGGAATTAATTCATTTAATTAATTATTAATTAAATTAAATTAATTAAAATTAAAAAAGGGAAATAAACCCATTTATAAATATAAAAAAAAAATAAAAATGACAAAAGCACATAACAAAAAATAAAATTACAAAGAATAAAATACTAAAATAAATGAAATACAAAAAGATTTAAAATATTATAATAACATATAATTAATACTAAAATAACACTGACCTGCACCTATGACTTTCTGCTTGGTGATATGACTAGGATGAATTTCACTGGCAAACTTGAGGACAGCCGCACAGGGGTCTTCATATGTATGGGGATCAATGTAGGTCTTCAATGGCAGGAGTTTTTCTGTAAAATAAATAGGTAGAGTTAGAGCTTGATTAAATGACGCCCACTAGCTTTGAAGATTGATATATATAGGGATTTTCGTGCAAAGCTATTGCTGATAGCATCAAACATGACATCTTAACGCCAAACACATGAATGCAAAAGGGATTCAATTTATTTCTTACCTGGACATGAAAAGTAATCTCCATCTACCCTCCGTCGGACATGGGAATTCAGCCTCCTGATGAAAGACCATTCAACATCGCATGCGAGTTAATTTAAGCTCCTATCTTGATGATATCTTAAATGAGAATGATTGCGCATCAAAGCTGGAATGTAAACAGTGTGAGTGAAGCGACTAAGGCAAAGTTGGGAAATCCTGCTCTGTGGTTGGAAAAGAGATAAAGAAGAGAATAGAATGGAAATAGTGAGACCAGAGAAACGTCCTCTAACCTTTTGTGAAGGAGCAAAATAACCACCACAATCAGCAACATGACTCCGCCTCCAGCAATGGCTCCCATGACAACCATGGAACTATTCTGTGTCCGAGATTCCGCTGATGAAAATAGAACAAAAATAAATAAATAATAAAAAGAGTTCTCTTTACTCATACCGACAAACATTGGCACACCACCCACAGCCTATCACAAACGCATCTAAGTTATGCACTTTTATACACGAAAGCATTCAAAGACTAAAACGAAACGCCCACTCGTGCATTCGCACGCACTCACCGAGAGCCAACGTCTCAAATTCAAGCTCGGCGCTGTGGCTGCTGGGATGGCCTTCTGCCGTCAGGGTGTGAACGCGGAACACATACTTTGTTTCTGGTAAGAGGTCATTAATCTGCACAGAGTTCTTCTCCAGAACCAGAACGGTGTATGTGGTGACGTCCAACTCTCCAGGATCCTCCTATGAAACAATGAGGAGAGGAAATTGAATGTTTATTCCAAAATGGTAAAGGCCAAAAACATGGAAAGGCCATGGAGAGAGAAGGAGAAAGCATACAACATAAAGTCAACCATATTTACTGAAGGTTTCACAATGTCAAGGCTTTGCTATGCTGTTGCTGAGGTGTTCTGTATTACTAGGGCATTGTTAAGTGGTTGCCAATGTGTTCTAGGTGGTTGACTACAGTCCCACCACTCAAGTCTCTATGATATTCATATTAAAAAAAGATAACTTAAGATGGTCACCTTCTTGCGGTACATGAGCTCATAGCGGGGGAAGTTGTTATTCTGCACATGGTAGTCCACAACCCAGGATAAAGTCAGACTGCTGGTGGTCCGATCTTCAACTCTCAAGTACAGCACCCTCGGGCCATCTAAATAAAGAGACACAATTCATCAGTATTTTGGCTAACCATCAATGTCTCAATTTACATGTAAATGCCATTTGATACACCGCATCTAAAGCAGGCATGACATGTGATCAGTTCTCCTTCATGTTAATCTGTTAATCTTATCGAGCCGTGACAGGCAATGAGGTGCACTGGGTAGCTCCGCCCACAAAGAAACCTCATTGGTTCAAAATTCAGCAATACATTATTTTCACTACCACTGTGGGCAGAATTATTGCTTGTCCCTCATAGTGCAATTTAAACTTAAATTCTTAATATCTAACCTGTGAAGTGAAGCACTGTTGTAATGCTAGCCGTGGCTCTCTTTCGACTGAACTGGGACACGCCACTTTGGGCCTCGACTGTAAATGTATAGTTCACATGAGGCTCCAGCTCGCTAACCACAACCTCGGGGTCTTTCAAGGCCGTCTGCGCAGGTTCAAATCGCACCCTCCCACCACACAGCGAACACAGACCACCCTCACAGCGCTCGCACGCCACACTATATGTGATGTCGCTTCTGCCGCCAATGTCTGCCGGTGGGCGCCAAGTCAGCTGCAAACTCCCCGCAGTCAGGAGAGGCGTGTATACCAGGTTTTGGGGAGGGCTAGGCAGAGCTAGAAGAGCAAAACAAGGTATGTTTAGAAACTAGATTAAAATGCAGAGATAAAAAAAATGGTTTCTTAAGATCAAACAACTTTGTAGAGGAGCAAAAAATATGTATTCACACTTACAAGAGCAAGGAGCAGAGTTAGGGTCCGTAGGGGCCCGGAAGAAGCCCTCCATGCAGGAGCACAGCAGTGCTCCATGACCCGAGCGCTTGGTGTTTTCTGGACACACTTCACATGGCTGGCTGGAATCTGTGCTCTTGTAGTAACCCGGTTCACAAGCTTTGAAAAAGACAGAAAAAAACAGGTGAACATGAGACATTTATCAACTAAAAGGACATAGATTCGCATCACAGTTTCTTTATTTTTGCATAATCTCAACTGCACACAAATAGAGCCAATCAAGATGGTGCAACTAATGCCGAGTTCACACTGCACGATTTTAGCCGACAGGTTTTGCGAAATCGCCGACAAATGCCCGAAATCGGAGGCAAATCGGTGCTCGTTCACGCGAGTGACAATCACACAGTGTGAATTATCAAAGACGCGATCTGAGGGAATCGCCGACACGTCGCCATTCACAATCACGCTGTGTGACAATCACGCTGTGTGCAATGAGTTCTGACTGAAAAACACATGGGCGATGACCTACAGCCAATGAGAGACAAGATACCGGGCAGATGGAAGTTCGGGGAGGAGTTATAGACCAGAATATCAGTATTTTAATAGATATATGAAGAATTATATCATACAGAAACAAGCACAAACATTTGCTTGACCAGCCACAACATCAGCATAACAGTTACTGCAAAATTATTTACCTCCAACTCTTTTTGCAGAACACCCAATCCCTGTTCCTTGCATCTCCCTCCTGCATAATCTGTTTTTCTTTTTCTCCTTGTAGCTGGAAATCAGCTCACAGACAATTTGCCGGCTATATATTTATATTTTTTAATAATTACAGTCTCGCTGGAGAACTCCGGTCTGACGCACGCGGGTTCTCGCGTTATTTCCTTATCACTTCTCGTGTGTGTTTTGTTGTGGAACGTAGTTTGCGGACCAGACAGAGCTGTCGGCGATTCTTCCTATTGTGAAGTCATGCAATGTGAAACCCCCTGTCGCCGATCCATCGTGCAATGTGAACACAGCAGCAACTGAATGCTACCCCAGATACTAGTCACGCAGTGTGAAAACAACGGCGATCCGAGGAGTTTGAAAATCGTGCAGTGTGAACTCGGCATAACAGGCAGCGTACAACATTCAACAAACAAAAAACTGATCACACTTCACAATGCAACCGGAAGATGCTTTAAATAAAACTAGTCAAACTGGTCACCAACTTTTGTGTAGTCACTTTATGACTAATTATATCTGCACTGTCAATTTTAGTGGCAAAATACTGAAAGAAAGAGATTTGAAAAATGCAGTGAAGCACATCTGGATGTCCGTTGGACAACACAGGATGTCAGAACTGCAAGCGTCAATATAAGCCCTCTGGTCTCCTCTTCTCCTCCTTTCCTTCCTCTGCCGAAGGATAAGGACATGCTATAACAAACACAAAGGGAAGAAACTCCGGAAACAAGGATTGGAGGCCGGGATTGGGGGGTGATAACAATTATTAACAAAGGCGGCCGAGAGCAATGATTCAGAATCACATGCACGGACTTAAGAGGCCGATTCTGATAGGTGTACTTTTAATGGGCATGAGAAACTCACTGGCTTGCAAAATCACTGTGAATATAGATTCCACAGAGCTGAGGAACTTCCTTTGAGGGGAGTTTGTCCCCCCTGGGGCCCGTCTCTCAGTGCTCCCCTCAAACAAAGGGCCGAGTTTCAGATTGATAACCGATGGGAGGTGTGCGAGTGTGAGCGTGAATGGGTGTGTGAGGATTGCTGACAGAAGTTCTCCCGCTGGGATTTTACATTGGGTTTTGTGTATTTGCTCTGTGTATAAGGGTGGACGTCTATAGGAGGGGGTCCGCATAAGAAAAGCAGCCCTTCTTTATGCATTTTATTTGAAGCTAGAACAAGAGCGGGAAACTCCCACTCTATTCCTCTAATCTTCATGTTTGTGTCTACTGAGAATGGCAAACGTGAAATCGGTCTGAATGAATCTAAATTTCACCAAACGCCAAGATGCGTGTCAGCCACGAGTAATAAGTCTGATTCAATATGTTAATGCTGTTTCCATGGGAACTTTGTGTGAAATATGTTTAGAAAGTGCTTTGTAATGTGTGACTTGCTCATGGCACCACTGACGAGTCAGGATGACCGATTTCACTAAGAAACTATTTAGGGCAATGTTGTGTTGGTGGACAGTCAAGGAGCCATCAGAAACAGTATGGGAGGAAAAGTGACTAAGGCCATTTTGCGTACTTGTGCCACGTTTATGTTCCCACAACCACTTAAATATGCATGACACAAATGATTGGCAGGGCTGATAAGACTCCAAGTCTTTGGCTGGTGAACACAATACACAAAGGGAATAGTTAATGCCCTTTGGGTAGAAAGGTCAACAGTTAGAATAGCAGTTTCGCCGACACAGTAGTCCTCAACAACGTGCGAGAGCAATCCAGTGGCTTTTAAAGAAAATGAATGGTTTAATGTCAAGAAATGTTTATGCCAGCATAAATATTTAATAATTATTTTTTTATGTTATGGCCTATAAATAAAATTCTATTTTAATTACCACTTTGAATAAAAAAAATTTTTTTTAAATGTGAATTTAGGAATCACAACATTAAACATGTACAATATGAAAACTAGATATTCAATTTGAGTTTTAATGATTAACTTCACCTTTAACACACCCTCATCTACATGTCAAAATAGGGAAAATGAGAGCACAATTAAATATGCAATATTGGACAATACTGCTAAATCAAAAAATAAGAAGTAATTAAAAATTATTACAAAAATAACATTAATGATATAACATTTATACGTTATTCGTGTAAAATATAGACCACACTGCTCTCTAGGTATTAGTAGCAGCACTGAACTACTACATAACTTCTAAAAGTTCCCACCTTCTAATTAAACTGGATTAAACATCTATTAAACTGGAGCTAATTTTAAAAATGATTATGGCCACTTCATGTGACAATGCAATTAACCATATACTCTTATATAACATTATAAAAATAAAACATGACATTATAGTCAGCTATTATCCAACATTTCTGGTAGACTGGTATCAAATTCACAAGCGGTGGAACACTTGTGATCTCCTCCGAAACTTCTCAATTCCACATTTCTCTGGCTAACCATTCAAACGAGACCCCTTCCCCCCATCCCAGCCCGGCAACCAACCACAATTGTCCCCAACATACACTAACAGGTGACGATAAGCTGAACAGAACAGCAGTCACGTAGAAAACCACTCGTAAAACTCCCATGAAAACAATGACAACAGCAACTTCATTGTTTCGACGGTTGTTTGGGGTTAAGAACCCTCTTTTACATTGAATGCTTTGAGGGATCTTTTCACTCTGTGGAGAAAAATCCAAACCAAGTTGAATCAAGAGGTATGGGGAAAGGTTGGTAATTACTACAGTCTTGGGTTGATGAACAAATTACAGTGTGAAACAATCATTTACAGAAGAAGACAAAAAGCTTTGTCAGAATCAGAACTGAAAGAACCGCAGGTTGGGATGTCTGGACATGTACTCCTCATTCCTGAAACATGTCATCACAAAGTCAACAAGATACCAGTCTCCATTACATCTCCCCATGAGCTATTTCATCGGGTCATCATTCATCACACTTCTTCCAAAGGTGTCAAAACATTTAGCATGTCTCCTGGAAACTACATTATGAAGGAAATGTGTGGAATCTGCCCTTTTCCCAATAACCCTGAATGCCTTCAGATATTCTGTTCTTCAACGTCCGTTTCAGGTGCAGGTTCCTGTAAGGCTGCCAGAGGCCAAGGTCTTTAAACATGCTTTCCTGAGATTGCCCTTCCTATATGGCTCTTTTGAAATCTTTTTTCCAGTGATATCTTTTTACTGCATGTTCAACAAATGTGTCCTGCAGTTGGTCTGTAATGTGTTTACCAATGGATAGATTTTAAATCCTTTGGTTTTACAGTAACGTATAAATAGCGTGTCTACACAAAACCACATTTTCCCACAAATACAAAAGGTGTCCAGAGAAGTCCAGCCCAACCTTTAATTATACGATGACTACCCTAGACAGACCTTGGGCATGCCAAACCTTCTCTGTAATCTGCGGTGAGCTGTTGTCATGGTAACACACTTACACATACAATGTAACACAGGTAATGGTAGCTCTGCCCATTGAGTCATATCAGCTGGTGGAGGGTATGGGAAAAGTGTAATACAACCTTGGGGGAATTCCTTGAAACAAGTTGGGAAAACCTTAAAACGAAACTTAAAAATAATCCTTTTTTGTCAGAACTTGTTATAGTGGACCAATACTTAATATGCACTTAATGTATGAATGTAGCTATGTTAGATAACACCCTGAACCAAACTTGAGGGGAAATGACTTCATATATCCACTAAAAAGAAAAACATTGGGGCCAGTTGGTTAAGTCACTGACTGATAAAAAGTCAAATTAGTTTTTCTTTTTTCTTTCTTTGTTTGCAGATCTTATTATCTAATGAAAAGCATTATAGCTCTTTATTGAAGACTAACCCTTTCTCCCAAACACGTTATTTAAGTTCTATTCAAATGCGAGATATTTGAGAAAGTCCAAAGGTTAAAAACCTATGAATGCAAATCATACCACTGTAACAATGTACATACACTCCTTAACAATAGTACCCTGGTATCTTCACACTTCCTTCCCAAAGCGCTAAGCACACATGTAGAAATAATACACCAGCAGGTGAAAGGGTGTGGACACGGCTGACATTCCATTTGACTTGAGTCATATTTCTGGCCTCTCACAAACTTCTCAGACAGCTCTGTGGCAACCACAAAAATCTTGTGAGCTTCCCAGAACACACCCTCACCCGACAACACACTTACCATCTGCCCACCCACAAAGACCTGCAGTTGTTCCCAAATTGTCTTCAACTTGTGCAGAGTTATTGGCTCAAGCAATGAAATAATGTAAAGTATATTATAGCGACGGACCGATTCCGATTGTGTCAATCTACATTTAAATATTTTTGTCTAACCACTTTTGGGATAATGACAATCTGATTGTATATTCAATATTGGCAACCAATTGGCCTTTAAATGGATAGTTCACCCAAAAATGAAAATTCTGTCATTAATTACTCACCCTCATGTCATTCCGAACCCATAAGACCTTTGTTCATTTTTGGATCACAATATTTTTTGATGAAATCTGACAGCAACGGAGCTACCACTTTCAAGGCCCAGAAACGTTTTAAGGACATCGTTAAAATAGTGACGTCAGTGATTCAATCGTAATTTTATGAAGCTACAAGAATATTTCATGTGTGCAAAGAAAACAAAAATAACTTTATTCCTCGAAGACTGACACGGAAGAGAAGAAATTGTTGAATAAAGTTGTTATTTTTGTTTTCTTTGTGCACAAAAAGAATTCTTGTAGCTTCGTAAAATTGCGATTGAACCACTGATGTCACATGGACTATTTTAATGATGTTCTTTCAACGTTTCTGAGCCTTGAACATATCAGTTGCGTTGCTGTCTATGCAGGGTCAGAAAGCTCTTGGATTTCATCAAAAATATCTTAATTTGCGTTCCAAAGATGAACGAAGTTACGGGTTTGGAATGACATGAGGGTGAGTAATCAATGACAGAATTTAAATTTTTGAGTGAACTATCCCTTTAAAAAAAAAAAACTTATCAATTAACCACTGTTAAATAAGCATAAGTTCAACATATCACTGAAGCACAGAACCATACTAAACAATAAACATCAAAACTCACCTTTGCAAGCATCTCCAACAGCTTGGTATCCCGCTCGGCAGAGACATTGGCCCACAGGAACGACCCACTCTCCCTCAGCGGTGCAGTACATCCGAGGAGCACCTTCTCCAACCACCACTGCGTCCTTCACACAGGTGCCCTCCACCTCCGCCAGCGCTCCTGATGCCACCTGCTCGGGAAAGGCGGCCAGACTTCTCATCGTGGCTGGGCAGGTGGTGTAGAACACCCTCAGCCCCAGGAGAGCAACACAGCCCCCTAAATCCTGGAAGGCAAGGTAGAAGCCCCTTCTGGAGAGTGGCCCGATGCTCTTCGTCTCAATGTTCACTCGCAGATCAGCTCGGCCCCCTCCACGATTTGCTGTTACCTCGTCTGGGGCTACTGTGGCTGTCTTTCGAAACTGGCTCTTGCGGAAATTTGTGCCAATATCTGTGTCCGTTTCGCTTAGATAGAGGCCAAAAGTCTCGCGGCAGGAAGGTGACGAGCCACCAAACGAGTTGCAGTCCCGTACGATAAAGCGGAGCTCTACGGATACACGAGAGACGTCGGGCCTGCGCTGGATAAAGGTCGTACGAAGCCAGTTGTCTTGTTCTGTGTCACTGGCAACATTGCACACACTGTAGGTGTAAAGAAGAGAGCCGTTCACGACTGTCTGGACAACTTCCCACTAAGAAAGATGGAAAAAGAGAAAATGTTAAACAAATTAAACTTTTTTTTGTTTTTTAAAGGTGAAGAATTTTATTGCATTGCAAAATTAAGGACTGGTTTCAGTCTCATCCCAAACTCATGCCACCGGTTAAGTTAGGCTTGTCGGGATTCTCAACAAATAACTGAAATATCCCAATATCCTCTATTCCAAATGGTAGACTAAAGCACGACATTCTGAATGTGGGAATCACACCTTTGTAAATCTATCTCATTAGAAGGGTGTGGGAGACAAAAAGCAGGCCTTTGCTCTCCTCTTTTCCACCACGCTCTGCCTTGATACAACTCCCTTTTGACTCGACTCTTCAAAAAGTACTGAAATAGCTGACAAAATAAGCGTGACCTCAAAGGGTTTTGTGGATCCAGCAGCTGAGTACTGTAGAGCTGATAGAAGCCTTCACGACATCAGGGAATGAAGATGACAGGACTAGCTTCGAAAAGACTAATTAAACACTTTAGCATGCGAGCACGCATGGTCAGGGGAAGTGGTGGAACCCTCGCGGTACATCTTTTGAGAGGTCTTTGTGTGGCTGAAGAGGAATTCACAGTGAATTCTTACAAACCAAAGCTTAAAAGAAAAAACGTGGGTTGCGTACTCTACAGCCTATAACCAGAACTTATTCCTCCTCAATCCTTACAGAAAGGAAATATTTAGACACTCTGGTGCAAAACAAATATGGTACACATAAAAATATATGAACTTCATTGCATTAAACAGCAAAATCTATAACAGAAGAGGCATCTGCAAACAACTGATCTGACATTTTTTAGAATTAACTATACATTTCTGAGTCATATTGACAATCACTATATATGAAATTTTGTTTAAATAGGCTACTTGTGGCATCTGGCAAAAAAAAAAGCTGTTACATTGTTTTCTAATCCAATGATGTTCATATGTGGCTTAGGTGTCCAAATGCTTTTTGGAGCTGCTGCACATTAAATATTAAATAAAAATGTAAATATTTGTTTATATAAATCTAAAGAAAAACAAACATCCCTGGAAACAATACATATTACAATATGTATATTAACTATATTATAGGTTTGGATGTTTTGTAAATATATATATTTTTATAAATCTAAAGAAAAACAAACATCTGGAAACAATATATATATTAACTATATTATAGGTTTGGATGTTTAAAAAAAGCGACTGATTACTTAGGTGTCAACTTTAATAGCAGGAAAAGCTTTTTAATGGATTTGAGGATATGACTCATTTTGATTGGTGTTTTAGTGCACGAAATGACACTGACTCATGCATCCATGTAAGCTCTTTAAGATGTACTCAACGAAACTGGACTGAAGGGAGTCTATTCATGGATCTTAAAGTCGGGTATGGTGAATGTGCAGGGAACAGATAAATGAATAAGACTCACCCCTTCTTCATTCGGCCAGGTTAACCAACCTAATTTCCGCCAGCCTTCATATCAAGTAGCACATCTAAGAATCATATAATATTTTGTTACATTCAAAGAAAATTGAAAAAAAAAAAGTCATTTACTTATTTAAATGTCGATTTGTAGAGGAAAAATAAACATATAGATAGCCTAAATATGTTTCGAAATATTATATGAAAGTCTAACCATTACGATTTTGTCCACAAATAATATATTGCATTCATTCATCATACAGCAATTATAAATAGAAACGTGAACTCTGAGTAGAAAGCTTCAAATGAAGAAAATCTCGGTCTGTACTTACGTTCTTTTGACTGGATCCCAATAAATACGTAGTTAACAAAAAAATAAAAAAATAAGAAATGAAACTGAGTGCGTCTGTATCCCATTGCTTTTGTCAAATTAAACTTGTTGGTCCATGCGAAACTCCTCCGACTCCGGCATGAAGGAACTTAGTAAGTGGTGTTGAGGCTTCATTCATGGATATGGGAAGTAAGGTGACTCCGCCCCTTGGAATGCGTTCCATATATGGCGCTAGTGGGCGTGTCCTGGTACGCGTGGGAGCTTTGAGTGACGGCCCTCACACCTGTTCAATGAGTTTCGGATGTTTGCCCTCGTTCATTTGCACAATAGTAATTTTAGACGATTGGGTACGGTATCAGTTCAAAGAGAGGGCTTTTAGTATTCCCCTCCTTTGAAGCTAATACCCAGGTATTTCTTTTGCAGACTGCAATTAGTTTCATGTTTTTATGCGGTTCACCAGGAATTTCAATAGGTTTAAACGCAAAAATTTTTTAGTAATGGTTATTAACAGTGACTGAAAACGACTTTAAAATGTTCACAAATTGTGCTTTACATATCACTGAGAGGTTATAGGCCTATCTATATATTGAAAATACACTTTTCTAGTTGCAGTTGTCAGGATAGAGTTTTATATAATGCTTTTATGGATTTGTAAAGTTTTTTCAGCACAGGGTAAAGTGAAAAATGCTTTCAAGCATGACCTGAAACTAAAGCTATAGGTTGATGTGGTACAGGGCATACTAAAACACACTTAATATATTTGGCAAACCAACCATCGCTATTTTATTCCCATGACAAGTTAGAGAAGGGGTCAAGTGGGCTTGCCTCAATGAATGAATAAACTGCTAATGAGTTGAGTTGAGTATGAATATGTAGACAGCGAAATAGGACAAACAAAAGCATCGCCAGGCAACGCAAAGGAATGCTTGAGTCAAGTCTCCTTTGTGCAGCAGTCTGTCAGAGTTCCTTGACCTGGGAGTCAAACACAAGCTGACTTCTTCTCAAGAGCTTTGGAGGCTGCCTGCATTGTGAAAGCAGCTATAAATATTCATTAGACAGACAATGAATGAAAGACCTCAGCTTTAATTGTAGACAAACTCAAGCAGGGATTTATGTGGCAGGGCTCTGAACAAAATCAAGACTCAGAGAGTTTTTACTGGCATTGATATGAAGACTTAAACCCTGATCTATCAGTTAAATGTCTTCAAAGCATTTGACATTCTATGTCTCCAATGTATTCAAGTGCATTGTAAAAAAAATATATATATTGAAAACGTTTTACAAGAAAATACTATTTCAGTCTTTAGTGCGTTACTTACTGTTGTTGTTGTTTTTTTTGTAATTATTTGTGAAATTTACTAGCAGTTTCTGAGTGAAAATTGTTTCGCCACCAAATATTTTTTCAGTGTATGCCCGCAGAGCAAAATTAGGCCTATACCAACTATAAAAATCCAGAAAGAACTATATGTGCGTATAAAATTCACATTTGTCAGAACAACAACCAACAACCCTCCATTCCAAAGCCCTTTCTAAGAGATGATTCAAGAAAGGAATATTCCCAGTCAGCTGGTTTTAGGGTTATGTTCACACATGATGTGTCTGCCAAACATGCCTGGCAGAGCCCCAGGATAAAACAGCTAACCAACTAAACCAAAATTATTATTAAGGCAAGACACTGCAGGCAAAACATTAAATTTTTCATGTAATGGTCAGTTTCGAGGTTTTGGGCTATTTGGCTTGTCATCACGTGTTGTTTCAGACTACTGGAAAGAAAACATTCAAAATGCACTTTTAAGTTTTCGATTTATAGCATTTTATCTATTTGAATCTGAAGATTTTAATTACAACACATATCTCTAAAGGCCACAAATCTCCACTTCAGTAGCACTTATACATACACATAAATGTTACAGTTTTATTTCCATATATATTCTGAAGGTTTTTACTTCAGGGTTTGATCAAAGATCATCTTTATGTATGTATTTACTTATTTATTTATTTAGACAGGTTTTTTTCTTCTGATTTTTGAGTGATGAAAACAACCAAAATCCTCTCTAAAAAACTTTGACTCTGATATCGACAAAACGAAACAAGAATTTTGAACCTGGCTTCATCTAATGTGCTGATTTCTGTTTTGGAAATGTATGCAAATTAGTGCATGTTTAATTAAAAAGGGTATCATTTGCATATTTAAACATTACATTTCAGAAAAATGTGTTATTTTAATGTAATCAGTCAGCTGTGGAGATATTAGATTATAGGTTATCTATTAGGTAGGCCTACTTTTTTTTTTTACCCTATTCACCTGGGGTGTCACCTTAAATGATTAAAATGTATTAAGAAAATACTTAGTTATGCAAATAAATACAATACAGTTACTGTGAATTAGAATGTTATTTGTCCCTATTAGACAAATGTGACCCCTGGACCACAAAACCAGTCATAAGTGTCAGTTTTTCGAAATTGAGATTATGAATAAATAAGCTTTCCATTGATGTATGGTTTGTTATAGGATAGGACAATATTTGGCTGAGATACAACTATTTGAAAATCTGGAATCTGAGGGTGCAAAAAAATCTAAATATTGAGAAAATCGCCTTTAAAGCTGTCCAACTGAAGTTCTGAGCAATGCATATTACTGATCAAAAATTAAGTTTTAATATATTTATGGTAGGAAATTTACTAAATATCTTCATGGAACATGATCTTTACTTAATATCCTAATGATTTTTGGCATATAAGAAAAATTTATAATTTTGACCCATACAATGTATTTTTGGCTATTGCTACAAACATACCCCTGCTACTTATGACTGGCTTTGTGGTGCAGGGTCACAAATAGCATTCTGACATTTGTAGTGGTATATTGTACATAATACCACTACAAAGCTCACTAAAGTCAAACATGCATATAAACTCCCATATCAACTAGTCCAAAAAAAAGTGCAGGCCAGTTAAAAATGGCAAGAAGTTGGTCATAAAAGCCAAACTGAATGTGAGCAAGTGCTCAGCCACACAAAATGGATGATTAATGACTTCGCTCTGTTTGGTGTTTAAGCACAAGACACTTATGTTCAGAGGGACATTTGTCTTCAACAAATGAGGAGCTAGAGCCATTGAGATGCCCTCACAATGCTGAGCTCCCTTTTCATTCAAGGGCCATGTGTCCTGCAGGAGGCCTGAATTATCTGCTGCACTCCCATCAACCCCCCTTCACCTCTCCACCCTGTTCCACACAACCGCCAATACAAAGCACTTCACGCCAGGAGGTTGGCCCGTTACTCCGGGGGTCACGGATCTGCAGTGGGACCACTGCTGCAGGGTCATTCAACTCTTCCACCCCTTTTATATTTCAAATAAATGCTATTCTTTCAAACTTTCTAATCATCAAAGAATCCTGAATTTTTCCTGAAATCCTGAAATTTATCACGGCTTCCTCAAAAATATGCAGCTGCACAATTGTTTTCAATATTGATAATAAGAGATATTGTGGAGAATATATAAACATCTGTTATGTGAAATAGCTTATTCAGGACAGTATTAAATAAACAATAACATGCAATTTTCATGATCCCTCTTATTTTGTTAAAATTATTAACATTTTGCATATTCTGCAAGGGGCATGTAAATTTATGAGCACAACTGTGTATATATATATATATATATATATATATATATATATTAACATATAAGAGACATGCTACGTGGGAAATCAATTACCTGTAAAATTAGTCAATTACGCACATAGCAGTAATTATACAATTATGCATAACCAATCAGAGTCAGGAATTCCAGAAAATAGATGAAAAAAAAAAAAAAAAATGAATACGTGAATTAAAAAAAGAATTCCAGAAAACCATGTTCTGAAATATAATTGTGAAATATATTCTGAGGATGTTTATGTGCCATACAATTAGTACATAAACACCGTCAGCATATATTTCACAAGGTCTTTTCTAAAGAAATGCTGTTTCTTTGATCCACCGCCTAACTAACAGCGTTCATTCACTTCTTAATCTGGCAGTATTAAGCTCTTAAGTAGCAGGTAGAGCTTTAAATTAGTCAGTGCTTAGACACAGGGATGATAAATATAATGTGTGTTGGTGAAGAGGCCCAATAAAGAGGATGGCACACATTCATATGCATGTGTTTGTGTGCTCAGCTTGATTGGAATGTTGTGCCGGAGGAAGAACAAAGGACTTCAGGAGGAACAAAGCACTTGAATCTAAAGGAAGGAAGGCAAGTGGCAGGTTGGCAGTGGGAAGGGGGTGATGGGAAGAACATGGACGGTTGTAAGAAGTGTGGGAGATCTTACACACAATGAGCCCCCTGGTGCCATAGCCATTCTTACCTCCAGCTCCCTTTAACACACACACACACACACACACAAATCACATGTAGCCCCATTGGCTGCACGTTAAGACGGCGACAGCTGAGCTCCCTGATGTTTTCCTGCATGACACACATGCGCACACACTCGCAAACTTGCTACCCCAGAGACACTTGTCACACAAACAGGAACTTCTGTCACCTAGTTTACAGTTTACATCTCACTTTGACCTTAACTGGTGATCTAGCTGGGAGGCCTACACTAGTGTGGTCCCAGCTGAGAGTACATGTGCATCTGGGTATAAAACACTGATAAGCCCAATGCAATGCTCCTCGCTGTTCTGAATGGCATGGCAATACAACCATCTTCATGAAAAGACTATACAAATGGCTGACAAAAGTTTGTGTGACTCCAACATTATTACATATATTTAATGCTAATAATATTTCAGACACTTGTCCAAAGTGTAAGACTTGTAATGGTACTCTATATCATTGTGTGTGGGAGTGTGAAGCGATTTTGGAATTCTGGAAAGAAGTAGAGTATAATAAAATCATTAATGTCTTTATCTCTTGAACCAAAAATGTGTATTTTTATTTTTTCCCCTCATGATCTCAGATTGAAAAGAATGGAATATACATTTATAGATATGAATATAATATAGGGAGATGGCTTAATAAAAATGGCATTTTATTTTCCATTTTAGTTAAATTATTAGTAATTCAGGTGTGTTTTTTCCTGTTTTTATTATTTTTAATAGGTCTGTGTAGTTTCTATTACTTTTTATTCCAGATTTTTATATCTTACTTAGTTAATGTTTATTTTATTTCAATTTAGTTGTAGTTTACTCAGTTTTAGTCAATTCAAGGTAACTGTAATAATGATTGACGATACCTAAGAAAAGAATAAATATTAGCAGAAATGTCTTGTGCTAGGAAGGCCTTTTTGTTTATATGCGAATGCATATATTTGTTATAAGTTTTTGTTAGCAGAAGTGTGATTTTTTGTCTAAAAACCAATAAAAATATAAAAAATATAAATATTACCTATAAAAGCTAAGTTTTTCATTCCTTGATTAATTTCTCTGACATGTAGCTACATTTGCAGACACGCTAAACATGTAGCTATAGGAAATGTTTTGGATTCAAATGATGAGTGACTCTTGATTTAACAAGCATTCAAACAATAATAGCCATAGGAGATGATATTATATAATGGAACAGATCCTGCAACAGAACGCTAACATCAAAACCATGCTTTTGATTTTACCAATGCTCTGCGCATGACTTTACTTTCCACTTCCTGTATAACAATTTAACCGGAAGTAACAGTAACTGCAATCTCTTTTCTGACTTATTGTTTGAGCATAATATGTGATGCAGTTTTACACTAAAATATATATTTTTAAAAGCCACAAACTCGACACTCAAGCATTTGCTATTAGAGAACATTAGAGAAGCTTGTGTAGCTTGCTACACTTACATTAAATAATAATAATAATAATAAAACAGGCAGTACATGTTGCACACTGTGCAGTATTTAGTAAGCTAGCATTCATTCCGAACAATAGACTGTTTTGAAACAGCTTTCCTAAACGCTCCCCCATCTGCCATTGGTTGAATACCTCTACCCCAAACTGGCACCATTAGCAAGTGCTATGTTAGGCTGCTAGGGATCAAGGGGTCAAGGTTTGACTGGTTAACATAGCCTCATTAGCCTCTGGTTGTAGATGTCGTCAAAGAACATCTTTCTCTTTTGACGGGCATCCACAAATGTTGGCGTATTCTGACAAAATCCCTTTTAATATACCCTTGTAAACTCAGATTGAAAAGAAAGCAATTAACATACATTTATAGATATGTCTAAGCACAAGCAAAAGTCGTATTGCTCTTCACTACAGAAGAAGTAGAAAAGAAAAAAGGCACCAAATATATGGAGATGGTTTAATAAAAATGGCACTGGAGAAAATAGCACATATTTAAAATGTATATTAGGCTTTTAAAGAAAATTGAATTACTTTTTTGGGGATTTTTGAAAACTGTTGTAGGAGATATGTATGATGGGTTTTGATTTTTGGGGCACTGATGAGCTTTTATTTTCATTTTAGTTTTAGTTCAAGCATTAGTAATTCAGTTGTGTTTTTCTTATTATTTTTTTTAATAGGTCTGTGTGGTTTTACAAGTTTATTTTATTTCACAAAGTTTCAGTTTTAGATAACTGTAACAATGATTGATGTGACCCAAGAAAAGAAGGAATTTGTCTTGTGCTAGGAAGGCCTTATATGTGAATATATGTTATGCTATGTCTTTTGTCTAAAAACCAATAAAAATCTTAAAAATAAAATATTACCAAGAAATGCTAAGAAGTTGTTCATTCCTTTATTAATTTCTCTGACATGTAGCAACATTTGCAGACGCGCTAAACACGTATCTGCAGGAAATGTTTTGGATTCAAACAGTGATGAGTGACTCTAAGCATTCAAACAATAATAGCCGTAGGAAATGACATTATATGATGGAACAGATCCTGCAATGGGCCGCTAACATCAATACAATGCTTTTGATCATACTGAAGTGTGTGTAACCTAAATTTATATAATGTTTGAGTCACTAGCATCACCAAGTAGAACTGCAACAATTATAGCTATGTTCGGAATATCATGCTAACATACTACTCTTACTATTTCTGCAATTTTGCACACCATGCAGATTATCAATATGCATAGAATACTGTATCCCACAGTGCACTGCACACGACTTATTTCCTGTGTAACAACTTACAACAACTGGAAGTAACAGTAACTGCAATCTCTTTTCTCACTTATTGTTTGAGCATACTGAGACATTTTTACACTAAAATAAATAAATCAATAAATACCTCACAACTAGACACTCACAAGTGTTTTCTACTAACACAGTTTGCTATTAAAGAACATTATACTGAAAGCTTGCGTAGCATGCTTCACTTACATTTTTTTTAAACAGTCCGTATAGAGTGCACACTGCGCAGTATTTAGCAAGCTAGTATTCATTCCGAACAATAGACTGTTTTCGAACAGCTTTCCTAAACACTCCCCATCTGCCATTGGTTGAATGCACCTACCCCAAACTCACACCATTAGCATGTGCTATGTTAGGCTGCTAGGGATCAAGGGGTCAAGGTTTGACTGGTTAACATAGCCTCATTAGCCTCTGGTTGTAGATGTCGTCAAAGAACATCTTTCTCTTTTGACGGGCATCCACAAATGTTGGCGTATTCTGACAAAATACCTTTTTTTTTTTTTTTTTTGCAAGCAGTAAGCCTATATGGATCACAAATATTCATTCCAGAATAAAAGATGACTGTTTGTTGTTGCACTTTTAAAGTAGGCTACTAATGGTGCATACTAGCAGGTTTAAAGCAGGTTGGATGACTTTTCATGTTTCCCGAGGCGAATGGTTCTTGTTTGAATACTCTTTGCCTAAGACTCTTTCTCTCTCTAAAGGAAATGTGCAAAAGAGGAATACACACACATGTACACAAAGATAAGAATATTGTTTTAAAGATCACACTTATGAAAACTCATTGCTCAATATGTTGTGAAATCAAGTGTAAGAAGGCCTAACCTTCTAACCACAAACTAAAGGTTTGTGACTCTTGTGTTTTTTTGAAAAACGTTTGATATGTCTTTTAATTTACCCGTAGCAATCTATTTACCTGCAGCATAACATTTAAAAAAAAAAAAAAAAAAATAAATATATAAGTATCAAATATGATCTTCAGGCTTTTGAAGAATGTTTGTGTGTTCATTTCTCAATCCTCATTGTATTGCGTTGCATTATATGTTTTGCCCCACAATAAAAACTATAGAGTTTTGATCATAAAACTAAGCATTTTAATATCATCTTACAACGACATAATATTCAGAGATATAGAGAGAAAACTGACCTTTATATGCATTTTATGCAAGTATCTGCTATAAAGATATAATTGATTTACATGACAAGATATCTTGTCAAGTTCTTACTTTTTGGCCACCAGCAACTCCACTAAATAGCATATTTTTTGCTCAATTTAGGCCTCTGTTTTTTCCTCCTTGAGTATGAGCTCCATATTCTCATTAGTAAGATTATTTGAGCCATAAAAGCCTGACATATCAAATATGATACTTAACAAAAATACACACTTTTTAAAAAACAACTACAGTCAACT
>NW_015652130.1:1862144-1875651 GCF_001515625.1 Sinocyclocheilus rhinocerous
TATATATATATATATATATATATTGTAACTTGAAAGGGGGAATCTGTTTATTGAAAGCCTCGTTTGGAGTCATTTATTAAGCACCTATTGGCAAATATCGCCCTCCTTTGGGCAACACACGATCTGCATAATAACACAAACAGTAGTGGATTTACATTTTCGATGCTAAATTCTGGATGATTAATAAATAAATAATAAAAATATTAATTAAGCAATAACAAAATTTTCCAAGCCTCAACGCGGATTCGTTTCCAATGTGCAGACAACCGACCTGGCTTCTCAACGCGGAATTTAAACCGGTACTGTCAGAGAATGCCATTTATTTAATTGTTTGTTTCACATCACACGCTCGTTTTTAAACATCCCCTCTCGATATGTACCTCTGTTATGATATTTACACTTAAATAATAGGTGTTTTAATTGCTCATCAAGCACTTTACATGTTTATGAGTCCCCGTGTTCTCAGTCAACGTATTTAAAAAAAAAAAAACTTGACTGTTTTTTGCTTAAACCACATGATTAACCAGCGGCGCGATCACGTGACCATCTACTGGAAACGCTTGTTTGTAGTATGTCACCACGTCGCTCGAGCTGTCACCATACTGTCCAGAGGTGAATCAGGTATGTCCTCACAGTCTCTCTCTGTCAAACCCACCTTTGTCCTTATGTATGTGTAACTCTGCCTGCAGATGTTATATGTACGTTACAATTTATAATGTTAGCTTTGTATTTGCCTGCCTGTGTCAGTTAGCTATAACAGGTCAGGATCTGTTTATGTACTTCGTTATGATAGTATACTCACGTCCGCCTCTAATACAGTGCATTTTCATGTTTTAAATGTAAAATGTACTTCAGATCAGAAACCGATATATGGTCACATTTAATTGTATCAATATTAATAATTCCCACATTTTAAATAAATTATTTTGGGGTCTCCATCATATAGGCTACTGGATAAAATAGCCCTTAATGAGGTTAAGTGACATGATTTTGATGGGGCGTAATTAATTTTCTTGTCAGTTATAATTAATCAAATGTAATAATGTAAGTGCTTGAATTGATCAAAGCTTATTTTGACACAAGTTCATATTAATGTTTATATTGTTCACTAGATAATATTAATAGGAGGAATGACCCGAGTGTGTGCTGAATTACATGAGTTCTGTGCAGCAGCTGTTTATTTAACTCGACTGCATCCTGTTATGCTCATTTTATAGTCTTGATTGTTTCAAGGGATTTTTGTATTTATTTTAAGTCTACATAGTGCCTCTATGTTTAACAATTTGCAACACCCAAATGTGCAAACAGTGCTTGCTCTGTCTGAGCATTAGGGTTGCGTGTACTCTTGTCATCTTTGGCCTTCACACAAGCTTATCATGAGTTATCATGAAATCAGAATCATCCTGGTTGACAGTTTTCTATAAGATATGTCAGAATGATTCCAGCAATTCTCAACTCTGACATAGTCACCTTATACAGTGGTGTGAAAAAGTTTTTGCCCCCTTCCTGTTTTTTTTAATTGTTTGCATATTTGTCACACTTAAAAGATTCAGTTCATCAAACAAATTTTAATATTACACAAAGATAACCTGAGTAAATACAAACTGCAGTTTTGAAATTATGATTTCATTTATTAAGGGAAAAAAGCGTAATATTAAAATTGGTTTGATGATCTGAATCTTTTAAGTGTGACAAATATGCAAAAAATTTAAAAAACAGGAAGGGGGCAAAAACCTTTTCACGGCACTGTATATTGGATTCTCTCTGTTTGGCCAAGTTGTGTGACCTTTCATTTCATTCAGGTCTTTTACCGTAAATGTAGTCTGTTTGTTCTGGGGCTGTTGGCTTAACCTATATTCTTAGGGTGAATACTTACCTAGAGATTTCATTTGCATTACCGTGGTTCTTGCTTTTACTCATTCCAAATCAGCCCAGGTATAGTATGTCAGTGGATTATGTCACCCTCTTCTTGACTTGGGCCTATCATAGACCATACCATATAGGCCTATGTATCACAATAAAACTATTATCGAAAAAGATCCACACACCTAATGAGCTCAAATTAACAGGATTTCATTGTGCTGAGTGATTTTAAAATAAAGAAAAGTAAAGAAAAATATGGACTTTGCTACATTAAAAGACACAGTGACTTGCAGACATGACTCATTATTACTGTATATTAACGGTTTTAGTGTTGAAATATCACATAGTGATTATGCAGTGTTGTAATAATGATACGTTAGGTAAATAGACAGTAAATAGCATACTGAATATTTAATAATCATAAATACATGATATATATATATATCATAAAATATTAATATAACATTTATAAAAATGGCAAAAATATTGATGTAAACATTATTTAATTTATAACACTAAAAAGTTATTTTTCCCTACTTTTCATTTTTCAATCCAGTTGCAATTCTTAATACTTCTGAAATGTTTATTTAGGGACTAAAGTCTTATCTTGTTGCAGTGCTGACAGTTCAATATGCTTTATGAGGATTGAGGCTAGTTTGTAATCATCAGCCAAATGTTTGCAAAAGGTGTTCACTTTATACTGAGTTATAGATGAGAAATAAAGCCATCAATAAGCCAATGAAGCAAACATTATAATCCAGCTTCTGAATACATTCCTTTAAGTTGATGCTTAACCATTCAGTTTTCATAGTTTGGTTTTCTTTTGTTTTTTATACATATGTGTGAAATCTTTTCAGAATTTGCATCAACAGATTTTTTTTACAAACATTCTAAAATCCTGTTATTTTTATTTCTTTTTAAAGGGTGGGTGTGTGATATTACAATGCTTAGGATAAAATGGGAGCTGCTGCTAATGGCCATCATATGCTGGCAGAGAGGCCACACAGATAATCATGAGGCTAAGAAGAGACTTGGGCATGTGACTGTGGTAGTTGTGGGTGGAACAGGTGACTTGGCCAGGAAGTACCTGTGGCAAGGCTTTTTCCAGCTCTATGCTGACCAGATAGGCAAAGGACACACCTTCTCATTTTATGGTGGGGGCCTTTCGCCGACCGAGAAGGGGACACCGCTGCTGTTTGGGATCTTGAAGGAGCTGGCTTGTCCTCCGGAGCTCTCTGCAGAGCGTTGTACTTTGGTCAAAGACCAGTTCCTGCATCTTTCCAAATATCACCAGCTGAAGACTACTGAGGACTACGAGAAGCTCAGCCAGCAGATCAAACAGCAGCTAGGACAGGAGGGTATGGTCGAAGCAGGGAGACTCTTCTACCTGTCTGTTCCAGCTTTCGCGTATGCAGACATTGCAGAGAAGATCAACAACACCTGCCGCCCCCCATCTGACGCATGGCTCAGGGTGGTACTGGAGAAGCCATTTGGTCACGACCTTTACAGTGCTCAGGCCCTTGACAAAAAACTGTCAGACCAGCTGAAAGAAAAGGAGATGTACAGGATTGACCACTATTTAGGGAAGAAGGTACAATGTTATTTCATTAACATACACTATTGTTCAAAAGTTTGGCATTGACAAGATTTTTATGTTTTTGAAAAAAGTCTCTCACCAAAGCTCAATTTATTTGATCAAAATACAGTAAAAACCACGAATATTGTGAAACACTGAATTTTTGATGAATGAAGAGTGCAAAAGAACATCATTTACTTGAAATAGAAATCTTTTGTAACATATCCTTTATGTATTAAGTATTGATTTCATTCAAAGAAAAAAAAACTTTCTGAACCCAAACTTTTGAATGGTAGTGTACTTTCACATAAATAACAGGATCTACATGAGCTTTAAAAAGTTTTTTTTCTGTCCCAAAGGTTGTCTCTAAAATACTGCCATTTAGGAAAGAGAATAAGAAACTTCTAGACCCTATCTGGAACAAGCACCATATCGAAAGAATAGAAATTGTATTGAAGGAAACCCTGGATGCCAAAGGTACTGGTTATTTAGTTGCTTATAAATGCAAGTTCACGTTGTCAAAAAGTTCCTTTCTCCATTTATCTTCTCAGTGATTACTTCAGCACTTATTATCTATCATTCATTTACAGGCCGGATTCAGTTTTATGATCAATATGGCGTCATCAGAGACGTGCTCCAAAACCACCTCACAGAGGTCATGACCCTTATGTTGATGAACCTTCCTGCAAACCTGTCCAACAGCATGGAGATACTACAAAACAAGCTTAATTTCTTGGCTTCCCTTCAACACGTAGATAACAGTAATGCGGTTGTAGGTCAGTACCAAGCTTACAATGGAGAGGTTCAGGAAGAGCTAAATAAAACAAAGGACTACTTCAGCTTGACCCCCACATTTGCTGGTGAGTGGAAGAGCTTTGTAGCTACATAATCCAGTATGTTCACATGCACACAAGAAAAATGCTTATAGCAGAAAAGCTGTTTTCCTTAGTGCATGTAAACATAGTCATTGATTCATAGCAAAATCAGTCTAACCACGCTTATGTTGACAATAATTGTCTTTACAGGTGTGGTCATTCATGTCGACAATGCACAATATGAGGGTATCCCCATATTTATGACCTCAGGCAAGGCACTTGATGAACGGGTTTCTTATGCACGTGTGCTTTTCAAAAATGATGTATTTTGCATCCAGGATCCCAACAATGTTCAGTGCAAATCCAAACAGATCATATTTTATCTGGGTCACGGAAACCTGCAGTATCCTGCGATTCTTATCAGCAAGAACCTGTTCAAGCCCGAACTGGTAAGCAGCGGTGACTGGAAGGAGGTAACCGAATACAAAGATGTGAATGTCCTGGGGTTACCACTTAGTGACTATTACATCCAGTCACCGGTCACACCCAGAGAGGCTTATTGCGAGCTGATCTCGCATGTCTTCTTTGGACGCAAGGATAGCTTTATTAGTGCCGAAGGACTCCTTGCTTCCTGGGCGTTTTGGACTCCCCTCCTTGAAGGCCTGAGTCGGGTCTTTCCACGGGTGTATCCAGGTGGCGAAGCCAATGGAAACCTGCTGAACTTTCAGCTGCAGGGCCATCAGGTTGCTTTTAGCCATGAAGCCGTGGTCAACATTATCAACCCCGGTGCCAAAGACAACTTCCAAGTGATGCAAGGGAAGTACCGTAGTTCTGAAATGGTATCTGCCTGGGCACAGGAACTGGTGGAGCGCTTGGCTTCTGATCTACTCCTGGCTGCTGAGGAGGCCATTCGTGAAGAAGGTCAGTTTCACCTGGCGTTGTCTGGTGGCTCCAGCCCAGTGGCACTGCTTCGTGCACTGGCTCTGAATCTCTACACCTTTCCGTGGCGCAACACTCACATATGGCAAGTGGACGAGCGTTGTGTGCCACATACAGAAACAGGCTCCAACTTCCGGTCCATTCACGATCTCCTGCTTCAGCATATCCGCATACCCTACTTCAACATCCACCCCATGCCTGTGCATCTCACCCAACGGTTATGTGTGGAAGAGGATGGTGGACCAGCATTATATGAGAAGGAAATCAATAAACATGTCAACGGCTCCAGTTTCCACTACATCCTGCTCGGCGTAGGCCAGGACGGCCACACTGCCTCATTATTCCAGGACACCAAATTGGAAAATGATGAGGAACGGTTGGTAATTCTGACAGAAAGCCCCATTAAACCACACCAGAGGATGAGTCTCACATTCACAGCTATCAATAGGGCTCGAAGGGTTGGTGTTTTAATTATGGGCAAGAGCAAGCATGAACTTGTCAGTCAACTCAGCCGAATTAAGGGCGAATCATCCAAGTATCCCATTACCAAAGTACAGCCGAAGACCGGTACTCTTATATGGTACATTGACTATGATGCATTGTTAGGATAAATGGCCTAAAGACCAGTACAAATTTGTCAGTGAAGCCACCTGCCAGGGCTTATATCTCAAATTGAATGCTGTATTGTGAATGATTGAAGAGTATAAATTGAAGTGTGATATGTGTGAGAGTTATTTTAATGCTGTGATAAGGATTTTGCAATTTGACTGTGCTACAGAATCATTGCATTATAAACAATTGACCACTTAAAATCTCAGGAACTCTAGTAGCTTACAATAATTTTTTCAACTAATTAATCTTATAATGATGCTGAAATACTTATTTCACAAGATCAGATGGTTTAGAAGGAGTTAAGAAGATACGTATGAAAAATTGAATTCCATATTGAGCACTCTTTCCACATTTGTGACCAAGCAGTGATCAGATAAAACATATTTGAATGCTCTGTAATTTGACTTTTTACTTTTTACATAGCTGCAATTATTCATCAGACTGCCAAGTAAAAAATTAGATGAAGAACCAACTCTTTGTTTTTCAGAGGAAACAAACAGATGTATTTGGTTTCTTTTCCCCCCTTCTTTATTGAGCATACTCACAAACCTCAGGTTAAGAAATACTAATAAAACATGTACACAAAACTTGCCTAAGATAGCATATCCAGTGGTTTTAGGACAGAACAAATGTTAATTTACTGTTTCATCTTTAGACTGAATTGAGTTTCTATTGTTGGCCTTATTGATGAAACCATTCCAGAACTACATTGTTGACAATGTATTAGTGTCAAAGATTTCTGTCATACCTCAGAAAACAAAGGTTCATTATGTGTTGAGCAGTTACACAACAACACCTTACAATAGTTTTATATCTAAACATGAATGCCTTTGTAAAGTCTGTTTTTATACTGTGTTGTTTAAAATCTAAGAAGCACATGCTAGTCAGCATTGCATGCTTTATGAAACACTGCAGGAGTTGTTTCTGAACAGCTGGACAGCATCGTCTGATTCATAACCACCGATTTAACATTTTGTAGTGAAGCAAAACAGCATTACATTCCACAGGGATCAAATCATCTAATGTGAAAATGTTAATAAAACATTAAAATAAATGCACACATATTAAAGTCCTTATGTGTATTTACACAAATAGATTCCTATGTTTTAATGTGCCTATACATAGAAAATGTTTAACATTGTTGAGATCCTATTGTGTGTATTTCAACAAAGTGTGTGCCTTGCTGACTGGTTTAACATTTGAATTGACACTTTTAAATAAAGTGTATTGCTTTTCCATTATATGTTTTAAGGAACTTTTGTTACAGTATTCAGCTGTATTACATGGAATCACATACATCATCTTATATTTTGCAGTGGTTTTACTACATAGCAATAAAATATATTTTTGAAATCATGTTTTTTTTTTCCTCTTTCCAAATAAGACCCAACCATGTAGACTTCAAACACAATGTGTTTATATATAGTTTTTACAAAAATTCAAAATACAATTTGTATTTATGCAATCTTTCCTCTCCCTTACACGGTAATATTAGTGAAAAGGTGCCGCACAACTGTCTGAAAAACCACTGAAACCATGTAAATAATAGATGCACCTGTATTGAGTGTCAGTAGAAGGCCATACTGCAGCAGTGGCTCATTTTCAACCCCAGAGGCACGCATCTCTTAACCAATGAGGAAACAGTCTGTGGATCAGGCAAAGACCTCCTCTAACCAGAAAGAAAGCTGGATAGAGGCACAAGAACAATGGTTATTTTTTCTAAACTTATTACGCTGGAATTGGAACTGACCAAAAACCAAGTATATCATCTTACCTGTTGAGAGTATGCAGGCCCAAGAGACTACCAAAGAAAATATGTATAATTCTGTGGTGGTCTTTGCCTGAGAAAAACAAAAAGTGACATATAAGCTAATTTTTGCACATAAAATCATATTACCATAATTTATACTTACACACTGAGGTGCAGACAGGGTAAGAACGACTGTACAGAGTCCCTGGATAAATGTGAACAGCCCAAATGAGTGAAAAGCTACCCTGATGCTCTTGGGAACTGGGTCAGTGAGTGTAAGCGCTAAAGCCAAAACTTCAGTGGGGTGAGAAGGGTTGATAATTAGTATTTCAAATTGAAAAGCAGACAAATATATGCAAAAAAAAAAAAAAACATTTATAAATATCAAATTCAGATTACCTGTTGCTATGAAGGAGAACACAATGAAGGCTATGTGATTGTTTAACAGTGGCTTTTCACAATAACGAGACGTTTTTGGCCTGTGAAAACATTACTGCAAAATAATAGACATATCACATGATAACAAGCATAAGCATATTAGCACTTTTATCTGCGAAACGTTATATAGCTCACTTACCTTGACAAAACATACAACTGTGGTGCCAAGAAAAAGCACCACAAAGATGAAAAGAACAATCTGACTGCCAGAGAGAAACACTTTTGATTTTAACATGATTATGTTATATGTGTCACACTCAAGCTTTACAACAGATAAATAAAACAAAATAGTGTTTAGCATATGATTAGCACTTATTTTCTAGATAGATAGATAGATAGATAGATAGATAATGTTGTTCCCATTTTAACCATTGATCCTTTAAGCCACCTGCTGGTCTGAAAAGCTGCATGAACTAACAAGTGGTGAAGCATTGTACCGTCACCTCAGATAATCCATACAGCAGAATACACTTTTATCAGCAAGATGATTAAAGATTTTTTTAAATAAAATCTTAAATTGCATCTTACTGAAAATGTTTAAGTATTTACATAGTGAAATAAGTCTGAGAAGTCTGAGGGAAGAAAATTCATAGAAGATTTACAGGATTTACCAGAAAGGTCTAATGCTAGTCAGCATAGCAGGTTATTAGCTCTGGCAAGTGTAGAACCGAGATCATCGGTTGGGTAATATCAAATGACACCCTCTAGTGGTTTGTCTGAGTATAGTTTTAGAGATTAAAAAATTCTGGATTAGTCATTTTCTATGTGTAACAGGTTTAAGGCAGTGATCAGCATATTGTGTAAAATTCAGCGTTGACGTATAATAAAATGCAGAATTTTTTTTCACAAATAATTACAAAAAAATATTATATTTTATTGTAAAAAGTATTCCAATAATCTTTGTTTTAATTACAACTTCGAAAAAATTTTTTTTTAACATGAAGCACCACTATGAATTTACATACCTTATTTCACACTTCAAAGCCTTTAAAATAATCATGGCATGAAAGAATGAGGACTAATAACATCATGATTCTTTTAAGTGTTGTGTGTTAAAGGGGTCATATGACGTTGCTAAAAAGAAAATTATTTGGTGTATTTGGTGTAATGCAATGTGTTTATGCGGTTTAAGGTTCAAAAAACACATTATTTTCCACATACTGTACATTATTGTTGCTCCTTTATGCCCCGCCTTTCTGAAACGCGTCGATTTTTACTAAGCTCATCGGTCTGAAAAGCGAGGTATGAAAATGTACTTACAGGCTGTGAGTCAGAACAGAAGCGCCAGACTGGCCTTGCAAAGTTGGAATTGCCCCACTTTATAGAAACAGCCTTTGTTTATAGACCGCATTGCAGGCTACTTTCCCAGGTTCAGGAAACAGTCCTCCGTAAAATGCGTTGCACACACTTGAATATTTGGGTTGAACTGTTCTGGAACAGTGTTGTAAATACAACTTAACCACTGATTTGTAGTTGTGTCCTCTTTTGGAAGACCAAACAAAGTAGTTTCACTTTCACAATGAAACACAGAGCGTCTCCACGACATGGCGGCGGCAGCAACAATACTACAGCAAGGGCGTGGATGAGTCTTAACTTTTATAAAGAATATCTCTGAGTTTGAGACTTTAGTCTTTGCAACTTTAGGGATCTTATCTATGCACTAACAGCTTGTAACACTCCAAAGAGTAAGGAAAACTTGAAATCGAATCATATGACCCCTTTAATGATTTTTTCATTCACATATTATTATTGAACTGTTATTAGAAACCCATCTTTTCAGAAAATAATGACTTTTGGTCATTTTGATTTTGGTCTGCTCATCACAGAAGACTCACGGTGTCTTTTATTCATTTTGAACCTTCACTGCCCACGTTCACACTGAATAGGCTAAATGATGGCTGAATTTTCAGTGTGAACTTAGAATGGATGAATTACAAAACCCACCTCAATGCAGCCTCAAGACAACCTCATCTCTCAGAACAGAGGGTCGAGAAAAGATGCCTGCCTGTATGAAAGTTCAAGAAATCTGTCATTTCCACAGCATTTTGAAAGAAAGTAATCTATCTGGCTTTTTAGAAAATAGAAAAAGAGAGGACATTCTTTAAAGCCATCGCCACATTGTTAATGAAAGATAATGAAACGACCTCAAACCTACTGGGCATCTCTGATATTGCTAAATTCTTGCCAAACTGTTGTACCAGTTCAATCGACTGCCAAAGCAACATGTGTCTTTCGAATTACATTGTTCTCTTTGAGTTCCCACGGGACACATACGCAATTAGTGTAAAAGTTATGTTCCGCCTCAGAGAACAACCCCTCTGACCAAACCTCTAAAATAGCTTTTGTGTCTTAGGAATCACCCCTGCCCCATATTACTACACACAGACCTGCTGTGAAATACGACACAGCACATCTGCTTCTCTCATTTTCACACATGAACCTTTAAATTCCAGCTTCTAGGTTCAAACGCTTCAGAAACGCTTCAGGATCAACATCAAGCATGCCTGCAAACTACAGTGGAACCTGGGACATGGTGGACAATCAAAACTTTGAAGGTTACATGGTGGCTGTTGGTGAGTATATCTTTCATTGCCTCTCTCAGGGTTTTCATATTTTATATATTAGGTATTTTACACACATGTATAGTAGGCATTTTATTTTTTAGATTTTAAATGTATATATTTTTATATTTATTTATTTTAGTTGTTATTTCCTTTCTTATACATTGTGAATGTATTTACTAAGAATATGAATTTAACCTTCGGCAATGTAATATATGTAATACAGGAATTGATTTCGCCACCCGAAAGGTGGCGAGGATGCTAAAGCCACAGAAAGTTTTTGAGCAAGACGGAGACTCTTTCATCATTAAAACATTTACAACTTTCCGAAACTACTCCTGTTCATTCAAAATCGGTGAAGAATTTGAGGAAATCACCAAAGGACTGGACAACAGAAAATGCCAGGTTGAAAACATACACACACAGTCACAAGAGAGAGTGGCAGTGAAATGGTGTGTGGTCATAGTCTAGAGTTTTCTGTGCCAGAATTGAGAAATACTGCACTTTTTTTTTATTTTTTTACAGACAACAGTCAACTGGGACAACGACAAACTTGTGTGTGTGCAGAAAGGAGAAAAGAAGAACAGAGGATGGACACACTGGATGGAGGGAGACACTCTTTACCTTGTGAGTCAAACATAGGCCTTAAAATGGTAATTGTAATTTTCAAATAAAATGTATAAAATACCAGATAAAAAAATAACTTAAGAAACCTTTTTTCTCTTAAAGGAACTTAGATGTGAAGACCAGATCTGCAAGCAAACCTACAAAAGAACTGCTTGAACCATTGTGTTTAACTGAAATTCTAGCGTGTTGGTTGAAGAATAATAACATACGATTTCAGCATTAAACAGTTCTCAATAAAGCGAACATAACATTATAAAAGTGGGGAAAGCTTACTAAACAACAGTAGGCCTATAGGAATGCAAGAGTGTCTAAAAATCTGTAACTTTTCTTTTTTGTAGCAGCAACTTTGCTTCAAGTAAATAAAAATGGTTTCAATAAAAAATACCACAGAAAATTGCATATATTTGATACATTTATTTTAAGTGCTACAGCAATTAGATTAATTATTGCTTTGAGATCAAAAGGCTGATGTTGTCTTAAAATGCATGGAACTTTTTTTCTTTTTGATTTAAAGATCTAAAGAAATATTTAAGTACAGGAGACTGAGACTGGTTGGCACGGTTTCCTACATTTTGTTAAATCATGACTAAAATGTTGTGCAATTGTGTCAACTAACCCCAACACAGCAATGGTTTCTTTCCACACAGTATCGGACGTTTTACTTCGAAGGAAGCCACAAACAGAAATATTGACTTGTAACTTCCCCGTATGACATTATCATATATTGAAGAACTACCTATAAAAGAAACACGTTTATTTCTACATTCTTTATCTTGACTGACATTCGCTCCACATCAGTAGGAGGCGCTGATATGGCCATAATAAACACTGACGCCGTCACTACAACGTGAAGAACACACAATTCGCGCAATTTTTGTAATGGCTAAAAGCACATTTGAGTTGAGCTTCAGCTTATTTACCTACTGAAAATGGATGAGGACGAGGCACAAAAACAGGTTATAACTTATAACATTAAACTTAATGACCAGCTAATACATAATATCTATGATATACTTCGCTACCTTTGGTCATATACACGTTATAAAGAACCTTTCGGGTTTTTCTTCTCACATTGCCAGTATTTATATGCTTTTAGAGGCTTAAAGCTGCTGTGCACTACACTGTCGGCCGTCTCTGTCAAGACATCGCCGCAGACTGCGAGAAACAAATCACTAAACAGACAATAGCAGCTATTGCAGAGACTGCGTTCAGACAGTGCGGTAAGATTTTATTTTATTTAGAATGTGACGAGATTGAACGATATTTATTCACGCTCCTCTGTGTCTTACCTCTAGATATATTTGCCAAGGACTTGGAAGCGTTTGCGAGGTAAACTTCACCCTCAAAAGTAGTTTCTCCTCAGGAATTAACCACGTTAATGAAGATGCTTTTTTTGTGCTGATGGTTCTGTACAATGTTTACAGGCATGCTAAACGACACACCGTTACAGTGGATGATGTGAAGCTGACAGCGAGGAGAACCACGGCACTGGTAGGATGACTTCAGAAATCAAATGTTAAAACATGTTTTTGTAATCCACGTGCAAAACCCCACCCATTTTTTTTTTTTTGGTCTTGTCATAGAAAACTGCAAAAAAAGAAAAAAGAAATGCAATTTTCATACAAATCCTACGAATTCATACTGAGAACTGTTTTTAAAAAATTCAATAAAAAACAAAACCAAGTCTAAATATGAAATGTTAATATTTAAAGGCACAATATGTAATTTTCGCCGCTAGAGGGCGCGTATTCAAAATAAACAAAGAGGCAAAGGCGTAGTTTGATGACGCCATGACTGAGTGTGGAATCATGGGAGTTGTCGTCTTCATCCCCACAGCCGATGCAATCCAACGGGACTCCGGCAGAAATCATGTTCATCCCTACAGCCGATGCAATCCAACGGGACTCCGGCAGAAATCATGTTCATGGATGAGCTAATGATTTATTAACGTAGTAGAATGAAGCAGGGTGAGGCTGAAAGCCGTCGAAGTGAAAGGAGGCCGCTGAACGAGCGCGACACACGACTCGAAAGCAGCAGAGCTTTTATTATGCCACAGTCAACCGCTTCCGCTCCTTCCATTATTTCTCTGGATTTAAACACTCTAAGAAACATTTGGGATAATGCAAGTACACAAGTTGGCAAAATATATAACACTGTTCCTAGTGGTTTTTGGATATTTTAATAAAAAAATCTTACACTGTGCCTTTAAATTAAAGGGGTCATATGATGCTTTTTTAAAGATCATTATTTTGTGTATTTGGTGTAACAGAATATGTTGACATGCTTTAATGTTCAAAAAACACATTATTTTTCAAATACTGTCTGT
>NW_015652130.1:1875689-1879048 GCF_001515625.1 Sinocyclocheilus rhinocerous
AGAATATCTCTTTGGTTTTGAGACTTTAGTCTTTGCAACTTCAGGGATCTTATCTATGCACAATCAGCTTGTAACACTCCAAAGAGAAAGGAAAACTTGAAATCGCATCATATGACCCCTTTAATATGAAATGTACATAAGTGTTGATGTGTTGTAACTGTCAATGAAAATATGAACTTTTCTAATTTGTTAACAGGATCTTTTTAAAAGTTCTCATGTAATTACATTATATTTTTTATATTTAAAAAAATAAATAATATAAAATTAGATATAAGGTACAAGGAAATTTTGCCATTTGTTTAAATGTATTTACAGTTCTATCAAATGAGTGAAAAACATTGTACCCTTCCTATACCTTCACAGTACAACTACATTCAGCAGAAAAGTGAAGAACTGGCTTTGAACAACCAAGAACTGAAGGAGAAGAGGAAGAAGAATGCTGCCAAGAGGAAGAGTAAAGACATAGAAGCTGAGGGGGAGAATGAGCTTGAAGACAGAACAAAATAAATGTACAAATCCTCATTAATTGACATTTGAGTTTTACAGAGTACTTGGTTTTTGCATGTAGTAATAAAACAGCTGTGCATATATTTGTACATAAATCACATTCAATACTAAACACCAATAATTTTTTTTACTCAAACATGGGTTCATTTGTGTTTTATTGTAATAAAGAATTCTGTAAACATCTCTTTGTTGGGAATATGAAGCTCTATGAAACAATACAGATTTTTAAATCATACATTATAAAAACATGGACCTGCAGAAGAAAGAAAAAAAAAGACTTTAACCTGCATATGGCTGCATTTAAATACGACGAGCTGCTTTCTCGAAACCAGATCAAGCTTAATACAGATTGAAATGTATTGGGCTTGAACGGTTCTGAAAAAAGCGCTCATCCTGAAGCATGTATTAAATTCTGCTAGAGTCTACCGTGTCCATGGCTGTTACCAGAGATGCAGAACCACAGCATCCTCCATCTTCCTCCATCCCCAAACGGACTTCCCGCCTGGGGTTCAGTTGCAGCCAGCCATATTCCAGACCCCTAAATGTGTGAATTCAATTAGTTGTGTGGTATTTGCTCTCAAACATCACGTGACAAACCAGTATGAGAAAAGAGCAATCTATTCAAATTAGTTTTATTGAAGCACTCCCTTCATTTGACAAGTCATATAAAATGCCTTTGAAAACACTTGAGCGATGTCATCTAGAGGGAAACTCCACAGACATCCACAGCACTCAACATACAGGTCGCACTTACACCATCACTCATGTTTTCCCCCCTCAGTGTCCACTGAAGATGTCATCCACATCAAAGTTCACACTTACAGGTCAAGTTACAAGGAAATAAAGCACACACACCATACAGCATTCAGATGGGATTATAGAAGCAAGACAAAGTATGCATCATCAACATCACAACACTCCACTAACTAAGCACATTGTCAGTATACTAAAGGAGAAAAGCAAAACGGGGGATCTAGGGAGACCAAAAAAAAAAAAATCCATGAGGTACATGTATTAAATGTCCATCAATTTGGGCTCAATTAAGGGGGAAGCTGGGAAGTATCAGCAGCTCTCATTCACACGCTCACCAAACCCACCCACTGCAGTCACATTTCGGCTCGTTCATCGCACTCGCAAGTCTTTTCGTTCGTGCGCTCCACACTTTCTTCGCTCACTCGCAGCCTTCTCACTCTTCGCCATCATCACCAATCGCACTCAAGGGTTGTTTAAAAAAACATCACTTTCTGCGCACTTGTCTTAAAGTGGATTAAAAAAAGAAGACACCCACCGTGTCATCGAGCCGTGCGATGGGAGCATATAGACATGGGAGGAAGGTGACATAATGACCTCAGCCACACTGTGCTGCCATAGAGGGCGCTCTTCCCAGGCAAACCCCACAGATGTCAACTGCAGAAGAGATTTTGATGAAGGCTTGTTTTAAAGGGTTTCCATAAAACTGGACTGAAATAAAACTGAACTTATAATATGTTTAGGTTTCAACCAGATTCTTTTCAATGCAAGTGTGTTTTTTTTTGGCCTACATAATGATAAATGTACATAAAATATGATGCAATTCTCATGCGTTTTCAGATATCCACAGATTGAACAACATGCATTATAAGAATCCAGTTGAAATGCTTTGTTTGCATCGATCAAGACAATACAACATTAGGGAGGAAAAAAAACATCTCCAAAGATGGTACATTAACGTAGCAAACACTAACTCAAATCCCATTCAGTGTACAAAACATTCTTCGTTTTTTTTGTCCCCAGAATCCCTTTTCACCCATCCCCACTCCCAAACACACGTGACGAGATAAGTCTCTCTGAAAATACTTACCAAACACGCTAGAAATACCGACACTTCAAACACAAACCGGCTTACATACCCCACCCTGACGACTTGGACTCCATACTAGAGCCAAAGCTGGAGTTAAACCCACTACCGCTAGAGTTAGAGCCGGAGCCCCAGCCGAGAGCGGCCGAGCTGCTACCGTAGTTGCTATTGCCCGAGCTGTATGTTTGGGTCTGGTCCCGAGTGGAACTCGTGCCGCTTGTGCTCGTGCCAGATGTTGCCGACTGACCCTGCTGCGCTAACATTCCCATCATACCCCAACTGCTCTGCAGGGCGGCCTGGGCGGCAGCCATCATAGCTGGGTTGAGGTTAAAATTGCCGAAATTTCCCAAGCTGCTGGAGCTACCCCCCATGCTGCTACGGTTGCCTCCGAAACCCTGACCTCCGAACCCGTTCCCAAAGCGCCCTGCCCGCTCCATCATCTGCCTAGTGTTGTTGTGCTTTGGCTCAGCGTTGGAGATGTGCACGCTGATGCCCTTGATGATCAGATCTTCTCCGCAAAGGGAGGCAGCAACCTGGGGAAACATAGAAAATCTTAATTATGCATGAACAGCTGATTTCTCCATCCAGAGTAGAATATTAAACACAATAAATTCCTGAAAGCTGCAAATGTAAAGGCAAACTCTCATATCAAGAAAAAAATAATCACCACAAACAAGACCTTTAATTGAGCATATTCAAACAAAGAGCAAATTCAACTTGTCATATGGGCTGTATCTCACATTAAAGGGGTCAATATGTCATTAATTTGGTGTAATGCAATGTGTTTATGCGGTTTAAGGTTCAAAAAACACATTTTCCACATACTGTACATTATTGTTTCTCCTCTATGCCCCGCCTTTCTGAAACGCATCGATTTTTACAAAGCTCATCGTTGTGAAAAGCGAGGTTTACGCTGATTGGCCAGCTATCCAGTGCGTTGTGATTGGTTGAATACCTCAATCGTGTGACGGAAATGTTACGCCCCTACCATACTGTGATGGAGCGACGAGACAAA
>NW_015652130.1:1879423-1879938 GCF_001515625.1 Sinocyclocheilus rhinocerous
CAAAAACATTAAAACGCATTATAAACGAGGCATTTGTTGCATCCAATGGGGACATAATTACTGATTAAAATGACTTATACTGCCTTTTTACGCGTTAAGTATCGCGCCGCGTAAACATAAAACCATGTCTGCATTTGTGATCGGAGAAACGACAAACAACAAGCGCTACTCTACACTGCTCAAAACTCGCGTTTGAATCGTCAGTGGCAAATTCTTTAAATTAAAAAAAAAACAAAACACTTACTTACAGGCTGTGAGTCAGAAGCGCCAGACTGTCCTTGCAAAGTTGGAACTGCCCCACTTTATAGAAACAGCCTTTGTGCACAGATGCATTGTAGTCTACTCTACCAGGATCAGGAAACAGTCCTACATAAAATGCGCTGCACACATCTGAATATTTGGATTGAACTGATCTGAAAAGGTGTTGTAAATACAACTTAACCACTGACTTCTAGTTGTGTCCTCTTTTGGAAGGCCAAACAAAGTAGTTTCGCTTTCACAACGAAACACACAGC
>NW_015652130.1:1879983-1911509 GCF_001515625.1 Sinocyclocheilus rhinocerous
GTCTTGACTTTTATAAAGAATATCTCTTTGGGTTTGAGACTTTAGTCTTTGCAACTTTAGGGATCTTATCTATGCATGAACAGCTTGTAACACTCCAAAGAGAAAGGAAAACTTGAAATTGCATCATAAGGCCCTCTTTAAAGCATGCAAATTTTTATAAAATTTTTGTTAGGAAAAGAACTTCCTTTGTCAATTTGTTGCAGTTGTTTTCTTTTCTTTCTTTTTTTTTGTAAACAGGGGTTTATCACCTTAAAATCGATGTGAAAACAACAATAGCTTACCTGGTCATCTGCAAAGGTGACGAAAGCGAACGCTCTGAAAGGTTTAGGAATGAAAACATCTGTGACCTCCCCATACTGCATGAAGAACTGACGGAGCTCATCAGCGGTCATGTCCTCTGTGCAACGGCCCACAAACACTTTCCTGCTCCTCATTGGTTCATCTGGACCTTGCTGTTAAATATTCAAACAGATTACTCAGTTTAGCACCCCAAAAAGAGAAAACCTGACATTTCTTTTAATAAATGGCTAACTGATTTAAAGTATCATATATAATTCATCATATACACTACTGTTCAAAAGTTTGACGTCAGTAAGACTTTTTTTTTTTAATTCAGCTTGGGTTCATTAAATTGATCAAAAGTAACAAAAAACACATTTACAATGTTACAAAACTACATTTTGAAAGTATCATGGTTTCCAAAAGCAATATTGAGCAGTGCAACCATTGATAAATTACTAATAATAAGAAATGATTCTTGAGCATCGAATCAGCATATTAGATTGATTTCTAAAGGATTATGTTACACTGAAGACTGGAGAAATGGCTGCTAACAATTCAGTTTTGCCAATACAGGAATAAATTACATTTTAAAATATAATAGGTTTTTTACATTGTAATAATATTTCACAATACTACTGTTTTACTGTAAATTTGATCAAACAAATGCAACCTTCATGGGCATTAGAGACTTCTTTCAAAAATATTTTAAAATAAATCTTACACCAAACTTTTAAATGGTAGTGTAAAAAAAAAAACCCCCCACTGACCTTTGAGTTGGGTAGTTTGCAGTCACACCACCTGCCATCAATCATGTGCCGCTGTGACATCACCTTACCCTGAGACTCCCACTCTGTAAACCTCACAAACCCAAATCCTTTTGAATTTCCCGTCTTCAAGTCCCGCTTCACCTAATGTAACAGAATCAAGTCAAGAGCTGCGTTCATACCAGATCTAATCTGACTTCATGACTGACAGCTGAGCCCAGTTCTATTTTTAAAAGCCACATAAAAAGTTAGAAACATTAGACACAGAGACAGAAATCATGGGTAGCTTTCACCAAAATATGGCAGTACAAAGACAATCACAGCTGGAGTGTTACATTTGTGTCAGTATATCTTACCTGCACCATGATGACTTCCCCAAACGTACTGAAGTAGTCTTTTAAGTCTTGTTCTGAAGTCTTCCACGGCAGACCCAGCACAATCAGATCTGAAGTCTTCTGATCTCCTCTCTTGATCTTCGTTGCAGATGAAGCATCGATCTCATCCATCTTCCTCTTATTATCCGGCAGAACCGTTTCTAGAAAAGAAAAGTTCACTTGTTACACGTTCACACATCTGCATAATGTCAATCACCCTTCATGAAACAAAAACAACTCCATTAAATCAAGTTGAGCTGGATTTTTTTTTTACAGCTAAAGATAGAAACACAGAAGCACAAATGTTTCCATCATCCGACTGTGCTGCTCAACTTTGCTTATTATAACATACAAGCTCAATGTTTAAGTACAATGTTAGGCACATGCCTAAATTAACCCTAAAATGCATACAAAAATTACCCCTATTCTTGATGTTTCTAGGGGGAGAAGTTAGGGTTAATGATGGCATTTCATATTATAAAACGTGCTTTTGACAATTATTAGAATTTTTTTTCATATTTATATTCTAAACTGAGACAGAGGCTAATTCGTAATGACCATATGACGTACCTTTGGGATAATTGACCACATAGACCAGGTTTCCCCAGCCGTTCTCGGGGGCGTGTAGGATTCCGTCCACAAGGCGTACCCCCCTCATGCACTGAGACACTGGGCTCCGGTAACGCAGGCCACAAGCCCCTGGAAACTGAGCGGCCACCGTGGACAGCAGCACCGTCCCGTCGTCCTCCGACGGGATCTCCATCGGCTCCTCGTTCTCCTCCTCCGCGACGCGAATGTACATCTCGGCCATCTCTCCTCAATCGAGCTGTTGGGGAGTAAATAGTATAATGAGTGGCGCTTCCTTCGTGAAAGAATCAGTATTTTTGAGCGAATCTATCTCGGTCACTTTGATTCATAAATCTGACTGTTTTCCAGTAATCAAACACTGGCTATAGCGAACCAATAGCAATCGAGTGCAGGCTGTGAAGGAGCTGTATCATTGGTTGGACGTGACCAACGACCACGCCCCCTTCACTAAACGAGTCGGTGTTTTATGAATTAGAGTCAAAATAGCACTGATCTCCTTCCTGAACGAAATATGTTATTGACACTCACAATTCAACTCACTATTATTGTTAAAATAACGTGTGCATTGTGGTCATTTGTTTGGAAATTTGTTATACTTGGTACGTTAGATGTAGATATGTCGAAACGAATTCTAATACAGAATAATAATAATAACAACAACAACAACTATAGTAGTAGCGGCGTATAAGTTTAAGCGTTAAGCGAATAATTCAATGACACATCACCATGAAAATATCAAAAAGTGTCACAGAATGAATCTTTTTAGCGAACCGAATTAAAAGATTCGAATCGTCGAGATAAATCAAAATCCCTTACACTAGTTGTAATGTGAGCTGGCCGTGCGCGCGACTTCAGTAATTAGCGCGTGCAAACAACACGCGAATCCTTATTGCTTAGCGACAGTAAAATACGGCATCAGCAGACCACTGATAGGTCGATATGCGGTCTAGATACATATTAATATATGTGTTATAGTGGAAAAAAACGAAATAACATTACCAATGAACAACTGCTCGGATCCAGATATTCTTTTGTTAGCGCCACTAGCAGCAGCGCTCCTCGTTCAGAAAAATGTGACTGCCCGGAATGAATGAGCCACTTAACAAAACTCTCTCGGAAAATGACACTCTTAACAGTGTCGGTTTCTGTTCTAATCAGAATGAAGCAAAATAATGCAATCTCTGTATACTATATAAGGACGATAATATTCCGTTTTATACAACTCATGCGACACTATTTTCGTATCAAGATGGCATTACCTAAGTCATGAAGGAAATACGTCACACGTGGGCGAGTTCATTTATTCATGTGCACGGGTGGAGAAAAGGGAAAAGCACATTGTTGGTGTGCAATCAAGTTTGCTTTGCTGGTGATATATATATATATATATATATATACATAAAATGTAATTACATAAGTGTTATTTCTGAACAATTTAAGTGCAACAAAGATTCCGGTGTCATTTGTGTAACAGAACACTTTACTGATGAAAGCACAAGCACCTCTCCCTGTGTAATAGTGGACTGCTCTCATAGATATAGTGCTCCTAGTGGCAGATATGAGTATAAAACCCATGTTATTTACTCGAGATGTTCAGTGATGGGGAAAGCAGAAGTTAAAGTACTAAAATAGTTTTTGTCTAGTGTCTTTTAAATTTTAGCAATAAAACTTATTTTTTATTTTATAAAAGCGCCTCCTAAATGATTAAATGTAAATGTAAAAAACGACTTACCATGTTAAGGCAGTAATCACAGCTCGTTTCTTCCCAAATGAAATTAAAGATTTTTTTGCTTCTCCTGTTCGCTTAATAGTGATATCGTGATAGAAGAAAAACATGTAATAATGCTAATTTGACTTAATTGTAAAACACCCGTTTTAAAAGTCCAACAGTATATTAAAACACAAAATATATGATGGGGACATTAAAATGTATTGCATTGTTGGAATAAATCTGATATACCTTTACTTTTTTTTTAAATACACAACATTAAAGATTTGTAATATGCATACTGTTTATTATCAATAGCCAAAATATAATAAATAATATAAAAAAAATAAAAAATTCCAAATGTTGATCCTCTGATTGTTCAGCGCTGTGTATCAGTAAACATCTTCATCAGAGTCGTTTCATTGACTAGACATGATAATTTTAGATTTAAGAGGTTGTTTAACCTTTTCAAGTAGTTTTCAGTTAAGATATATGAATTCCAAATATGTTATGTAATGATTTAACTAGAACGGTCACCATTCCAAGAAAGAGTCATCTTTCCAAGTAAATGCTTGTAACTCAAATAAAGGAAACAAGACACATTTTTGATCAATATCTTTATATATTACAAAACAATAGAAGATTTAAGAGGTTGTTTAACCTTTTCAAGTAGTTTTCAGTTAAGATATTTATATGAATTCCAAATGTTATGTAATGATTTAACTAGAACGGTCACCATTCCAAGAAAGAGTCATCTTTCCAAGTAAATGCTTGTAACTCAAATAAAGGAAACAAGACACATTTTTGATCAATATCTTTATATATTACAAAACAATAGAAATGCTACTGATAACAATATATGTTCACAGTTGCTGTTATGATACCACACTGAAATAATGTATATAAGTTAGACATAAAATGGCATATCTTAATAAATAAAAAAAAGAACATTAATCTAACAAGTCACAATGCTTGACGGTTAAAAGTCGCATCATTATGAGCATTAAGTTGGAGTTTTTCTGTGTACAGTTTTCATGGGTATGAGGCTGATGTGTGTGTTAATGTGCTGTCGCTGATCACCCTCACAAGTCTGTAGACTTTTTCGGCATGAATAAAGTGATACTCAGAAACGTTTTCAACACAATTATCAATAATCAGCTAGGCATCAAGTAGTAACACTGACAGTGTAGTGCAAAGTAGACTGTGTGTGTGTGTGTGTGTGTCTGTGTGTGTGTGTGTTTTGGAGAGCAGGCTGTGGCGCTCAGCAGGATAACAAAAAGCAGCAAAAATAAATATCAAAAGAATTTATTTTTATCAGTATATAAAAGCTCTTTTTTTTTTTTTTTCATTTCACCAAGAGTCTGGGGAAAAAAGGCCTCATGGAAAGTTCAAGGAACCACTTTGTTCCATCTCATTTTCGAGAAACTTCACACCAAGGACTCCATGCTCTCAGCCTGGTTGGATTCATCTGTTTCCACTATCCCAGCAATTTTGTCCATGTAGTTAAAGCCAAGTCTGAAGTCTTTACTGCTGACAAGGCTGAGCATAGCCTTGTAAAGGTAGTGATAGTGCTCCTAAAAGAGGTAGAGAGAAATAGTAAAAAAAAGGAAATAAACACAATGAAGGAAAAGAACATTTTGGAACTCCAACCGTACTGTGTCAAACTTCTACACAAAACCCCAACGACCTCTCTTTAATTTAATTCATCATCAAGCAGACTTGTATTATGAGGAACTTACCATTTCAGTGAAGACGCCAGGCCTCATGAGGTTAATCATTTTGGCCACTTGATAGACATCCACAGCACTCTCGTTCTCCAGTTGTTGGGAAAGTGTGGTCAAAGCACAGAACATCCCGGATGAGACAGCTCCAAACCTGAAACACACAATCCATGAGGCTCTCTCTCCCTCTGGTTACATGCATTACTACTCTTGGCTCATGCACTCACTCATCATGCACGATGGTGGGACCATCCCTTGTCATGGCCTCTTCTTTGATGATGTTGATAAGTTCAAATGTGCTGCTGATGGACGCATCAGGATCTGGCCAGTTTGGACACTGGAAATGTCGGACTTCTAGAACATAGTCGTCCTGTACAGCAAAGATAAACCGTTATGCAACCAACAAGTGCAGCTAAAATGGGCTGGTTGCTTTCAATTTTAATGGTAAAGCAGAAACTTAGAACATTAGATCAAGTACCTAGCTGTTGTTTTTAAAGATCTATCTATCTATCTATCTATCTTTTATGTTTTTGAAAGAAGTTTCTTAATCTCACTAAGATTGCTAAAATAAAAATAGTAATACTGTGAAACCTTGAAATTCAAAATAACAGTTTTCTATTTTAATATATGTGACCCTGGACCACAAAACCAGTCATAAGGGTCAATTTTTCGAGAAACAATTGAGATTTATTCAAGAAACATTTCTTATTATTATTAATGTTGAAAACATTAAACATAAAAAAAAAAAAACTTTCATAACCTTATAAATGTCTTTTCTGTCTCTTTTGATAAATTTAATGGATCCTTGCACTATATATTATATACTTACATATTTTGTAGCTTATTTATTTTCCTGCTTAGTAATACTATGATTCAATTAATAAGAAAATTAAGAAACAAATCAACAAAAATCAAAAATATATATATATATTTTTTAAAAGGACACAAATATTAGAATTTTGTTATTTATTTGTTTATTTATTAGAAAGACTTAATAACTTTACTTTGAATGTTACATTTGTGCATCAATTGTTAAAGTTACCATTAAACTTAAACTAACTTCATGCGGATTTCCAAATTAAGAGTGATGTTTGTGTGGTGACTGAGGTACCTGTGTGGCTTCCAGGATGAAGTCGTGGATGACGAGCTGTTCCTCATTAGACAAACAGAGTCTGTCAGTATTAATGAGGGTGACAGTGAAGGCCACGCAGTTCATGGGCTCCTCTCTGCTGGGCCAATACACAAATTCATCCTCAGTCTATAAAAAGAAGAGAAGGGCATATCATAACGTATAGTATCATATATCATATCATATCATATCATATCATATCATATACTTATATAACACTAACAGATTTAACTAATTTATAAATGATATAGTATCATATATCATATCATATCATATCATATCACATCGTATCATATTATATCATATCATATCATATACTTATATAACACTAACAGATTTAACTAATTTATAAATGTTGAGAATGTTTCCACATTTAATATTTACAAATTTACAAGCAAAAGCAAGTGATTTTATAATAAATGTTAAACAAATTAAGCAATACACTGTAAACCAGAAATGACCAATTTCCTTACAATTTGTCTCTTTAGATATTTTTTTTAAGTTAACTCAGTATTATATAATGTAATAATTCAACTGAACTCAAAGTACAAGTGCCATGATAACCTGCTGGTATGAAACAATTGAGAACGCAAGCTGCTGACCATTTATAAAAAGAACATAAGTTATATAACGCAGTATGAACTCATGTTCATAAGTAGCTCTTCGACGCTGTACTCACGAGGCCGAGGTTGTCTGGCAACATCACAATAACTTGAGCATTATGATCCCAGATCATCCTCCAGAAGTCTGTGGTTGTGTGGGGCAGAGGATGCTGGGTAATGATGAACTCGTTGCTTCTGTAATAGCCCTGTGAGTGGATAAACATTGATTTCATTCTAAATGCTAATGTTGAGACGAGCAGATAAGGAGCTGGAACGCAAGTTACACAAATACTTCATGTTCCATGCATTATTAAATATGATGAAAAATAATGTATAATGTTCCAGTAAAGTCTTGTTGCTGTACCATAATGTAGGAGGCATTGATGTAGTCTGTTCCTTTTACTCCTGGGAGGGGAGCTAGTGCCACCCGAGCCCGTTCCACTGAGGGGCAAAACATCAATGATAAACAACTCACTATATAACAGTCACAGCAAACCACACCTTGTACTCTACCATTCACTGAGTCATTGTGTTTTAAAATACTGTTTGCCATTCTTTGTCACCTTAATGTTTTTTTTAAAGGTTATCTTCCAGAAGAAGTCAATAATACGCTCAGATACACTCAGATGACGACTGTAGTCATGTCAGAAGCAGATCTATTTTATTCTACATATTTATATCTACTATTTTATTCCACCCTACTGGATATTTCATTTTCCCATGGAAACGAATTGGTAACAATGGTTATCAGGATTGGCAGTTGTTATTGCTAACAAAATTCAAAAGTAAAAGTAAAAAAAAAAAAAAATCAATTACAAATTTAAATAAATAAAAAAATATATTAGATGAAGAACTTAAAAAAATGAAATGTTGAATGCCAACTAACTGAATTAAATAAGTCAAGTACTACTTAAACTATAACTGAAATAAAATAAATGAAATTTAAATAGAAATATAAAATTTACAGAAACATAAAATCATTAAAAATTAAACTAAAATTATAATGAAGTCTGAAAATATTAATAAATATGGCTAATTCAAAATATTAATAAATAATATAATAGTACATACATAATACTAAAATATCACTGGGGATTTTTTTTTTACTATAGTTCACTTTTTTTCTTACAAAATTGCTAAGTCTATTGGATGTTTCTGTTCATTTTCCCATGGAAATAAATTGGTAACAATAGTTATCATGATTTGTAGTGTTGTTATTGCTTACAAAATTCAAAAAAGAAAAAGAAAAAAAAAGGATCAAAAACAGTTTTTGGCAATTTAAATAAAGAAGATAATATTAGATGAAAACTTAAACTAAAAAAATGAGAGTCTGAAAACAAAAAAATAAACTATAACTGAAATAAAATAAATGAAAGCTAAATAGAAATATAAAAATGACAGAAGCATATATTTTTTTAAATGGTGCTACCACACTGTGCTACACTGTACACTGAGAATACAGCAAAATCCATATTGCAACAAAGCAGGATTGTTGATTTTGATACATGGGTTTGGAAGGTTTAGCGACTCACTTGGCAAGACCGACGAGGTGCGGTTCTTCTCTTTGTTGCAGTCTTTCTGGGCACTGAAACACTCAGTGAGGTGAGAATTGCATTGCGTCAACAACTGGAGGAACAATAACAAGAGCATCCACAAGGAGGAGCAGGTTAGTTGTCTAACTGAGAAAATGAACATCTCAATACAATTGCATAGAGCCACAACACAGTCATCAAGTCCAGACCTTAAACTGTTTGTCCATTCGTGTTTGTCCCGTGGGGCTCGGGGTGAGAATGCTGTTGACATAACTATGGAGTTGCCAGGCAGGCACTTCAGTGTCTTTGCTAAGCACAGCTTCCATTAATGCATCATGGATAAAAATAAACTGCTCCTGTAGGTCACACATACACAGCCATTAAAACAAACCATGTTGCATTAGGTACGTGACATCACGACATTATATTTGCAAAAAATAACAAAATGCAGTTATGTTCAGAATGGCATACTGCAATTCTACTCATGCTGTTGTTTCAGTATGCAGAGTGTGAACAGTATGTAAATGTTCTATATGCTTGTTATACACAAATGACCTTCTACATTTGCCAAAATGTGTAGTATACTATCAGAGAACACTGTATCCCACAATGCAAATGCAAAATCTTACACAAAATGGAGTTTAACAAATGCAAAATAAGTGCTAAATGCAACAGTGTTATTTTAAAATGAGTGTTAATTAAAACCTGAATGAATTAGTATATATATCGTTTTTATAATATTTTAAATTAGCTTTTATTTTTATATTTCCAGCTTTCATCTTAATTTTTACTTAATGTTTAGTAATTTTATTATGTGCTTTGAATTTTAATCAGCCAAGGCAACATTTCTAATTTTCATTTCATTTGTTTTTCATCTAATATTTATATTTAATTTCAGCATTATTTTATTAAAACAATTTATTTTTAATAGTTTTAGTTTTACTTTTAGTCAATAAAAGCAACCCTGTTATGCAACATGCAAAACAACAAGGTCATGTGACAAAATGTAGTGCAATACATTTGGAATCGTTTTTAATTGCATGCTACACAGTTGCACATACAATTTTAACAAAGAGTCTGGAGTATATACTATATACAGCACAGTATGCAGTAAGCAGAACACTAATATTACGTCAAAAAACAGCAACAGCCAGTGATTTGAGCATGCGTTTTGAGTATGTGGAAATATAGTGTATTAAATCAAACAGGTAATAACCTCGGTCTGGACCAAGTAGTTACGCTGAGCTCGGATGTGTTTGAGGTATCCCAGGACGTTGACAGTGCCTTTGTTCTTTATCTGCTGCAGCATGCCGTCTATGACTATGTATGTGCCTGTTCTGCCCACTCCAGCACTGCAGGACACAGAGAAAGAGATGGCTTGATAAAAACGACATCTCATTTTGCTTCAAAGCAAAGAGGTTCACACTTTCAACCACTGAATATGATGTAGGGATGGGAAAGCTTGCACAGTTGGAAAGTGCAACACTGGAACTGACGTTTCAGACGCTAGTGGGCGGAGCTTATATTGCCATAGCAGTCAGTACTGTACCTGCAGTGAACTAGAACGGGGCCTGTGCCCGGCGTGCGTGCCGCTGAAGAGCGAGAGATGAATTTGAGGACTGGTAGTGTATACTCAGGTACGCCCATGTCTGGCCACTGCGTGTAATGGTACTGGACAACCAGCCGTTCATTATGCCTTCCCTTCTGACCCTGAAAAAGACAAACCAGAGGTCAAAATGCAGCGTCTAATACTTCATTGCTCTATAAACACTGTACAAATGCTCAAACGCACCTTTTTCAGTTTGGTGTTGCGTGTGATGAAATGGCGGAGTGTGTAGTAAGCGTAAACTTTAGTGCTCTTCAGAGTTACCATTATGTTCCCATAAACCTCGCTGTTCTCTGATGGCCAATACTGGTCACACTTCCTCTGTAAAAACAACAAAAGCATCTTCTGTTTTGCTTTTTAAAACATCAACATCTACAACAGAAGTGTTCAACCAAAAATGAAAATTTACTCACCCTCAGGGCATCCAAGATGTAGATGCATTTGTTTCTGCATTGGAACAGATTTGGAGAAATTTATCATTACATCACTTGCTCACCCATGGATCCTCTGCAGTGAATGGGTGCCGTAAGAATGAGAGTACAAAAAGCTGATAAAACATCACAATAATCCACAAGTAATCATCATGACTCCAGTCCATCACTTAACACAATGTGAAGTGAAAAACTGCTTGTTTGCAAGAAAAAAATCCATCAGGACATTTTAACTTTAAACTGTCGCTTCTGGGAAAAATATGAATCTATAATCCATAATAACACTTCCTCCAGTGAAAAAGTCAATCTCTTGTTGTGCTCACACATCAAAATCCACCAACATAATTGTTTAGAACAGTGCTTAATCTGTGCATATTTCTCTCCTGATTCAGACGACCTTTTCACTGGCGAAAGAAATATTATGGATAGAGGACTCTTATTTTTGCAGAAAAGTTTGAAGGTAAAGACATCTTAATGATGGATTCTTACAAACACACAACTTTTCACTCCACAAGATGGACAAGTAGTCCTGTTGATTACTCGTGGACTTTGTGATGGTTTTATCAGCTGTTTGGACTCTCATTCTGACGGCACCCATTCACTGCACAGGATCCATTGTTGAGCAAGTGATATAATGCTAAAAATGTCTTAAAAGTCCTGCTGAAGAAACAAACTCATCTACATCTTAGATGGCCTGAGGGTGAGTAAATTTTCAGCAATTTAGATTTTTGGGTTCCTTTAAATTCTTTATTATATACTTACATTATTTAACTGTTCCTTTAAATTCTTACTCTCCACCATAGCTCTCAAATTGTTTTTATTCTAATGCATATTAAATAAACTTTGTGGAAGCAAGGTCTATTTTAAAAAATGAAGTGGTTATTAGTCACTCACCCTGCCTTTCTCCACCAAGTTGGTGATCATGACAATCACAGTGGTGTTCTGTTCCCAAATCATTCTCCAAAAGTCCTCAAACGTGGACTTGAGAGGGCCCTGAGCGGCTATATAAGCCCTGGGTCTTTTATAACCCTGAGAGGGAGAATATTTAATTATAAAACAAACATTAAAGCAACAAGCATGCACTTCGTAATAAAATACCTACGTCTACATAGTTGGCATTGATGTAATCACTGTGCTTGGAGTCTTTCCCAGACAGTTGCTGCAGCTTCACTCTGCTGTGATCATCTGGATATTAAAAAGCAATAAATGATGTATCATTCAAATCAGTCTTTGAGATTCTACGTAAGCTATTTAGAAACACTAGCAGTGCATGCAAGAGTGAGAAATGGATATTAATATCTTTTATCTTCATCTTGCATGCACTGCTAGCACAGAAGAATTCACAGTATATTTAAGAAGGTAAATGTTCATGCTTGCCACATAATAATCAACTCACAAGCAACAATGTTGATGTATCTGTTTTTGTGCTTGTTGTCTGGGTGATTTGAATGTTCTGCTGTAATCTTCATTTCAGATGTGCAGTGTTGAACCTCCTGCAGGGAAGGTATGATTTCAAATTATTAGTTGCAGGTATTGTAATTCACAGACTACACTATGTTGAAAATAGCATACTACTATGCTACACTTCTTATTTCTGCAGTACAGAGAGCATGTATATTATGCACAATATGCATAATTTCTGTGTGCATGGACTATATAGATGTAAAGTGCCGTAAACAACACACCAATTAACAATCTATTTCTCATGTGACAAACTGTAAACAGTATCCACAATTAAAAAAAGATGTTTCGACTGTTAAAAGTGTTTACACCAATTTGGATTAAAAAGAAAAAGAAAATCTCTAATATGATAACTGGATTTCACATGGGTTATACGTGAGGCTGTGACAACTGTAACTTTTTTTTGAACAGTAATGAATACTTACATAGATTATTTAATTCTGAATGCAGTCCTGTTAGAACTGCTTTGTTGAAATTTTGTTGACCATATTATTAAGACTAATTTCCAAAATAATTAGTTGATTATTCCAGTAATTAGCCACACTTTCATTAGAATTGACATAAATTGCCCCATTTGTCCAAATCATTCAATTATTGTCACATCAATGCAATTTGAAATAAATTTTATACAGTAGCATAATAATTAGCTCCCCAGTGAGCCGTAATAAAGCAGACATTAATCTGCCGTGCAGATTTCGTCTTTCAATATCTGTAAAACAAAGCACCTCTGTAACGAATTGATAACTGCTGCATCGCCGATACTGGTAAGCATCAACGTAGTACAGAGAGCATGTATATTATGCACAATATGCATAATTTCTGTGTGCATGGACTATATAGATGTAAAGTGCAGTAAACAACACACCAATTAACAATCTATTTCTCATGTGACAAACTGTAAACAGTATCCACAATTAAAACGTGGACTTGAGAGGGCCCTGAGCGGCTATATAAGCCCTGGGTCTTTTATAACCCTGAGAGGGAGAATATTTAATTATAAAACAAACATTAAAGCAACAAGCATGCACTTCGTAATAAAATACCTACGTCTACATAGTTGGCATTGATGTAATCACTGTGCTTGGAGTCTTTCCCAGACAGTTGCTGCAGCTTCACTCTGCTGTGATCATCTGGATATTAAAAAGCAATAAATGATGTATCATTCAAATCAGTCTTTGAGATTCTACGTAAGCTATTTAGAAACACTAGCAGTGCATGCAAGAGTGAGAAATGGATATTAATATCTTTTATCTTCATCTTGCATGCACTGCTAGCACAGAAGAATTCACAGTATATTTAAGAAGGTAAATGTTCATGCTTGCCACATAATAATCAACTCACAAGCAACAATGTTGATGTATCTGTTTTTGTGCTTGTTGTCTGGGTGATTTGAATGTTCTGCTGTAATCTTCATTTCAGATGTGCAGTGTTGAACCTCCTGCAGGGAAGGTATGATTTCAAATTATTAGTTGCAGGTATTGTAATTCACAGACTACACTATGTTGAAAATAGCATACTACTATGCTACACTTCTTATTTCTGCAGTACAGAGAGCATGTTATATTATGCACAATATGCATAATTTCTGTGTGCATGGACTATATAGATGTAAAGTGCCGTAAACAACACACCAATTAACAATCTATTTCTCATGTGACAAACTGTAAACAGTATCCACAATTAAAAAAAGATGTTTCGACTGTTAAAAGTGTTTACACCAATTTGGATTAAAAAGAAAAAGAAAATCTCTAATATGATAACTGGATTTCACATGGGTTATACGTGAGGCTGTGACAACTGTAACTTTTTTTTGAACAGTAATGAATACTTACATAGATTATTTAATTCTGAATGCAGTCCTGTTAGAACTGCTTTGTTGAAATTTTGTTGACCATATTATTAAGACTAATTTCCAAAATAATTAGTTGATTATTCCAGTAATTAGCCACACTTTCATTAGAATTGACATAAATTGCCCCATTTGTCCAAATCATTCAATTATTGTCACATCAATGCAATTTGAAATAAATTTTATACAGTAGCATAATAATTAGCTCCCCAGTGAGCCGTAATAAAGCAGACATTAATCTGCCGTGCAGATTTCGTCTTTCAATATCTGTAAAACAAAGCACCTCTGTAACGAATTGATAACTGCTGCATCGCCGATACTGGTAAGCATCAACGTTTTTAAGTAAATCTTCTTCAGGAGACCCAGTTCTTGCTTTTGGATGTGTCCATATTGGATTGTGATCTTGTAAATGTTTGCTGTGGGCATGAACCACACTCAAGCTTCCCTGCATTCCTGCATAGATTCCTCCAGCGAGAGGAGTGATTTTAATGAGGCTCTCCTCTTTAATTAGTCCTTTTCCCATAGCCATCTGTGCCTCTGTGCTACTGGGAGCACCGGTACATGTCCAGAGCACATACACACACATTCTCACACGCTCCAACTACAAAGACCACACTCACATCGAACTCCTGAGAAAAGCCATGTTGGTTGTTGGAGCAGAGCTCCATGATGTGTTTGATAAACTGCCTGACTGGCACAGCCTCCAGGTCATCTGAAACACAAACCATACATACATCATACTACATCCGCCTATTCAAAGCCAAACTTTTTGATATAAATTGATGATAAATACATTAGAAACACCTAGAAATATTTTTTTCTCATAAGGGTTTATAATGTAAAAAAATATATAAAATTGGTATTTATTATAACATTAAAGTAAAATACTATGATTTTTTCCTTCATATTTAGGGATAGGGGTTTATACTTAAAAATATAAATTTAGTATTAAATTATAAAATTAAATTGAAATATTATTAGATTTTTCTCATATTTAAAGATAGCAGTTTATAATTAAAAACAAACTTAGGATTAAATTAAAATATTTTGTTAAAATATTACTTATCTCATATTTAGGGTTATAATTAAAAATATAAACTTAGTATTAAATGATAATATTAAATTAAAATGCGATTTTATTCTCATATTTATGGATAGGGGTTTATAATTAAAAATATAAACTTACTATTAAATTTTACAATTAAATGAAATTATGCCCAATTATAAATACATTATTGTATCATGCAGTTTTTTTTAATAATATATATTGTGCTGTTCAATATTTTTGTGGAAACTGTGATTTATTTTTGAGGATTCTTTGACAAATAGAAAGTAAAAAAATAAACAAACAAACATACACACAATAAATAAAATACATACATACATATAAAGTACATTTACTTGAAACTATGTAAAAATCTATGAAATGCAAAAATATAAATGTTGATATATTTAATGCATCCTTGTTGAATAAAAGTATTAATTTACTTAAAAAATCTTACTGATTCCAAACTTGTATATTTTCATTAAATACACAAAATTATCTCACAGAATATTTAATAATATACCAAAAAACATCAGATTAATGTCAATGACATACATTTCACAACACAACACATATACTATTTAGTGACTGCAGTGCATATGATAATGTATTGTATTGTGATTTGTTTTTTCACTTTTAAGGAACGAACCCCTGTGGAAAATGAAAGTTTAAATAAATTAATAAAAACACAACCTTGTTCCAAATGACAAAAGACTAACCCTAAGACCAAAATCCATCCGCCCTACTTTTGTGGCCTGACTTCCTGAGTGATGATATTTGGTCACATCTGTGTCATATAAAACTCATCAGTGATCTATCAAAGAAAGGGACTGGACCGATGGTCTATTGTTATATAGAATGGTCATATAAAGGTATGGTTCATTACTGCCTAGGGAAGCACACAGCTGGGACCATATTTAAAAAAGACCAGAATCCCCTGGAGCATTTACTGCTTCGCCATTGTGAAGGATGATCAAACACACATCAATTCAACCCCCACTCTGTATTCAGTCTCTATGCAATTAACAGAAAAGATTCTGTCTTATTAAATCACGGAGACATGCACACACAGACGACTTCTTCAATTTAACAGGGCTTGTTGATGACTTCTCTATTACAGCAGAGACATTAAACTATCACCTCAAATGGAGTTCTCGTAAACATTAATGGCTAGTTTTACTTCTTTTGGCTTACATTTATATAGACCTGTCAGTCAAGAGCTGGACTGCATCACATGAGGAGAGAGAAGGAGAGGAAAGAAACCAAGGGAAAGCAAGAGAGAAAAGAGTTGCAATACTGAAAGCAGTTCATGCAATTTTAGAAAATCATGCACTATCATCCATTCGCCCACTGACAAACAGACACACACAGAACATAAAATATGCATCCACTCAACCACCCAGAAAACCGCCAGATAGGAATGCTGATCATTAAAAGAAATAGTCCAGCCAAAATGAACATTCTGTCGTTATTAACACATCCTCACGTGGTTCGAAATCAATAGGACTTTAATTTTGCAATGGAACACAAAAGAGATATTCTTCCCACTCAAAGCTATCATCAGAGCTTGAAATTGAAGTCCTACATTCAGCAAAGCACCTCCTTTTGTACTCTATGGAATAAAAGTACACTGTTCAAAAGTTTGGGGTCTGTAAGATTTTGTAATGTGTTTGAAAGCAGTCTCTTATGCTCACCAAAGCTATATCAAAAGTCTCTACTCTACTAAAAGACATATTGTCAAATGTTCTTACAAATATGGATGTTTTCTTTTTGAATATACTTTAAAATGTAATTTACTCCTTTGATGGCAAAGCTGAATTTTCAGCATCATTAGCGTCACACGATCCTTCAGAAATCATTCTAATATGCTGATTTGCTGCTCAAGTAACATTATTATTATTATATTATTATTATTATCAGTGTTAAAACAGTTGTGCGGCTTCATATTTTGTGGAAAAAGCATGATACTTTTTTTTAGGATTCCTTGATGTATAGAAAATAAAAAAAACAGCATTTGTATGAAATTTAAAATACAAAAGAAATCTTTTGTAACAAATTCTTTACGGTCACTTTTGATCAATTTAACACGTCCTTGCTGAATAAAATGAACTTCTTTCAAAAATAAAATGAATATTATTATACTAACCCCAAACTTTTGAATGGCTGAATGGTAGTAAGGGTGTAGGTTTTAATATAATTTCATCAATTATTTTACTATTCAGTGTATAAACAACATTCTGTAATAACTACTTGTCAGCAGGTCAGGTATATTTGAAGAGTTTATTTGCAAAAACCGATAAACGTCACTTAAAAAAAAAGAGCTGATTGCCAAGCATTATTCTCCACATATAGCGCGATCTGAACCCTAAACACGTTTGCCTGTATCACTACTATGGGATTACATCTAAGAAGAAAGTATTTCGAGTGCACGAAAATCAATTTTGCATTTAAAATAATTTTTTGGATGTGTGCAGACCTTCTCTTTTGCAACGTTTCACTAGCTTGCTCCCTTGATGCCCACCCTCAGTGCTCTCTACATTGAGTTTGTGGAGAAAATGTTCGTTTCGCAAAGAAAAAAGTCTTTCGAGCGCACGGAAATCAATTTTGCATTTAAAATACGTTTTTGGATGTGTGCAGACCTTCTCTTTTGCGCGTGCAACGTTTCACTAGCTTGCTCACCTGATGCCCCCCCTCTGTGCTCGCTAAATGCCAACAGCTCGCGTGCTCAACACAACCCGGCGTTACAATGTGCCATAATTCCAGCCAATCAGAGACTAGGCTGCTAAATTCTGATTGGCTGCCTTGACAACCAATCACAACATTTCTTGCATTACCTCGACAGCATAAGAGGACAAATACAGTGCATGCATAATTATTATGCAAGTTGATATTCTGATCATATTTTTTTCCAAGCACATTTTACCAATTCAAAATGGATTTTACGACATCAATCTTAATAACTACTATTAATCTTGTATTTAATAATTTATAATTGATATATAATTATTCATGAAGGCTGAAGTGAAAAATGTCTTATATTCAGGTGTGCATAATTATTAAGCAGATTTTCTTTTACAGATAAAATGAGCCAAAAAAGAGATTTAACTCAGACTGAAAGCAAAAGTTATTAAATGCCCATGAGAAATATTAATAACTAATACAATACTAGAAATTGCAAAGTCAATGCATAACCATTGGACAGCAAAATGCTCAGTGGGTCAGCAGGGTCAGTCAAAAACATGTGGAGAAGAAAAGATGCATGTTAACTGCAAAAGAATTAGGAATTAAGGTGAAGAATTGGGTGTGAAATCACTAGGAACCATTTAGTCTCCAGCGCCACCATTTTCCAGAACTGCAACCTGCCTGGAGTTCATTTTTAGTCCATCTCGAGATTTTATCTGTAGAATAACCTGCTTAATAATTATGCACACCTGAATATAAGGCGTTTTTCACTTCCAGCCTTCATGAACAATAATATATAGATTATAAGTGATTAAATACAAGATTAATAGTGGATTGCTCGGTTGTGTTGAGCAAGCGAGCTGTTGGCATTTAAAGAGCATGAGGGCGGGCATCAAGGGAGCAAGCTAGTGAAACGTTGCACGCGCAAAAGAGAAGGTCTGCACACATCCAAAAACTTATTTTAAATGCAAAATTGATTTTCGTGCGCTCGAAATACTTTTTTCTTTGCGAAACGAACGTTTTCTCCACAAAACTCAGATCGCGCACGTGCAAAATGCACTTTTGTGCACTCAAAATATCTTTCGCGTGCAGAATTGTGGCAGAGATCTAAGCCTATACACTACACTCGCTATCTCCGGAGCGCGTGTCCCCCTTCCTTCTTTCACATAATGGTATGATCCTAGTCTGTCCTCCCATGTGATTAGCCGCATGTGTATTTTTTTTTTTTTAATGAAAAAATGCATAAAAATAAGGCTTTTATGAAAACACTAAATAAAAAAAACTGCTTACCAACACAAACCATTCACAATTGCTAAATTGGTGTAAAATAGAAGGCTCCGGCTGAAGATTCGGCTCTCCCCGACGGGAGTCAGCTCTTCTCGTTCGCTACAAAGAATCGGCTCTTGGAGCCGGCTCGTTCGCGAACGACACATCACTAGTTTCATCAAAGCTGACTAAAAGTGATCGAGGATGGATCATTTCGACGAACTTGATGAACCTGTGATGTCTTCTTCAGGGCGAAAAAGGAAAATAAAAGCTGAAACGTTTTCACGGCACCTTGCAAAAGCAGCGCGTTACAATGGTGAGGAAAAAGCTCCGTGTATTGCGTGTAATCACATCCATACAGTTTATGATCACAACAACAACAACGTTTGTTAGGCATATACATTGTCATCTGAGGAGATTACAAAGTCTGAAACATGAAATGTGGCGTTACCTGCTTTTGCTATAAAACAAACTTTTAATATGTAAAAATAAAAACATACTTTCAATTAACTTTATTTTGTAAATTACCTGTATTTGTTTAAGTCATTATTACTTAATCAAAACAACCCAACTGCAGTTTGATTGATATTACTTGGAATGTGCAATAAAAAAAACGTGATTTCTGAAAAAAAATTAAAATGGAGTTATCGGTTTTTGCAAATTAACTCTTCATTTATAAACTGTCATCTCACTCTGCTGCTATACTTTCTTATATCGTATTGATCCATTTCTGATTCAGAATATAGCCATGTCAAAAGCTATTGAGCTGCTTTGCTCCCCAAACAGACAGCTGCCTCCCATTTTAGGATCACCTTTGGGCCCATGTGATGAAATCAAAACTAAAGAACTCCTATGAAATGACGTAAAATAAAAGCTATTGCAGCATGATGTATTTTCAATTGTTTGTTTAGCTACTCACCCGCTGTAGACAGGATGGGGAAACTGTCATTGCGGATCACTCTGGGAGAGTTCCTGTCTTCAATATACACATGTGCGGTCTGGAAGAATCTCCTATGAACAGACACGGTCTCGGTTAGTGGAAAGCAGGTAATCAGGAAGATTTTAGACAGCTCCTTAATTCTGAGGAAGCCTGAGAATTGTTGTTAGGTGATCACTTAATGTCAGAGTCTAATTTACAAACCACTTTAGATGTCAAGCTCTATACTCTTGTTTGTGCTGTTTTGACCCGTGTTTCTGTTCAACAGCCTGCAATTTTAACTCTGATATCGGTCCATTACTACAAAATAATGAGTATACCAAACATATTGCCTAAATATACTGTACATGTGTATGTCATAATACAACTAAATCACAAGATTTGTTTTGTTTTTTTTACACAAAATGTATTTATTTATGTGTTTATCTATTTTTCTCATAATTATTCCATGCAACTTATTATTTAAGTATTTATTTTCTCAAAATAACATTAACTTAAATTCTGTTAAATGTGTATGGTATCCGCTGAGGCTAAGAATCACAAAACGGTTAAATATTGGATGAATGAATCAGCTCAGTAGACATGTATCAGTTTATCATTATTAATATGAACCATGCATGAAATTATGAATCCATTCAACTACTTCTTTATATTGCATAACACCCTGTCTTTAATAATTGGAAAATTTTCAACAGCAACAAATTAAGATTATAACAGCATGACAGTAATTACATTCAAGATCTTTAAAAGAAAGTTAGGCAAACTCATAATGTATAATAAAGTCTATCCCCGACATATTTATTTATAATTAAAACGCATTAGCTAATACAGACACCCACAGACGTCTAGTTCTCACTGTAGGTTTCATAAAATATACATGAACAGCAAAGTGATGATACCAAATATCCAGCCAAACTTTGCACACGCAACTCCTGCTGCCTTGGGATCGATCTTTTAAAAATCTGTCTTTTATTTCATTTGCAGTGCACAAAAACAGACCCCTCCCACCCCTCATCGAAGACTGACTTTCATGCAATTCCCATGAAGCATTTGTATAAGCATGCCCCTACCTGTACTTCATGCAGAGCAATGAGCAGATGCTAGTCATCCTTGGGAGGTGAGATAAAAAGAAAGAAAGACGGTCTGAATGTTCACTGAGCTCTGATGAAGGAGGGGGGCTGGGGGACTGAGGAGAGAGGACGAGGGGGGACAGGAACCCTACACTAATGACCTTTTTATGATGGGGGATCTCTCGTGTGTTTAGAGACGTTAGACTAATGGTGTAGAAGGGTCCTTCAGTGAAGACCCTAATCCTTGAGAATGCAAAACAGGCGAATGGTAAAGAGATAAATATAACCTCTTATCGTACCCCATCTGCATCAGCTCTGAAATTGCTTTAACTCATAGGCGATCTCATGCATATGAGTAGAAATGTACCGCGGAGACGAGTGCAGCATCTTTGGTCTTTAATGGGCATCTGTGAGTCTGAGCAGACTGAAAGCCTCTGAGCCATCCAGATGGAACCCTGCCTACGTAAACCTCTCATTAGCCTATCGCCTTGGCAACATCATAACTTAATTTTAAGCAAATAATAGCATACTTTATGGTAAACACTCGTGTGAACTCCAGCTATAAGAAAACGAGAATGGAATATGTTTTGAATGGCTTTTGTTCGCTCGGTAGCTTTGTTCTCCACGTTCTTGAAATTTGACAGTGGTGATGTCTTGACACGTTCTCGGGGGAGCGGTTGCATCTCGTCACTTGTCTTCCTTCCACTCGCTTAACAGATTGATTACCGTGCAAACAGTCTTTCATTCACTTTAACTGTCACTGATCAACCTCTTATAAAGCCATCAAGTGATCAAATCAAACTGCTCTTATCTTCTCCTTTCAAGTTGCATGATTTGTCGGCTGATGTTAATTGCTTTGCAATTAGAAACTTGCAGGCAAAAATTTGTCGAAATTAGCCGTGCTTTATAAGGATGCGAGGTTGGTGCTGCTGTTAGGGATGCACCGATACCACTTTTTCCAGTACTCGCCCGATACGATACTTTTATTTTTGGTACTTGCCAATACCGAGTTACCATTATTTTTATTGCATTTGTAAAATTTTAAAATATTGGGTACAGAAACCAAAAGAGAATGTATAATGTTAGTTGGTTAAGTTTATTTATCAAATAGATACAGTCAAACCAAAATTTATTCAGACACCTTCAACATTTCTCACATTATCACAGTTAAAAAAACAAAAAACTCAAAGCTCCAAAAAATTAGGCGGATGAATGTAGAAGCTGTTACAAGATAAGGAAATTAGATGAATAAAACTGATTCTAGATGCTATATTCTCAGTTCAGATCCCGATAAAGGTCCAAGATTATCAAAGACCAGTGTGCTGGTCAATAGCCGATTCACCTCTGCCTTATGAACTATGGTTTTTCAACAGTGTCTTACCTCCAGTAGACCAGGACAGCCAGCAGCATGATCAGACAGAGCAGCGTGAGGGCAGAGACCACCATCAGGGGGATGATCCACTCCATCCGTCTGGATGCTGACACCGGGTCTCGGGTGACAGTGGAGATGCTGTTCCTCTCTGCATGATGGTCAGAGGAGACCACAGCAAGGTAACAAATACAAAAAGCAGAGTTTATTTTGAGTATAAATGCTTGCAATTGCATTCATGCATATTCAACACAGCTATTTTTGTACAATGATCTTCCTTTGCAAAGCTTATTTCAACTATAAATTTGCATGTAATATAATATATTTTACAATAATCCATATACAGCAGTCTTTATTACATTATATAGTACTTTATATTCAGATTCAGATTATTTATTTTTTATTTATACATTTTATATTGTCATTTTGTTTTTATTATATATTTTATGTTATTTAATTACATTTTACGTAATTGTGCAAAAAAGTATTCTCGTAGCTTCGTAACTTTACATCCACTGATGAACCACTGATGTCACACGGACTACTTTGTCGATCATCTTGGTACTTTTCTGGACCTTGAACAGTGCGCCTTCTCTTCATTGGTGAGTTCGGTGGTCTCTGTCGAGCTGGAGGGAAGCTGCATGTCTACAGTGTCATTCTCTACCAGCCATGTTGGTTTTGATGAATCCTCACCAGAAGGCCTCTCTGTGGCACGAGGCACCTGCTCTTTCACTGTTCTAGGGGCCAATGAGGAGTTCTCAGTGTTAACATCAGCCCTCTCTCGACCCCTCTCCCTGTGTTTTGAATTTGGAACTGGGGCAGTTGGTTTTTGGGGCACCGCTTTGTCCTGCTTTTTGTCCTTGACTGTCACATCTTTCCCCTTTTTTTTCTTCTTCTCCTCTTCTCCCTGCTCTTCTTCCTCCTCTTCTTGTTCTTCCTCTTTCTCCTCTCTTTCACGGTCTTCTTCCTGTTTGTTATTAGCTTCAGTGCTGTCCTCAGAGGTCAGGATGTTGCTGTCAGATGGGGTGTTTTCGGCTGTGGGAGTGGCTGGATGTTGAGTGGGCGTGGGGCCTGAGTTTGTAGAGTGGGTTGGCCAAAAGGATCCTGGGAGGGAAGAAATCACACTGCCACTGAAACCCAGTCCTGCCAACAGAGTGCTGGTCACCACAGATGCTACAGTGGCTTGTCCACCACTGGATGGAGGCCCCATTCCCGTAGCCATTGAGACGAAGGAAAAGGGGAGGCCGGCGGATGTCCAGGTTGAGGAGCCTGAGCTTATAGGGGCCATGTCTGCAGAAGAAGCGGGGGAAACCGTGGGCTAGAACGGGGTGGAAGAAGAAAAGAAATACTCTTAGTTGATAAATAAAGTCAATAAATACACTTTATAGTTGATAACTATATTAGCGTCCACACCAACGCATGATAACATCTGATATTATAAGCATGCGCTGCAGTGCTGTCGTCTGCCGCTTTAAATGCTCAAGCTCTTTAAAGCTGGACAGATTCTGATTGGCTGTCAATGTTTTTTTTTTTATTAGACAAAACATTTCAATAGACAAAAAGATGATGACAGCATTAATATTTTAGTTCATTTTCCAGTAAGAAGTTTTCAATGCATATATCTCTGCTCAAAGTTTTTGGTAAATTTTTAAAACTATATCTTTATTGTTGTTGTTATAGTTATCATCCTTGGCGTGAACAGGCCTTTAGAAATGATTAAACCAGTTAACCACCATTCCAGTTTTCACAATCCTTGTGCCCTCGAATATCCTTGTGGTGTTTGCTTGAAAAATAAATCACACAGAATGAAAATCAGTTCTAAAGAAGTTTGAATAGCAGCAGTAATTGATGAGTAATTGAGAAAGCCACTTAAAATGGGACAAACCTTTGAATAAAAGTGTTTGGCTGAAGTCACTGCGCTGGTCTCTCTGACATACAGCTTGCACTCTGAACAGATACAGGACATCTGGAGACACGAGTGTGATGACTGCCCTCTGCAGGAAACATATGACACACCATACATTTTAATAACACAGTGCAACACATAGATGGCAAGAATAGAAACTGGATACCTTCCGAATAACTTATACTATCTTTGCAGTAATGTACAGTATGCGCTTTTTCAGTATGCAAGGAACACGCAGATAAACGCTACAATTTTTTGAAAGAAAATAATACTTTTTTACTCAAAAAGGATGCATTAAATTGATCAAGACTAACAGTAAAGACATAATTTTACAAAAATTTTGTAATTTTGAACTTTCTATTAATCAAAGAACCTCATAAACAATGCATCATGATTTCTACAAAAAACGTTAAGCAGCACAACTGTTTTCAACACTGATAATAATAATAATAATAAGTGTTTCTTGAGTGCCAAATTAGCATATTAGAATGATTTCTGAAGGATCATGTGACACTCAATACTGGAGTAAAGAATGCAAATTACATTTACATTAAAATAGAAAGCAGCTATTTTAAATTGTAATAATTTTTCCACAATATTACTGTTTTCTTCTATTTTTGATCAAATAAATTCAGTCTTGATGAGCGTAAGAAACATTAAATAATTTTATCGACCCCAAATCTTTGAATGGTACTAGTGTACATTTGACAACATGCACTATACAACAGTACAAAATAACCATTGTTTTATAATTGGGAGCAATGGCTGTAGTGAATCATGAAAAAAAATTGTACTAAACCTCGAGCAAAAGATTAATATTATAGTTCATTTTCCAGAAAGAGATGATAAATTTTCAATGCGTATATATCTGCCTATATACCTAAGTTTTTGTTGTACAGTCATATATAGACGGCCTCCAAGCTAACAGACACGGATTAAACACCACAATTTGATTTCAAGCTGTCTTCAGCTGACCAAAATTAAGTCTAATTTATGCATTTCTGAATGTTGGACGCAGTCAGAGTGTCCCTTCAACAGCTACACACAAATCCAAAAACCTCATTACACAACACAGAGTGAGCGGATGTAAATCTGACAAGATCTTATTTTCCAAATCCGAAATGTCAAAGCAAATTTGACATCTGCCATTATTATTTGTATAAATTGACACTTATTTATTGCAATGTCCTGCTCCGTCTTTCAGTGGTCCTCAGTGTCCCAGAATTAGATAGATACTGATTTGAATTTCATATACCCAAAGTTGGTCTCGATTCGCTGGCACAACCTGTGACTGGGCTCAAAATTGAAATAAAAATGTAAATGTAGAGGTAAAAAAAGATGAGGGAGTCATGATGGGATGTAGAGTGAAAGAAAATAATTGGACTTTAACCATGGCAGTTATATCCCTCAACTAAATCCAAATCTAATTTGACCGAGGCTAAAAAAGACTGACAGCGCTCATCAGAAAAAGTTCCTTCAACTGGCTGGACACGGTCTTGTTGTCATGGATACTGTGTGTGTAAGAACGCTCCAATAAGGTGACTGACAGACATGGGTGTAAGTCATTCATTAGACTTGGGGGAAGAAAGACAAAATGCTGTCCAAGTCCATCAAATCGATGAGAGCAGTCCATCCATCAGAATTATGAGGGAATGCTGGGGTCCAGAAGACAAGGCTCTGGCAACAGGTTCTGACATCATGCTCAAGTGGCTGTATCAAGGGTAAAATTTATAGATATTTTCAAATGTTCAAATTCAGTTCATTAATTGGCTCATGACACCAATCGGGCCACCCTGCCGTCCTCACATCTGTCCCATACAACAGTGTTTTAGGTCTTATTAATATCTTTAATTCCAGATTACTCCCGACAAGTCTGGGCACTACAACATGTCTCGAGATCCTGGATTTGTAAAAGATGCTCCATTACATCTTACACTACTGTCTAGCTCAAGAGTCTTCAACAGGGGGTCTGTGACCCCTAAATGGTCCATTGTAGTACTGCAATTTATATTTTTTCCAACTTATTTGTGTTGCCAATACAAAAATACATACATGGAAAAAAAATGAATATTAGTTATTTTCAACATAAACTAAAAGACATTAAAATAAATTCATAAAACTTAAAATGACACATTTTAATATAAAGGTACACATTTTATTATACTCATATTTAGTAATATTTAATATATAAAGTCTCTTCTGCTCACCAAGGCTGCATTTATTTGTTCAAAAACACAGTAAAAAATAAATGTTGTTACATATTGTTTCTAATGAGTTCAATATTACTTTAAATGACAGTTTTTCGTTTTAATATATATTAAAATGTAATTTATTCCAGTGATGGCAAAGCTGAAACATTACTCCAGTCTTTAGTGTCGCATGATCCTTCAGAAATCAATCTAATATGCTGATTTGCTGCTCAAGAATCATTTCTTATTATTATCAATGTTGAAAACAGTTGTGCCGCTTAATTTATTTTGTGGAAACAATGATACATTTTTGTCAGGATTCTTTGATGTATAGAAAGTTCTAAAACAAAGCATTTTTAAATAGAACTCTTTTGTAACAAATATCTTTACTTTTGATCAGCATTTTTTGCTAAATAAAAGTATTCTTAAAAAAGTCTTATTGACCCCAAATGTTTTGAACAGTAGCATATAATATTAACTATGTCCATGTTATTAATACTCAATATTTAATAGAGACTCATCTTTGTCGACCAAATGTTGATGGTCTAGCAGTTTTTATGCCACTTGCACCTTCAGCCTAATGTAACCTCAACACAGTGATTGAATACATGGTTGAGATAAAACCAGGACTAAAATAATTATTGCTGAGGGAATGAGGATTGCGGTGGTTGACACTTTGAATGTGCTCTGCCTCTCATTGTCGGAAGCCTTACCGTGCTGTGTTCGCCGCTCTGCGTGAAGGTCTTCTCAAAAGGCATTTCATCCTTCACCCAGCTGTAGGAGACAAGGAAGCCCACTATAGGCGGGTGGTAGACAGCTGACGGTCTGTCCCAGGTCAACAAAAGAGCAGTTCTGTTCAGAAGGTGGACCTTCATGTTGTTAGGGATGCTGCTGCAGACTGGATGGAGAGAGGAGAAGCAGAGCGATGAGATAAGACTGATAAAAATCAAGGAGGAAGAAGGTACAGTTGTTCTCATTTGATTAGGGATGTGTGACTGGAGATAAACGGGTGGAATTACGGCTCTTCGGCAGTGGGAGCGGAGCCAGATTTCAGCCGCACAGGTCCACGACTGCAGCCCCCAGGTGAAGCTAAATCTTTTATTGCTGTCTGACTCACCAAAGCGTTCTCACTAGAAACTGCTTCAAAGTGGAAAATAATACATGAGTTCATCTCAATCTGCCTCCAGGCTTTGCAGTGAGCGCACGCATGCGTGGCTGTGGCTGCGTGTGCTACTGTGGACACAGTAGGAAGTCTGAGTGTGTGTGTGTGTGTGTGTGTAATTCTCAGTGGTGGAAGAAGTACACCAATCACGCACGTCAGTTAAAATGCAGATACAATGATGAAAAATGAATGCAGTAAAAGTACACTAGCGTTCAAAAGTTTGGGGATTAGAAAGATTTGAAAAAAAATTTTTTTGAAAGACGTCTCTTATTTGATCAAAATACAGTACAAACAGTAATATTGTAAAATATTACTACATTTTAAAATAGCTGTTTTCTATTTTAACCATTTAAACTGCAATTTATTCATGTGATGGAAAAGCTGAATTTTTAGCAGCCTTCAGTGTTACATGACCCTTTAGAAATCATTGTCATCTGATTTGTTGCTCAAGAAATATTTCTTATTATTATCAATGTGAGAACAGCTGAAAGCAGTGCTGTTTAATATTTTTGTGGAAAACCGATACATTTTTTCATTTTTTCTTTGATGAACAGAAAGTTAAAAAAAGAACAGCATTATTTAAAAAACGAAATCTTTTGTAACAATTAACAAACATTTTTACTGTCACTTTTGACCAATTTAATGCATCCTTGCTGAATAAAAGTATAATTTTTTTCAAAAAAGTTACTTTTAAACAGTAGTGTAAGAGTCCTGCTTTTACATATCTACTTGAATAAATGCACAAGTGTGATATATATATATATAAACAATTAATTACAGGATTTTCCGATCAATTAAATCACAATTAACTGCATATGACAATATTTACTAAGAAAAGTCCTCCTTACCCATTCCATGTTACATAACTTAAAATATAAAAATCCTTATAACATAATTTATGTAAAGTAAAGCAGGATTAAATGTATAAACTTGCTATTTTTTAATTAAATGCAATTGATATGTTAAATTGACAGCCCTAGAACTGCCAATTAAGTACACTTTTTATAAATAGTAATTGGGCAATATGGCGGCAATCCTATGCCATTAATAACCAAGCGCACCACTGATGCTGGCGCGCGCGGTAAATCACTTCCGCGAGAGGAAAACAGATTTACACGCGCGGAAACGGGAGCCCGCGAGCTCATTTCAAACCCTCGCGCGCGCGTGACATGTCCTCTGCGCGCAATACAAGCCCTCGCGCGCGCATGATCATTCCCCACATCCTCGCGCTCGATCTTTCCTCCTCTGCTCGCGCGAACACTTATTTTTGTCAGTCGTGGGGCGGGGCTTGCTGTTTTAATTGTAACCTCAAATGTCATTGGTTATTCCTCTTTTCCGGAAGTCAGTATTGGACGCCTGTTATAAGATGATTTATAATTCTCTTGACTTAAGACATGGCATCAGTGGACCAGATACATGTGAGTTATCGTTTCATTTAAATACATAGTTAAAAATCCACTTAGACTAATGCATAAACAGCAGTGTGGTGACAGAGTAAAGAAAGCAGGGTCTCCATACCTCATATCTCTCGGATTGATACATTTTGTGTGTATCAGTTCAATGTGCCACAGATGCTCTGAACTTCAATTGCCTTCTGAGGAGAGTGGATGATTGCAGGCTTCTGCAAATGTGTCCAAGTCTGCTTGAATTCTTGGGAGAAAAGTGAAGTGCACACTGAAAAGGACCTCGACCACTGATATGTCAAGCAATCATTATGCTTCCAGCGAGTGCAGCATGTCTAGTACTTGTTGGTCACCGTGGTGCGCTTGGTTATTAATGGCATAGGATTGCCGCCATAGGGCAAATATAATTTGCTAATGTTGGTTAATAGTGGTAGTACTATTGATCTAATTTATGTTTTTGAGTGTAGGGAGAAGCAAAGGTATCTGAGGACTGTTAGCAGTGTTATCACACACACACAAAAATCTCATCATGTTGTTTCAATGGCTATTTAACTTCCTTGTTACAGTGACCTCATTGTTGGCATTTTTTTTATGTCACAGACATGAACTAGGTTCGTTTTGCAGCTAAAAATAATCTTTACCAAATGTGCCCTGATCAGGCTTTTAAGCAGGTTTTTGGCTATTCAGCCCCACAAAATGTGACACTGCTGTGTGGTGTGACGCAATCACAGCCAATCAGAATATATTTAAAATGTTGCAGGCCAGATCTGAACCAGCGGCACCCATCAAGATTACCTGGAGTGTATGCATCAATCTAACTCATGCTTTTCTCATGCTATTAAATGAATACATTTGAACCTGATAAACAGTAAAAAAGTTGTTTTTAATAATGACTACAGAAGCCCTGAAAAGGCGAACAGACGTAATTGCACGACTGACGTCACTTATCACACAAATCATTTGGTGGGATGTGTTTTTGTCAAGCTGGGCGGACCGCATAAGTGGCACTTGATAAGGTCATCGTGCCAAAAGCCTCTACTCTTAATGTGTGTGTATCAGCATTAGCGACCTGTCAACAAGCCTGTGATAAACACGTCTGTGAAACGAGAGGCAGATCGCAAGAGCACAAGAAGTGAAACGAAGACGAGGGGGTGATTAGTGAAAGGGCATCTGCTGAGGAAGTCAGCCTCGAGAGCTCTGTTAGCACGGGTGACTCAGCGAGAGCCCATTATTTTCATCAGTTCAATCATCAGCATGCTAATGACTGCCGCCATTACTGTCCGGCAGAGATAACACAAAGTCAAATTGACTCTATTCTCATGGCGGTTCTTTGGGTTATGTAGTCAACAAGCTAAGATGTCAGCACTGGGTATAGCGACAGTAACGCTCTGTACGTATATCACATAGCACTGTATGGTTTAAAAATGAACTATTCATTATTTATTTTTCAACAAATGGTCAGTAAAAGGAGTCGTTTGTCCTCCAGAAAATGTAATAATTATATGTTCTAAATTTGTAATATTTTGTACAAAGTTTATATGAGCTTTGTATCTTTTTGCAACCCACGTAATGAAGTAAATATAATTAAAAGCCCAGAGGTTGTGTGCTATTGTTATTTTAAAGCTGAATTTAGACATCAAATTTAATAATTAAATATTAAATTAATAAATGAATACCGTTAATGCTGTACCAAACCGTGACATCAAAACTGTCATGTTTTTGTACCGTTACACCCCTAATATATATACAGTATATATATATATATATATATATAATTAAGTAATTAAATATTTTCTAAATTTAATTTAATTTTGTAGTTATTGATAAAGTTATTTTGAAGTTTTTGAATTTAATTTCCATTAAAAAAAAAAACATTTTTGACAGACTGCCGCCATTACTGTCCGGCAGAGATAACACAAAGTCAAATTGACTCTATTCTCATGGCGGTTCTTTGGGTTATGTAGTCAACAAGCTAAGATGTCAGCACTGGGTATAGCGACAGTAACGCTCTATGCTTGACAGGTACGTATTACATAGCACTTTCTGCATTTAGGGTACAAAATAGGGTTTGGAATGATTTAAAGGTCCCCTGAAATGCTTAGAAACACGCAGCGTTACTCTATGTGTTGACGTCATTTTAACAGAAACAGGAAGAGAGGGCGGGACATATCAAGCAGCCCCACCCCTTTTTAAAATAGCCAATAGCGTTCGTTTATATCACAGCTTGGGCTAGAGCCGTTCAGAGCCGTTGAGCTCCGTAAAGCCGCAGGGTATGCCAGCCACAATCTCATCCACATTGCTATAAAATATAGCATTCTGTGTAGAATTCAAATAGCTCCGATACATTTTGTGGTCTGCGCCGACTCGCGCATGTGATCCGCTCCGTGCTATCGTGTCTCTGGACCGGAGCAGAGTGTGTGTGCGGTGCGGTGGTTAGCGTGACACAGCGC
>NW_015652130.1:1912407-1914572 GCF_001515625.1 Sinocyclocheilus rhinocerous
GCTTCTAGAGAGCATTTGATTGGACAGAAAGTTTCATGAGAAGCTGAAGTACGATGTGACGTCAAAAAAATCGTTGAGCCGTTTTGGCGGAAGTGACGAACTGCAAGCTTTGAATGCTTATATCTTCTAAATGCGAATTTTGTCACTGTTTTGGAGCACACTGCCTTATAGATAACCTTAAGACTAACATATTGATACTAACACCCAAAAAACTTTAATTTTGATTTCATGGGGACTTTAAAATGAACTATTTATTAGTTCTTTATCAACAAATAGTCAGTAAAAGGACATGTTTGTCCTCCAGAAAATGTAATAATTCTGTGTTCTACATTTGTAATATTTTTTTATATGAGCTTTGTATCTTTTTACAACCCAGTTAGCCAAATAAATACAATTCAAAGCTCAGAATTTGTGTGCTATTGTTATTTTTTAAACTGAATTTACACATCAAATGAAATATTAAATTAATAAATGAATATTGGTTTGTAGTTACTGATAAATTTCACATAAATAAAAAAAATACGTTTGATTATTTTTTCTTACAACTTTGGCAACAGGGTTGAATGATTGAGCTTCAAAAGGCAATAAACTGCCAAATTTGTGTAAAAATTAAGACATTGGTTTATCAATAACTACAAAGCAAAATGTAATTTAAATAATATAAAATTATTTAAATTGATGTATATATATATATATATATATATATATATCACTAATTAAATTCATAGTTTTGTAGTTATTGATAGTTATTTATAATTTATGTAAAAATTTAGACATTTTGTGGATTGGTAAATAACATAATATCAAACTAAGCTCAGCATATCTAAGAATTCTCACAACAAAAACATCATATTTGTGCTAATTCTTTAAAAAGAAGCAGACAAAAGTGTACCGTACTCAAGGAAAACGCCATGGAATAAAGCATTTGAAACCGAATGAAAAAACAGAAACAGAAAAACACTACGATAAAAAGATGTATTATTGCAAAGGGTTTTCACAACCGCTTGCTTGGAAAACGCCAGAACTGCTGTTTGGCCACACAGTGTTCATTTGTACGAGTTTATTTTTAGAGGGAATATTAATGATGATTATTCCGCCTTTCGGCTGTGTTGCATCACTCCCGACTTCATCACAACCAATAGCAATCAATTCCCTCAGCCGGAGAGGAAAACAACGCTATCATTAACGCACACAGTACAGCGTCCCCCAGTTACTGGCTCGGCTCGGAGCACTGCGCTGCTGTAGTCACTGCATTAATAAATCCTATTTATTCAGTCTGTCTCAAGAGCAATGGATATCCCAAAAACAACCAGCTTTGCACTTTATGCATGAGACGAATGAGAAAAAACCCCAACAAGACGTCTATGAAGTACAAAACTGAACTATAGATTTAGCCAAGAGAAATAAGCACAGTTCCAGTGGTAAATGTACAGATGTTTGATTCATAAAGACGGTTTCCTGAAATAGGATCCTTTCGAAGGCTATGATGTCTCTTATTTAAAAATGAAAAGCATGTATCCTTCTTTCTTCATTGGTCAGGCCATTTTAGGGAAGAAAGCCACCATACCTCGAGAAGTTTCTGAGTCTGCAGCACTGGCCATGCTGTCTGTCATGAGGTCGGGCATCCAAGCATCCATCAGAGTCGATTTGAAGATCTGCCGGCTGCCGAGATCTTGAGTGGGCCGATGGTTATTCCTCAGGTAATCCACGGACTTCACATGATCCTGCTGCTCTGTGGTGAAGATGGAGTAGAACGCCTCCAGCTACAGCCAAAGAGAGAGAGAGAGAGAGAGAGGCAGAAAGACAAAGAATAACATTATCCACGAGTTTAATCATGATTTTCTGTTTCATTTCATCATTTTTTAGGTTGGCTTTGCAAGGGAATGTATGAATTTATTTTCAGAAGTGCATGCTGGGTATGACTTTGTGGCTTTACTCTGAATAAAGCAGGTAGAAAAGTAAAAGATCGGAACGGATAAGTTCATCCATGTTAGCTGTTTCCAGAGTGAGATTTGGGAGTGAGGTTGATGTATTCAGAGTGAAGTTAACCATTCAGTCATACATCAATATAAAAGTATATAAATTATTATACTACATTTTTATAGTGATTTTTTTTTTTTTTTTTTTTGGTTGTTTGGGGGTTTTTGGAGGGTTCCTGTTTTTGT
>NW_015652130.1:1915865-1946446 GCF_001515625.1 Sinocyclocheilus rhinocerous
ATTTTTTTTTTTTTTTTTGTGGTTGCTAGGGTGTTTTGGAAGGTTGCTAGGCCATAGATGTGGTTAAGAGGACATTATCATTCACATAAACAAAATCTGACTGAAAAAAAAGTGTTTAGAAATTGTGAATAATGATATTTCTATTATATAATTCTGTACATTTATAATAATAAAAATATGACTATTACTACTATCAACATCAAATGACTTGCATTACATTATGTAAATGAGTAAATAATGAAAATAATATCTGTATTGTTATTATACATAAGAATAATATATTATTAATGTTATTAATAATACAATATATTATTATTACATTTTTATATAATAAAAATATAATTATTTAATATATTATTTATTATTTATAAATTATTATTTAAATGACCATTAATAATTATTATAAATAAAACAAACAAACAAACAAGCACAAATAAATAAATAGATAGGGTATTAAGTAAAGATCATGTTCCATGAAGATATTTTGTACATTTCCTACTGTAAATATATCAAAACTTAATTTTTGTTTAGTAATATGCATTGCTAAGAACTTCATTTGGACAACTTTGAAGGCGATTTTCTCAATATTTAGATTTTTTGCACCCTCAGATTCCAGATTTTCAAATAGTTTTATCTCAGACAAATATTGTCCTATCCTAACAAACCATACATCAATGGAAAGCTTATTTATTCAGCTTTCAGATGATGTATAAATCTCAATTTAAAAAAACTGACACTTATGGACTGGTTTTGTGGTCCAGGGTCACATATATTGTGCATCCTTAGATTAATTTGAGAAAGAGCAGTATTCTGGTGAAGATCACCACCACTTCATTTTATACAATGTAATGAGACTATATATCTACAACACACATATACATACACATGCATGAATTTATTTAGTAAATCTTCTGCACCGTCTCATTTCCAGGAACATTTGAGCACAGCAGATGAATCGCATTGCTAGTGTAATATTGTCTGTTTGTGTGCTTGCTTGCAGATGGTACGAATATGATACAGGAGAATGAACGCAGACCAATTTCAAGCATAGTGCACACAGCTGGAGGTGATACGTGATCATATGAATGTAAAGTGCATGTAGGCATGATGTGTGTGTGTATTTGCGAACCTGGTGGTAGGAGAGGTAAACAGGTCGACTGAAGATGATCCACTCCACGACTTTACTGCAGGGAGGTGTCGTGAGAGAGCCGATGTAGCGGTAATAACTTCCCAAGGATGATGGCAACAGATCCCTCAGTATGAATGGACCAAGGTTTGTTTCCTTCTCTGTTAAATAAAAGACAAAGAATAAACACTCCAAGACAGATCTTATGAAACCTGCCTGAAGCACTACGAGGCAGCAAGATGTGATGCACATGTGGCATATACACAGGTTTTGGTGACTTCTGGCATTTAGAAATAAAAGCATCTGCCCAGCTTTCTCTTTATTTCCAGACTGTAACTGGGTGGGCCAAGTTTCTGAACAATAGATGCAGTGATTGCATGTTAATAAATTTGTAGGACCTTGGAGAGAGTTTTTATTAAATTTACAATTACATTACTGTTGAAAAGTTTGGGCTCAGTGAGTAATTAATACTTTTGTTTAGCAAAAATGCATGGAATTGTTAAAAAAGTGACAGTCAATGCCTTTAGAGTGTTACAAAATATTGTCTTTTAAATCAATGCTATTCTTTTGAACTTTCTTTTCACCAAAAAAAATCCTGAAAAACGTATGAAGGTTTCTAAATAAATATTAAGCAGCACGGCTGTTTTTAGCATTGATAATAGCTAGAAATATTTCTTGAGCAGCAAATCAGCATATTATTAGTATGATTTCTGAAGGATGATGTGATGCTGAAGACCTGAGAAATTATGCTGAATATTCAGCTTTGCATCATAGGAATAAATTACATTTTAAAACATATTAAAAACGGATAACATATTTACAATTGCAATAATATTTCACAATATTAGTGTTTTTTTTGCAGTCTTTTTTCAAATAATAATTTTTAAAAAATCACCGACCCCAAACATTTGAACAGTAGTGTTTGTTTTCATAGTAGTTAACTTTTATATAAAAAAAAATAAAATTCAAACTTCATATTTAGTTTTTCATTATATGAACTCAATGTTATTAATTCCAAAAAATAACTTTTTGAAATTCATGGTTCTTTTAGAACCTAGAAAAGCTTCACTTTTCCTCTATTAGAACCCATATGTTGTTCTGAAGAAGCTATATTGCAACACTTTGACTTTTTAATCTCTAAAGAGCCAACATAAGAACTGTATATACAGCAAAAAAATGGTTCTAGATTAAAAAAAATAAAAAAGAATAATCTTTTGTGCTAAGGCTTAGGTGCTCGGTTTTTATTATTTATTACATTTATTTATTTATTTTTATTTCATTTTATTATAATTGAGCACTCTGAAAGCTGTTTATATGGCAGCATTTACCGTGATGGACTACCCGTTTGAGACCTGTGATGATGGGCTCAGCTGCAATGTTGTCTTTTTTCGCCACCTAGAAAAAAACAAAACAGAAAAATGCAGCATGAAATTAGCGATTATTCCGTTTCTCTATGTTAAAGAAACACAAAAAGAATGGGCTGCATTTAAATCCTGCTATTATCGAACATACGTTTCCCATGTTCTCTGCTTGTGCAACATTAAAAACTAGAGCACGCTGACATAAGCACCTTTTATTCAGGTTGATGGAGAAGCTCATTCAGGTCAGAGATGAAATATACTCACTTGTGCTCTCTGAGGATTCATTTGGTTGAACTAGGTGGCAATAAAAGAGCCCTAGGGAACCTCCAATACAGGAGCTCCACATCGATTAACTATATAAAACCCACAGGAACGGACATGTCACACTCCACATGACACCATTCGTCTAAGCACTAATAGCGGTAAGCCATAACGCTGTCGCATGTGGGCGAAAGAGTTTAAGTCCGCCGACGTATGTTATTCTTTCACCGTTTGACAATGGATAAACATAGGACCCACCTGCGTTCCACTTTCAGTGTGAAGAATAGGCCTGTCACCTTAGTTAAGGTGTGTAAAAACCTACTGTATGAGAGTGTGCGAAGCATGTTGTGAATGAAGGGGAATGAATGCGGTGCCGTGCTGCAAAAAAGCTTATGTTATTATCAAGGATCATCACGCTGACCTGTTAAGCCTGTTTTCTCTATACATTCATATGACATCCCTGAATACTGAGGCTGTGCGCCACAAATCTTCCTTTTTGGCTTGACTCATTAAGAAAAGCGTGGAAAATGTGCCATTTTCACCCTTGATAAGAACATTTGTCACAGTTGAAAAAGAAGGAAAAGTAAAAAATAAACAGGAGACGATGCTGGTAGGAGCATAATAGCATATGTTTGTCACTTTCTTCAATTTGTCCCTCAGTAAAAACAAACTAAAAATGTTCATAGTAATGCAATTATACAATGGAGGTCTATGAAACAAGGCATTTCTGCAAAAGCAGAAATATTAAGCTGGCATTTGCATTTAATCACTTATAATATTTTTCTACACTACCGTTCCAATGTTTGGGGTCAGTAATATACAAGAAATTAATACTTTTATTCACATTAAATTGTGACAAAAATTTCTTTTTCATATAAATGCTGTTCATTTGAACATTCTATTTATCAGTGAATTCTGAAATGCATCACGGTTTCCACAAAAATCAGTTTTCAACATTGGCACCTATAATAAATGTTTCTTGAGAACCAGATATTATCATATTAGAATGATTTATGAAGGATCACGTGACACTGAAGACTGGAGTAATGATGCTGAAAATTCAGCTTTGCATCACAGGAATAAATAAAACTGAAAAACATTAACATAGAAAACGGGTATTTAAAATTGTAATAATATCTCACAATATTACTGATTTTACTGTATTTTTGGTCAAATAAGTGCAACTTTGGTAAGCAGAACAATAACATGTGTTATATTAGCTGGAAAGTTGTCTAAATCATCCTTTCAGTGGTCAGACTACTTTTCTAGAGGATAAATGTCTGATTATGCAGGCCCAGATGGAAAACAAAAAATAAAGTCTGCAGATTTTAATTTGGTTTCCCACAATAATAAAAAACCACAATAATGCCCCTAATATACTGAACTACTAAAATGGCATTATATAACAATTTTATTAAAATAATTTCTTTTATTAAAAGAATACATGGCTAACTACATACACCAGAAGAGGCCATGCCAAATTTTGACCTCTTGGTTACGTCATTGTTGTGCGTGGTTATGTCATTGTTTACATGTTCATAAATTGCATGAACCTTTGAAAGGAGAAGGTTAGAAGGCCACTTCATCATGCTAGTCACTCCCAAAGTCTTGCAGCTGAAGCAGTTTAGTCGTACTTTAACTTTTATCCCATTGCAATGTCTTGCCCAATGGACTTTCATTATTCTTTGAAACTGAAGTTAGAAGCAAGTTTATTCTATTATACTTTGAGAGAAAGATGGCTAGAGGGCAGCAGAAGACGTCTGCGCTTTCTTCTACCTATTGCTAATGGTGAAAATAGGCCCTGAGGCTACATGGGCCCAATCCAAATCTATCTGATGTTTTTAGTCTCTGGTACCACGAGCTATAAAGCCCTATTTCACAGGCTGGTAAACATCCGAAAATCCCCAAAAAATCAAAGAAGATCTTCACCTGAAAGAAGACAGCCATGGCAGCGATGATTCGTCTCTCCTTTATTGCAGTGCTCAGACTGTCAAAATCATCCGAATTGTAGAAATAAATCTGCATCTATGAGGCAAAGAGATGAGAACATGGTTTTATAACTGCATTCTTATTTGACAGGGTATGAAACGGCTCATACTAATGTTCTGCTTTGACTTTCCTGTTTGGTAAACACAATGCATTGTGGTATCGAAATTGGTACAGTAGCGCGGTCAAATCCTCACGAATTGATATCATCTTCACACACACAATAACGGCATATCTGTCATATCCTACTTCTCTCATCACTCCACATTTTGACATCTGAGACAACTAAGGATTATACGCTTTCTCTCTGAGGACGGATTTAAGAAGAAAGCGAACCTCAGAAGCAAATCCCCTCGGCGCGGAGCAACAAACAACATGTCTTTGTTGCCTTAAACATTGTCTCTGAACAAACGCACAACGTGCCATGTGTCAAATAAATACTAAATCTACTATTATAGAAAAAACAGGGACGATCTTACAAAGAGAGAGAGGGAGAGAAAGGAAAGCGGGACGAATGGCATGTCAAAGCTCACAGCAGCTGAGCAATCGTGAAAGAGATCGTTGAAATGCAGGGAATAAGATTAAGCCTCGCTATGACAATCACATTCCAGTTGAGCTTATTCTCTGGCAGCCTTTTGTGCACCAACGTTATTTGCCTGCCCGTGTTGTTCTCTCTTCGTTTTATATTGTAGACTTCGCTTTAGCACATTTCCCTGGTCATTCAATGGTGCATGTAAGAAAAATAGCAAGCTCTCGTTTTGTTAGACCAGTGCTTCTCAACTGACTGGGCGGTAGCTTGTTTTGATAATGTTGCGGACAGGAGATGAGAAAATAATGCTAAATACAAAGAATAAAATGCGGCTAACCATATAATCCTATACTTAGGATAGAAAAAAAGCAGAGGTATCCAATCAAACTCAACCTTTTAGAAACTAGACAAATTTGCTATAGAATATGACACTAACTACATTAAAAACAGGTTACGAGTCAAAAACAGTACTTTCTATGTAGTTGCATACTAACACTCTGTTCCCTAGATATGAATTTATATTATATGGTATATGGATACAGCAGGTACTGTATATGGATCTGCTCACTCGTTGTATCATCATCCACACACACACAAAAAAACACAAGATCACTTAAAAAATAAAAAAAAACATTCTTCCTCAAAAAACTGCACAATTTAAGATATGATTTAACCCTATAAAGCCTACTGTATCATATCTGATACACGAATCTAAGGCCTCTGAATTATTAACACGATCAAAACTTTGCTGAAAAACCTGTTGCACACATACACACAATCTTCTTAATGCCTTCTGTTCTCAGATTGATAATTTATACTTTTTTAGCAAGTAAAAGTACTTTTAATATATTTCTAAAAATGCCTGTCTTTAGGTTGTGCACATGCATTTTGGCTATGGAATCTTTAGAGTTTTTTTTATAAAGTAATCTTAATAATAACATTTACTAGACTGAAACAACTTAGGGTTACTTGATTATCCATACATAATTTTTTAGAAAAATCTTGATATAATGTGAACAGAGGTTTTGATGTAAAAATCCTCTTAAGATATTTTTGGGAGATCCAGGGTGAGAACTGTTATTTATATGTATTTTATGTAAGTAATCTGTTCTCTCATTGATTTAAGTAGTCTGTTGTCTTTACCAAATTACATATTTCTTTTTCTCACTTTGGGCCTCTGAATAAAAAGTGTTTTTTCTTCTTTGAATTTGAGCTCCACATTCTCAATATATCATACTATATGAGTTATAAAAGCCAATATATGTACACTTTTTTAATATTTGAACCAAATATTTTATCTAAAGTTTCAATAAACTGTTCCAACTACTCTAAAAAGCTATAATTTCACGTTGGGCTTTACAGGGTTAACATCTGTAATGCAAACAGTATGTGCCGAAGTTTAATAATTCGGGTTAAGAGTTCATTTAAATACTAATGCTGATGCTTGCCTTGGCAAGCAACACTAAAAAAAGTGGCAAAAAGGCCAAAAAATAAAATTAACATTATTGCTGTTGTAGTTTAATTTACTGTGCCAGATTTGAGGCAGAGGTCAACAGAAGTCGTCGAGAGATAATTGGATGCATCTCTTCTCAGTCTCTGGCTTCACTGCGTTTGGGTTTTAAATCGCTAGATAATGCTTAGCAGCTATCCAGCGGCGTGCGGATACACATCAATTGTGTTTCTGTGTAAAATGGGATTTATGGAGCAAAGTCGATTCGTCTAATGAGAAAGTGCTGCCAGAGAGGTGGAGCCAGCCCAGGTCGTCTGACCTCTGTGCCAGCTAATTTCCAACTAACTTAGACTGATGAATACAAATGATTTCGCTTTCCCATCCTCTAAATTGTTGTTGTGTAGACACTGCACTGACAGAAAAGAAATACTGCTAGATCATGGAGAAATGCCAGTAGGGTTCGGCTCAAGAATTTAGGATTCATTTCTATTCTGAGCATATTCTGACCTTGTTTGAACACTGAAATGAAATGGAATGAAATAAAGAGCTATTTCTATTTAGGAGACTGGTACGCCCTTGGCAAGGCAACAGACATGTCAAAGGAACCCAGGGCATTTAAGGCAAAAGCTAGGCAACTAACCTCCAAGCAAAGTAATTAAGACCAGACAATGTCAGAAGGGGTGGACAATGAATTAAACCACTAATAAAGAGAAGAAAGAAGAAAGTTAAAGTCTTTAATGAAAACCAATCAGTCTCCTTCAGGCCTCTTTTAAATCACAGACTTTAATGGTGTCCATTTATTGTGTCTCCACAGGGGGAAATATATTACTCATTTATCACTAAACCTCATTAGCCAATTAGCTTCCTCCAAGAGCCAATACAGAGTTTATGGTGACCGAAAGTAAAGCACAGCACAAACACGTTTAGTTAATGAATCAAAATGGGACAGAAACCATGTGCGGAAACAAAAAAGGCCAGCATACACTTGACTTCACAAGATCTAGCGTATAATGTGCGATTGCATAATGATATTTAACTTGAATGCAGTGGTGTGTCCATCCGGAATTCTCTGGCTTTGCACCATTTTCTCAGAAATCTCAAAATGAAAATTGATTGCAGTGTACACTGTTTCCTGCGCCTAGCTTTGTCTCACACAGCTCTCAAACTTGAATGTGTATCCAGTGTTTTCAAGGGCAAATGGAGAAGGTTTACAAGCAAGAGCTAATGCTAATTTTGTGCAAAATGATATCTGTAAGGCAAAAGAGACACTTTTTGAACTGGAAGGATGTTGAAAACAAGTAGAAGCACCCTGTAAGGCATGGAAAGGAATTACACTTAATTAAAAATTAAGGCTTTTCGTTATTGTTGACTGAGATAAGTACTGGGGCTCAGTACTTCTTTTCTCATATCCACAAAATTCATTTATAAAACAAAAATTAATAATACTACTAATAAAAAGATAAATAAATAATAAATAAATAAAATATCTGTAAAGGAAGCCAAATATCCTCGCTCTTCAGTGAAATGTAGCAGCTGCACCATCAAGTCAATAAAATGTATCGATCCCAGTTTCATTGAGAGGTTCTTCAATTAGTGCAGATTAGTACACCACTTTCAACCTACTCAAGTCAAGGTGGAATCCTTGAACTTTATTGAAGAAACTCATTTAGAAATGTTATCCTCCTCGCCTAAATCCATTCCTAATAAGATTTTTTTTTATGTGAAAGTGGGTGGTTTAAGGACTATTCACAACCTACTCAAGTCAAGGTGGAATCCTTGAACTTTATTGAAGAAACTCATTTAGAAATGTTATCCTCCTCGCCTAAAATCCATTCCTAATAAGATTTTTTTTTATGTGAAAGTGGGTGGTTTAAGGACTATTCACAAGGACTGTTGTGAACTGGATTTTGTAAAGAAACAATGGATTCCTTTAGGCAAAATTTTTTCTTTGTCGACAAGAGATTTGAGATTTTGAAGTTTCCAGAGCTGTACTGATGTTGTTTTTTTGAGTACAGTTGACATACATTACGGACATAATGTGACACACTCACTTCTACTGGAAACTTCTTTCCATTGATACTGTGCTCAGAACCAGCTGATCCACTGGTGCTGCCCCAGTGAAACTCCACCTTCTCTGCTTTGAAGCGTCCAGGTAGGCCGGCCCCTCTCACAAAGTAATCATTCTTCAGAACAATAGACACTGGAATGAAAAAAGAAGACCAGATGAGAGCGTTAAATACATTAAAAATATATATATTTAATGAACTGTAGTATGTAAATCTAAGACTGCCAAGTATATGCACTTTTTAAGCTGTGTAATTCAACAACACATAATGCAGGCAGATATATATATACATTTTAATATCCCACTCTTCTTCAGACTGTGATATGCTCCAGGGGAATTCTGTCTTTTTTTATGTTAACAAAGGACCTTTAAAACAAATAATGATGCAGAAGAAACGGAGTATGCACTCTGCAGGCCAGAGCGGACACATCAAAATGAGCTCCATGGGCTCTCCTGGCACAGACCGTCACATTATACTGCATTAAGAGTTGACCTCTTGGCTCTTTAAAGCCTGGATTGGTAAACAAATTGAATATCTTCCATTTCTTCTGCTGGGTAGACTCTGCAGAAACAGGATAACTACTTCATACAACTTGTTTTTCCATGGCCAATTAATGAACTTGGTCAAATTCAATGCTATTTTAAAACATTTTGGACATTCGAATCCACTTAACTGCAAATACGTGCATCATCTGCATCATTACTGACCTTATTGTTAATAAATCAGAATGTTAATGAACAATTTTCACAGTCGGATCACAAAAACATTACCTTTACAATGCATTTATTGAATGTTCAACTTAGAATGACCTAACGAGTATAATTGTCTTTGTATTTTGTGATAGGATAGGAGCATGCAGAAAATACAGTTACAATTCTAATAAAACTACAAAATTCACTTTAAATGGTTTTCATTTCATAAAATACTTAGTCACATCATACAATATTAAAACTGGAAAAGAAATTCTGAGCTCTACCGCATACTCTCTAAGAATCGGTCAAGGCCCATTCATGTCCTTTATTGAGTGTAAAAAAACTAAGATGAATTACAAGGAACCACTCAAAGCATCTCACATCAGCAAAGCTCTCATGTGGAGATCTCGGTTTAATTCTTAAGTAAACTAAAGAGCTGGGGTGGGAACAAACAAACTGATTTATGTGGATAGATGGGATCTTTTGGTGAATTCACACACTGGGCTAAAGACTCGTGGTACTCAGGAGACGCTCGTGATGCTGGGGTTTTAAAGGATCTAACGCTGTGCTCTGTAAACAGTAGAAAAAGCTCCTATGGTAATTATGCCACAGCGTGTTTATGGTCCTGGCAAGCATTCCCAAAAACCTTCTCAGGAGTAAATATAGCACTCTACAGTGTGCCATTCTCGAAATCACTCCTAATTAAAACCACCATAAAGCAACATTTGAAATAGGGCTGGGCGATATAGCTAAAAAAATGTATCAACGATATAATGTTTCATATCGTCCGGTATCGATAATTATTGACATTTTTTATAATCTTTTTTAAAACAAAGAGCAATAGAAAAAAATGTTTACATTTAACCACTGTATTTTTAAATTAACCCAATTTATTGAGACAAACAACAAATATTTTTTGTTTTAACAGTCAAACACAAAATAAAAATTAAACAAATATCTAATTTCTAATGTCTTATATGCAGATTAAATAGGTTAAACTTTTGGCTCATCTCGCGCACCACTGATGACGCTCCCTGACGCACATCTAACATTGGATTGTACTATTTTTGCATTCAAATGCAAATGTTTATTTTAAATTCGACTAATATTCATTTTTTTATTCACAGTCTCATCACAGGCAGGCACAGCACTCAATTCAGCATGTGTTCGTGTGTGTGTGTGCTGTCTGCGTCACTCATAGCACGTGCCTATATCGTGCACTATATCGAACATTTTTTATATCGTTATCGAAGAAGGTGTACCGTCGATGAATATTGATACCGTTTTATCGCCCAGGCCTAATTTGAAATGTGCAAAATATGCTTTCGCACCATCATCCTTGGCCAAAAAGAAAGATTTTGCTGCAAATGAGTGCAAAAATGCAAAAGGTAGATTATGGTAGATAAGGTGTGAGAGACTGATTAAGAGTTTTTACAGCTACTAAGAATAGGAAAAATTGAGAAAATTAGAAGAATGGGCTATTTTTCAATTACAATACTTAAATAGTCATTTAAATAATTTTTTGATGTTGATGATGATGATGATGATGATGACTACAGATTTCACTCAAATTATTCATATGCATTCACACTAGCTTTCAAAAGATAAAGGTCAGTAAGATTTTTGTTTCTTTTTTTGGAAAGAAAATAAATCTTTTTTACAAATCCTCAAATCTCTGGAAGTTCAAGTCTTCAAAAAAAATTAAAAAATTAAATTAAATAAAATAAAATAAAACACTGCTCAGATTTCCACATCCGCAAGGCATCAAACAGATCTTATAGGAACTTTGTGAGGGCATTGCACATGTCTGATATTTGCTTGGGCTTTGACTTTCAAACTCCCTCAGACCTGATACAACTGTCTGTCATGATGGGATGCTTGCAAACTCTGTTTCTTATAATGCAATTATTTGGAAATATTTTAAACATTTAGGTGGCCTGAAGCTAAGAGTGCAATGAAGGTCCAAGTTCTGATAGGAGAGCAGATGAGAGGAGTTTCATTCTTTGGAGAACCTGTTTTGCCTGTGTTCTTCATGGTGGTCCTGTTTGATGACTTGGTTTCAAAGCCATCCAAGGTGAGCTCCTGGCACTCCTGAGAGACCTGGGTGTCTAGATCTGGGATATCCACCGGAGACTGATTCCTTTCCCCACATTCTGGATAAGCAGAGGCCCACCTTCGTGGTCCAAAGGTGCCTGTAAAAGAAAATTGAAGAATAAACAAGAAACTTTACATTTACACATTGGCAGATGCTAGAAAGCAACTTCAAGTTATACATTATACATATCGTTGTCGTATAATGTCCTTTTTAAAATCACGATTTTAGGTTAAAATTGATTTCAATATGTAATGGAGAGTATATATTTTCCAGCCATTTTTAATCACATTTTTCCTTCACTAGGTCATTTTAAAAGGTCCTGCAGTGTGGCAAATTACTTTTTAAAAGCAAAATTATTTCAAGTAGTCTCTCAGTTAACATGAGGCCTCTTGATAAATAAAAATAGCATGCCTAATCATTTAAACTTTAAAAAAACAAACCTGAATTTGCAAAATGCTGTTTTAGATGGAGTGCATCATGTCACACACCAGGACAGAATTAAATTATTCCTCTGTTGACTAAACATTGACTCATCTCTGTCTAGCAGTTGAGGAAAAGTACACATTTGCCATGTAAATCTGAATTAGCAAAACACAAATGCAATGCAAACTTTTTCTGCACATAAATCCCTCTTCTCGTGATGTTGTTGAACTATCATTTGATACTCATCAGCCATCTGTGTTGGTATAAGACAGAGAAATAGGAGTTCACATGTTCTGCAAACATGCAGCACTAAACTGATGAATGGTTTCATTTCCGGTGGTGGCAGACGTATCAGAGTCCATGTCATAGTGGTGTATGTAAATTGCCTCCTAATGGTTAATGCTTTGCGCATCAAATTAAGTCTCCCACACAGTATATGAATAATAATCTGTGACATGTAGAGGGTTGCGGTAAACAGTTATATGTCTGGATGGGACTTTTAGGAGCAGTAAAAACAACTGTGTTTCTCTTTAACAATCTGTACAAACTATCTACGGAAAACTGTCATTTTAATCACCATTTTCAGCTTCCTGCAAGGACAAATACACACAGCGATATGTTATTATAATTTCTGAAATGCATTTATGGGGCGCCTGAAGCTTATCACTCCAATTTTGGGACCTGCTTTTCCAGAGTCAGATTAAACAGACTTTGCTATGGCAACCTGAATACTCGTAGTCACAAGAAGGTACGAAATTTAACTAACCACTATAATTTTATCATCAGCACTGCTCGCGCTGAGATTCTTTCCAGCCTAGATAGTCAAAAGTGGGAGGAGAGGAGAAAAACCTCATGGGATTGGTTCAAAAGGTGCATGGTTGCCATCGCAACGCTATCTGGAGTACACACTGACCTCATGCCAATCAAATGCATAGTCAAAAATGGGCTTGCGTCTTGAAGCAATTTTTGAGTTATAACCAAAGTATTTTATGCTGGAGGTTCAAAGACGGCACATCAGATTTGCCCTCGGGCTTGAGGGTCTGATCGTGGTGTCAAGAATGATGTTGTCTCTAATCTTCTGCACTAAAAGTCTGTCGACTCCCAACTGAGCTCAGTCAAGTTTATTTTCCCTGTCGATAGACTGTATGACATCCTGATGATATTCTGAGAGACACAAGTCTGACAGAGTTTGGCTTGTATGATTGGCGTGGGTCATTGGTGGACAGCAGAGTACGGAAAACCAAACAAATCAAATGCTGTCAAACAGACTTGGGTCCACAACAAAACCTCTAGCAGTCCACACTTTTACTTTTTTTTTTTTTTTTTACAAAGTAATACAAAAACAATAAGTTAATATTGAGTACCTTATATTTTATACGTTTTATATGTTTTTTTTGGTTCCATTAACGAAAATTAGTGTTTTTTAACTAATTGGTTCAGTGAATGATTCAATGACTCACTCACTGACAGTCACTTGTTGCTTTACTGAATAAATTGATGCTTTCAAAGAAAGCAATTGGGTTGCCTGAATGACTCAATCATTCACTCATAAAGACAGTCACTTGTTGCCACCTACTGGTGTATTGATGTGACCTGCAGAAAGAGTCGCTGAATAATGCCTAAATGTACAGGTAAATAAATTCTAATGCACAGCAATAAAATAAAATAAAATAAAATAAAAGACCGCTAATGGACCAAGCAATCGAACACTGAAAACAGCCTGATATGCCCTGACCAGTTTCAACCCTTCACCTAGGTCACTGGAACAGGAACATTGAGTCCACGAGAGAATGGGGGAGCTCTCTTTTCCATCTGACAGATTAAGGTCAGATCACTTTCCATTGGGACAGAAGAAGTCATGCTTCTCCTCTTTTAAGGAAAGGTTACTCCTCTTACCCAATTAATGAGGGGACAAGTAGGTCATTCCAAAGTTCTTGGCCTGCCGCTACAGTGCAGAAATCTCCTCGGAGCTCTGCTAATTGACATAAATTTTCCAGCAACGAAAAAGCAACTGGTTTTTCAGCTCTGAATATTTTTGCATTCAGTCCAAAATGATTAATTGATTCTACAATCTGACGCTGTTTTTTCCCCAATGTCAGAAGCCAATTAAACACATCCTGAGGGTTATCCTGGCTTTCACTGTATCTCCACAGGGTTCTGTGTCTATGCTTTTAGTCTGGCAGCTCAGACGACAGTCAGCAGGTTGTTGTTTTTTTCGCCCAGGCATAGAATCTCTGTGCTAATATGATTCTTAGATGGATGCTGGATTACTACCCCTTTCCACCTCCCCATTGATTTCTCCTTTGGCCAGACTCCTCTATTCTGATTTGTTAAGTGCTGGCACGGTGAGCCCGATCCAGCTGTCGGTTTTTGTCCCAGCAGGGGTTGGATATCCGCACAAAGACACTTCACCTGGAATACTCAATCTCTCCTTTAGATTCAGCCCGCTTTGACATAAGCCCCCCACAGCAACACAGGTCAACTTCTACTCTGAAATAGACTTAAAACACCTGCGCAAAGCTGAGACGAATTCCCTCCACTTTCTTATCTCCTAATTAATTAGTCATCCAGGTTCCTATGTGAAAAGATTCGGTTCTCATCCTAAGCTATCGGCCTACGGTATTTCCCGCACACGGCCCACGTCCGTCCAACTGACAGTCCACAAATCTTCATTGAACCATTTAATCTCTCCGTGTCACACACTAAACAATTGGCTCTGCCGGCGTCTTCAATTGTGACAGTGACACTACATCCACCTTGCCGGGGTGATTGTTGGATCGCTCTCCCTTAAAAGTCGCTCAACGTTTCCCTCGCTTCAACACTTTGTTCGTCCTTAAGGACCGTATACATAACTGACGACCGGTCACCTCAGACGATGTGGCTCACGAGCTGCAAGATGCAACAGCTTTCATTGCGTCACACTGAGAGATGTGTTGAGGGAAGGTGATAGCTGACAGTTTTGTCGTGTCTTCTAGAGTCTTACGCTCTCAAACGCAACAAATTTGCAGCAACACAGAGAGGAAACCTATCAACTCCGCTTTACAGACTGAGAAAAAAACATCAGAGGAGATATGACAAGATAATTACTGAGACTTACATGGATAGTTCCCCCCAAAATTAAAATTCTGCCATCATTTACTCACCCTTATTGTTATAATATTCATTATGCAGACAAAAACAGTTGAAAAATTCTTCAAAATATCTTAGTTTGTGCTGCACAGAAGAAAGAGAGTTTGGAAACACATGAGGGTGAGTGAAGAGTAATAGAACAATTTTAGCCCAAGCTATTCCTTTAAAAGAATAGTATGTCATTATTTACTCTCACCTTGTTCCAAACTCATATAATTTGATGATTTTTTTTGGCATACTGTACAATGCAAGCATACTTTTGGGTTAGTACTTTTTTTTTTTTTTTTATAAGAAAATAATATTTTTATTCAGCAAGAATGCATTAAATTGATCAAAAGCGACAGTAAAGACGTTTTAATTTTACAAAAGATTTTAATTTCAAATAAATGCTATTCTTTTGAATTTTTGAATGCTATTCTTTTAAACTTTCTATTTTCTATTCATCAAAGAATCCTGAAAAGTATTGAGCAGCACAACTGTTTTCAACATTGATAAAAATAAGAAATGTTTCTTGAGCGCCAAATCAGCATATTAGATACATTTCTGAAGGATCATGTGACACTGAAGACCGAAGCAATGGCTGCTGAAAATTCAGCTTTGCCATAACAGGATTTAAGGTTTTAAATATATTAAAATAAAACATATTTTAAATTGCACAGAGTCTCTTACAGCCTTGGTAAGAGACTTATTTCAAAAACATTAAAACATACCGACCCCAAACGTTTGAACGGTAGTGTATCATTAAAGTGAGGAACAGAATGAAATATTAACTTAATGAAATCTTAATTTATTAACTGAAAAAATGCATAATCGCCTCTGAATATGCATAAGTGTCAATGACATTTGAGAGCTATGGAAGAGACTTTTATGCTGCTTTTTTTACACACTCTCAGAGCAAATGAATGAATTACACTCTGATGGATTCATTACCTTTCACTGATTGTTAAGAATTCTGCTGAAATACATTTCAGAGCATTTAAGGGCATCGGTATGGATCATAAGATGATATTACATGCCTTGAAGCCCTTTTGAATTTTTCATTGACACTCCAACATCAAGGCAGTGTGAGACGTGAGCGATACATATGTGTATTTTCAAACAGTTCCCTGAGAGATGCAATTACGCTGCAATAGTTTCACTCTTATTGGTGCTCCACAAGCTTAAGATTTGCCTGAATTTAAATGTGAATTTGCATCAAATAAACTCACTAATATATACAGGTACATGTAAACTAATACATACAGGTGTGACTAGTCCATACAATACACATCATGTAGCAAGCCATTGTGTTTGCTGACGTCTTTCACCCCATCAAATGCACAAAATTCCTTTATAAAATCAGTTTTATGCAGCAATATATAAAAGTTATAGCAGAACAAATTGACTTGGGTAATTACATGTTGTACGAGTCATCACCCTTTCTAGATATATTACCGTTTATCAGCCATTACACTCCTCATGGCCTTTCTGTATATAACAGAAATATCAATAAACCAATAACAGCCTCATCTAAATAAAAGACTGCTCCTGATTCAATAGGCGACTTGAAGTACTTGCAATCTTGCAGCTGTGTGTTAAATCTGAATACTTTCCCAACTTCTTTCTCTTTCGTTCGGCCAAAAAAATAACTCATCTTTTATGTCCTGCCAATTCATATAATTCACACTGCATTTTAATTAGTGTTCAGAACAATCTCACCAAACAATTTGAAAGCTCTAATTTATATCTCAGTCTTGGAATAGCAGGCTAATTAACAGAGACACTAATTGGATTAATTCTGCGTGATCTGATTCCCAGAAAGAGACACGAGGAGCGAGATCATGATAATGAGAACGAAACGACATTTTTTTCCGTCTATGTCAGGCCTGGCAATGCAAAGAGATACACAACTATATCATCATCTGATTTATTTTTAATTAAAACTTAATTGTAAACAACTAGGGATTGAAACAAGAAGTGGCTCTATGTAACTTATTTTATTGATGACAGAAGCTGGCATAAAAACACATTGGATTATTATGCTGTTTGTGTTGCCCTAAGGCCTGAATTTATGAATGAATGAAGGGAATGGATAGTGTAAAAATACTAATAATGAAACGCAAGGCCCTAGATGCAAATTCAAAATCAAAAACACATTTACAGATGCAAGAAAATGGAAATCCCCTTCGGACTTATCTGGATTTCTTCATGTATAATCTTGTAAAATGACATCTGATCATCTGAAGTCTTATTTAACAAGCATCACACTAAATAAATTAGAAAAATGTTGCAAAACGTTGCTAAGCTATTGTGTGCGGTTTAGTTACAGGCCCTAGTCAAAAAAAGTCTGTAATATTCTGGCCCTAGCAAGGATGATAATACTTGCCTTAGCAAACGCCTCTAAATATCAAATCGCTGATGGAAAAATTAAGTGCACATCTGTGATAATGGTCTCTTGAAAAGACGGTGATTGGAATTCAGGTGGGTTTGATTTGACCTGCCATATTGTAAAAAAAAAAAAGTAGGAAAAAAGTTTTGGCTGCATGCAATTTGCTCTAGCAGAAATTTCAATTCAATTTCTGAAGACATTTAGCTGTTTTTTGTATGAGTGGGCTCCCTGTAAAGACAGGTGCAAAGGCACTCTGTTGGATCCTTAAAAAGTGACTACGAACCACAAGATGACAGCTACAACATCTGTGTTCAAAAGTCTAACATTATAAAAACATGAAGCCACAAATGTTGTTCCTAGGAGCAAAGAAAACTTTTTTTTTTTTCGAAAACGACAGAAGTCTCAGACAATTTTCTAAATCAGTAATTTCGTCTTGTTTTTCATTAAAAATAAAAACATGATATATACAGTACATGACATGATATATATATATATATATACACACACTGAACAAAATTATAAACGCAACACTTTTGTTTTTGCCCCCATTTTTCATGAGCTCATGAAATTCACAGGTGTGCCTTAGGCTGGCCACAATAAAAGGCCACTCTACAGATTTGTGAACAATATTTGAGAGAAATAGGCCTTTTGTGTACATAGAAAAAGTCTTAGATCTTTGAGTTCAGCTCATGAAAAATGGGGGCAAAAACAAAAGTGTTGCGTTTATAAGTTCATATAGTTATAAGTTCATATAGTTCAGTGTATATATATATATATATTTGTATTTGTTACTTATATACAAATATATATGTATATCTATATCCTAATATGTACATATATCTAGCACACACATATATACATATCATAGGCAATTGTTTTGATCTTGCTGAACATAAATCTAGCAAAAAGAAAATTATTCTGTAATTGTATTATTCTGAATAGTATAAGAGTATTACTAAAGTAGAGAGTAGTCATTTTCTTGATATATCAAACTGCAAGATATTAGAGAATATATCATTGGCAAATTGTTTTAATCTTGTTGAGCATAAACCTAGCTACATTTAAACAGACTCATGCTTAAAATAATGCAAAAGAAAACAAAACTGTCAATGCCTTAATGTCTTCTGCAAGTTTTCGTTTAAAGTAATTTTCTCTTTTATGTTCAGATACTTTTTTATATTTTACTGGAAAAAGAGCCTCAAGTTTGCTAATGATTACCCAGATGTACTTCTGGAACAATGTTCTATGGATAAATGAGACAAAAACTGAACTTTATGGCACATGTTTGCAGCATTACGTAACAGAAGTAGAACAAAGAAACGAAAATGGAAATCAACTGTGAGTAAAACAAGCGCAGGCAAGACGATGCAAATGCTTCCAAATATGCGGAGCCACATTCAGATCTCTTTTGGAGGGAAAAACCAGGAACACCGGCCATAAAACTGTTTTATGACTCGTGTATGTATTGAGCACCATCTGTTTGGGCTAGCTGAGTCATTTAGCTCAACAGCTACCACTCTCTGTCACATTCCCTTCAGTCCGACGGGCACATGTTTGTCTCAATCCACTATCTATGTTACCAGCCGTAATCCCATTAACCTTGCAGATAAATAACCTGACCGGCGTTGCCACGGGAACGCTGACTGTGTGGAGATTGCCTTGTCATGTCTGTTTTGTCCCCCCTGAGAAAATGGGACACGCGGCGCACACTTTGGCAGCCGTCACACTTTTTGGCATGGCTCTGCTCACCAGTCGTGTTCAATCTAACCCTCTGTGGTCTGTAGACCGCGCACGGTCGACAGGAAACAAACATGCGATGCTGATGCGATTGATAGTGACAGTGGAGCAGGTTGGGGTTTGGACAGGAGACCTGTGGTTACTGTCACTTTTCCAGGGTCATTGATAGCTGGCAAGCGATGCGAAAAACAGGCCGGATCGGATCTGAATCTGGACAAATATAGCTACAACAAAGTAACAAATCAACGGGATGCGAATTATGCAGATTCAGTCACCGATACTAAAGCGTTATTTGCCGAAAGAGGCTTGTTGTTCGGAAGACTTAGAGCTTTACTGCAGGAGTGACTCATAAATGAACAAGCAAATGATTGCTACGCTTCAAAAATAATTAAACATGTTAGTCATGGGAAATGAGGAATTCGGAAAGTGTCTTTGTGTGCAGATTATAGATATGCATATTCAATGGGTGAATAGAACTAGAAGTATTAATATTCATTGAAAAATATGCTAAATGTCCTTAAATCAAAGAGAAATGAGAAGCAATAAACAATGTCTTAAAGGATTAGTTCAAAAAAATTTAAAAGCTGCTATTATTTCGACACCATCATTTTCCTCTGTGAAACATAAAACGAAAAATTGTATTATTCTGAAAAGTATCACAACTAGTCAATACGACTCTAAAGATGAAGGCATGTGAAATGATTCGTTCATGAATTGGACTCAAGTTCAACTCATTGACTCAATGATCCGGTTGCAGCAAGTTAACAGGCACACAAGCCTATTTGTTACACAAATCTCTCTCATGGCTTTGGAAGACTTAAAATATAACTCATGATGATATTTTGATGGTGCTTTCTACATCCTTGTTGAGACCTGAAAGCCTTAGTATTCATTCAGTGTAACTGCATGGCAAAGAGTGACTAATACAATTCATTAAAATTTCTCCTTTTCCACAGATGAAGGAAAGTCATGCGTGTTTGGAGCAGCATGAGTGCGAGTAATGATTCAATTGAAATGTTTTAATCAGTTTGATGGACTCTACAAAAATCAAGAGAAGTCTAGTTATTCTAAACAATTTATGCAGATATAATATACTTTGCATCTACAATTGCTGTTTGGATGCATCATGACAGCTTTTGTAACCACACCAATTTTCTTTAATTTCCTCACATTTACCTCAAAACGTCTTCAGTAATACAAGGAAAATGGAAAATGCACAATAATGCCTCTTTTCTTGTCATAATTGTTTGAAAGAGGAACGTAGTTTTAACTACTCAAAGCTGTGCAGTCAGAAAATTGTTAAAGCTTTGAATCTTTCTGGAATGAAAACAAAATTCAGAGTATCACCAGCATTTAAACACAAACTGCCAAATGACATTTCATATTTGAGATAAGTTATTCTGAGCCAAAATCTGAAGGCCCTGTTTATAAAGTAATCTCAGGGCAATAAAAAAGGAATGAATGATACCTCAAACCCTGTGGCTTGAGGAAAGAGCAATCAGACTCATGATTTTTAACTAATGGAAAGTAAACAGGTGAAAAAAATCTTATGACAAGAATTGCATAGAAACATCAACAAAACATTGTCCTGAACCATTCACATCGCATCTGATTTTTGCTTAAAGGCAGAGTAAGTGATTTCTGGTAGCCAATGCTGATATTTGAAATCACCAAAACAAACACGCCCCTACCCCAAAAGGGTCTTGCCCCTATTTTGATAGCTCCGCCCCACATATACGTACGCAACCCAGGCAACGATTAGTTCTGTGAAACAAAGCAAAACCAATGTTACACCGTGTCTAGAAAACTGCTGCCGGGTTCTATTTATGACTTGCTGACACACATTTCAAATGGTTTTCAATGGTCGCTTGATCGCGTCCAGTGTAGTCAGACTTTAGCTGTTGTAGACACGGTGTTACTCACCTATTGAGAAGAAACAAAGCAACCTCGGCGTCCGATCGCAGGCCTCCGCTCCTTGAGTTCTCTCCAGCGCTGGAAAGCTGATCCGATATTTACACGGGTCCTACTTCTTGCCTTATCGTTCCGCAGACGTTTTCCTCTTTTGTTTTTTATCCGCCATCTCTATCTTTCTGTCGCTCGGCTCGGCTAATGTCCGTCCCATGCACTGAACGCGCTCTCCTCCACATCACGAGTAGACACGCCCCTTATTGCTGATTGGCTACAAGTTTGTTTTGCGATTCGGCCCGAATCAGTTTTCTAAAGCGTTTTTGAAAAATCACATACCCTGCCTTTAAAGAACCTGCTTTGAATTCAGAAGCCTTTCCATACTTAAAGCTTTGTGTCTGAATATTTTTTCAAACATGATATAACCTTCATTAGAGTAAAAAAAATGTGTAACAGGAAAATGGGTTTTGCCGCTGTTTGGTGAGATATAACTGAACTCATTAATTGATACCTTTCAGACTGAATTACACCCTTTATCGCACTGTCTCCGCCCACTTCCTTTGGAATGTGTACTAGGATTAACAGTATTTTGCCCTCGATAATGAGTCTAGAACACATACGCACACAAGCAAAGCAAAAACTCACCACAAACTACACCTCAAGTCCCTACAAATGACTCTAAAAAAATCTCTCAAGAATGAACGACCAATAAGATACATAAGAACTGAATTGCACTTATATCACTATTCAAAAGTTTTTTTGTGATACTTTTATTTAGCAAGGACATGTTAAACTGATTAAAAGTAACAGTAAAGATTCTTACGTTGTTACTAATAAATGCTGCTTGTGCCATGGTTTCCACAAAAATATTAAGCAGCACAACTGTGTTCAACACTGATAATAATAAGCACCGAATCTGCATATTAAAATGTTTTCTGAAGGACGATATGGCACTGAAAACTGGAGTAATGGCTGCTGGCAGCATGCCATCACAGGAATAAAATATATTTTAAAATACATAAAAATAGAAAACAGTTATTTTAAATTCTGATTATATTTACAAATTTTTGATCAATAAATGCTGTCTTGGAGAGCATAAGAGAGTTCTTTCAAAAAAAGCATACAGCCCTCCAACTGTTGAACAATACTGCAGTTTTTCTCTTGAGATGTGAGGCAATATTATACATAATGTGTCTAAAAGCTTCCTTTATATCAAGAATGGTATGTTCTAGAACACTAATCTTTGACCCATTCTTCTAAAGCATCCCGGCTACGTTCCACTTGCGTGGTGAAACAGGACAAGTTATGAAATGATAAATCAAAGGTCTATTTGCGTCTAATTAGCCGGCGAGTGGCGTTCCAGACAAAACAAGGTCCGCCAGTATTATCAGCCTCCATCTTAAGGTACTTTGCTACATAAAAAAAAAAAAAGTATTTTCCTGTTCTTAGATATACGGAGAGTTCAAGTGAACTGGATATTGTTCCACACCCTGTTGAAACCTAATTTAAGAGGCTGAAAAAAAGAAACTTTGGGTTTCTGTGCCAAGATGTTTAATGGTTTGGAACATTTCATATACATCTCTTTACTGATTTTACAACATACCAAGATCTTAATAGTATTTTATGGATCTTGTGATAAAAAAAAGCACTGTCACATAAATTTCACACAAAGCTATGAATACTTTTTTATGACAAAAAGCATAAAAAGTATTTGGAAGTAAACAGAAGCAGTGATTTTTCAGGGCGTCTATAATAAATAATATATTCTTATGTATTCTTCTGTTATTCCGGTGAGCATATCATGAATTATTAATGGCTGAGGATATGGCTGTAGCCACGGGCGCTGTGAGAAGGATTCACATGGAAGAAAAACTACAACAAGAAACTTAACTGTGAATTAAAATTAAAAGGTCAATAATTATCTGGTATTTTCTGGAAGATAACTATCTAGCATGTAGCTGCATGTTCTACAGCCCACCCTCCAATGTGTTCATTTCCTCTCCTCCTGTTCAGACACAGAGATATGATCATTTCAATTGTATGCAGAGGCGATGTTATGGGTGGGGAGGAAAGTTTCACCAAACAAACCCCTCCTCACGCAGGGTCACGATTACAAAACCCTCGTGTTGGCAGGGAGGGTAACCTTAGATTTCTCTTAGCCTGCCAGGCTGCACGTAACTGCCTAAATTCAAAAGCCTAGCACTTATGTGGCTGCAAACAATAACACCCGTAGAAAGGAAAATTGTTTTTTTTTTTACTAGTAAAACTAGTAAAATTTTAAATGACACAAACTGTGTTCAGATTTCTCAGAACTACTTGACATATGAGAAAATACATTTGTTTCTGTGACATTCCCAAGCTCTGTAAATAATCAAAAACAGTCAAGGTCAACAGTCAAGCCTGCACTTTTTTTAGCCAATCAGAAATGTATTTTGCACACAAAAAAAATAAAGAATTTTTTGTGCAATTCTCAATTCAAGACCATCTCAAATACTGTTTAATAAATGAAATGAATACAACAATGACTTGAGAAAAATAACAAGCTTGACAAATCTTTTGCTTAAGGTACTGAAATGTGCTTTTAATGCTGATATTTCTACAGATAATTTTTTAGATTATTTACTATATAAAACCATTAAATAAAAACTTTAACTTGCCTTGAAGGGCTCAGACAGGGATGATGCTACTTGAATTTCACTTTCATTCAATTGTGGATATTTGCTAATATAGTAAGTAGGGATGTACCCGAATAGCGAATCCGTATTCGGAAAGGCACGGGAAACGAATTATGCGTTCTACGGAGCCACTAAACGGACATGGTTAGCTGCTTGCTAGCTGTTGCCTGTTACATTACAGTACATAAAATTTCAGTTACCACATAAACAGAGAGAGGTAGATGACTGATAGGACAATGGCGAATGATTTGCAGATCCTGAGCACCGCGGACAAACATCAAATCTTGTGAAATGTGTGGTAAGTAGTGCCGCTCTGTAGTAGAGTAGGCTACGTGTGATCGCGAATCTCGAAAGTGAAAGTAAAAAGCAAACGCACATTCATAAGTGATTTCAATGTCCTGCATATCAGAAGCATCTCCCTGATGCCCGCAACTTATACAGGATTAATTACCCAACGATATACTTGAGAGAAAGCATTGAAATATATTTTTCTCATATATCTCGTATTTATTTCTTTTAGGGGTGCCGTAGTAAACGTCATTACCTTTCCGAATACCGGATTCGGATTCAGGCACAACCCTAAAAGAATTCCCAGGAGTTTATATTTTTACGTTTTATTTTCACCCCCATGAAAAGAAAAGAAAAGAAAAGTTACTGGATGTTTGCTAAAATGTTTAGAAAATTTTGTGAAAATAAAATGTCAAAATATGGTTGAAATAAATGTGTTATTGTCATTCTGCGTAGCAGATATATTTAGGTAAAAATGAAACAACATACTTATTCTGACGTACTTTTTTAAAGAAAAAGTGATCAGATGAATTTTTACAAAATGTTAAATGATTCAAAACTCCTTGCTGACAAATGGGTAAAACCTATTGGTTTGAAGGGCAATGGCAAAGATTGGTAAAGACTTAAAATTAAAATTGATTAGTATGTTAGGGCTGCACTGTGATCCCTAAATAGACTCTTTTAATGTAATCTAATGATTCTGGTTCTAAATATGCTGAGATGACATAAATAAACTGTATCCATGATTTACAGAAGACACCTAGTAAAATGTCATTCAATGTATGATAGTCAATTTCTTATTTTATTTATTTATTTATTCATTCATTTATTTATTTTTTGCTCAGAAAAGAGGACAACAGGATACATTCTAATTTACAGAAAGATATAATAAATTGTGTGTGTACCCCCTAAACCCTCACTCTCAGGAAAAAAAAAACTGTAATTGTACCCTAACACAACATAATTGTACCCTAAGGACCTGTTGTGTACTTTTAAAGGTACCATTATATGTTTTGTTCCCCTAGGAACAAAATTGTACTTCCACGGTACCTTTTTTTCTGACCGTTATAGTTTATGTAGTATATGATATCTTCACAGTTATGCATATATGATACAGCTTTCTTCAGAATCACTGCATCATTTCTACCACTGCATCTTTTCTCCAAACATTTATCCACTTCGCTCTACATATAAACAGCCCGGAATACAAATCCTCTTTTGGATGCTCTGCGTGCTCCTTTCTCTGAGTAACCACAGAACATCTGAGATCATTCTAAGCATCTCCTTCTGTTGCGCTATATTCCATTATGTTAAACAGATCCTATCTAATTTGAATTCTTCATAAAACTTGTTTTTCCAGCAAGAACAGGCACTTTGCCACAAAAAACTTCGAGGATGATATAGGAGCCGGATTTCTCACACAAATTGGTTCCTGTCTTAGCGATTTATCATTGCAAATTATGAGAGCTCGTCTTGCATAACCATCTAGGTTGACCATCTTGACCCATCAATCACAGAGGGTTGCCAGGGACACCGAAAAATGATGCTGGGGAACGTGGATCTGACTTATTTTAGCATCCAACCACAACAGGCTGTCATGGTGCTGCATTTACATCACATAAATGACTGGGAACGACCATTGAAATCTTAAGCAGGCTCATAATCCTACATTTCCAAGTTATGAACTGTTATGTGGTTAAAAGTGGAACCCAAATGACCCTGAATTCACCCTAAAATGTTGAACCGTTCGTGTAAACAAAATATGCAAACTGCTCCTGTAATAACAGCATGCTGGGATGACAAAGGCTGTCAAACACTGATACTCTCTTTTTAGCACAAAGTGAATATTTGCTCAGATATAGTGAGAGGAAAGGGGAGGGAAAGAGATAGACAAGGGAGCGAGAGAGAGAGAGAGGGAGAGGGAATGAGAGAATACTGGCAGAAGAAAATGAAAACCTGGCAGAATATGAGAGGAAAAATATGAGTAATGATGCGTGCCCGCACCTCCTGGGGGAGACCCTGCAGTGTGGCATATTAGCTGTCCCTTTTGAAAAATATCTCCACAGACACGCACATTTGAAATAAACCATAATCAAATCTCACCTTGCAAGCTCTAGTCATTTCCTGGGCTCATTCCTCAGCCGAATCCACATCTAGCTGTGCATATAGAGTCTTTTTGTCTTCTTAAAGAAATCTAATTACGTTTAACAACTACTTTTGCCTACATCTGCGTTTATGAACAGAATGAAAAGAGTTTCATTATGAAGTCATTTACAAATGCAGCTGCAAAGGTGGGTCACATTATGTTGACAGGCAATTAGCGGTGTGTCTCGGCAATTAAAGAGACCTGACAATTAGCACTTCGATATGTCATTTTTCTAAAGCAACACATGCTATTGAACCGAATTCCAAAAAGATCATATTGCCAGTGCCAGAATTGCAGGCGCATCTGTCACAAAAATAGCAACATTATTTGTCACATGGGAGAGAGTAGAAAATTAGCAATAACAGCGTATGCCAAGCATGGACAAATTGCATCAGCAAAAAGGGGAAAAGTGGTCAAAGCTCACATGTAGAGACCATTTAGTTGCTAAATGTAAAAAATAAAGTTCTTAGTGGTAGTTTATGCTCATATGGGGATTGTTTAAGTCTGTACTGTAAAAAATTATTTTTCGTAGACAATACAAAGATTACTGGAGTATGTTTTACAGGAAAATACTATTTCAGATTTTCTACTAGAAAATGTCGTTTAATTCAATACGTTACTTGCCATTTCTTTGTAACCGTTTGTAAAATTTACCAGCATTTTCTGAGTGAAAACCGTTTCTACACCAATTTTTTTTCAGTGTCTTAAAACAGAAAAATGTGATCGCTTATATCTCAATTTTTGAAAACAGTGAGACTAAATATTGAGCAAATTGTGACTTCTACTTAAGATTCTTGTTTTTCAGATGCTTCTCCTGAGAAAAACGACCCCAGCAATCTCACATTGCATCTAGAGTTTCAAAAAATACATTTGATGTCAATGTCAATTTATTAAATTCTTCTATGATTAAATGATTTTTGTCTTCAAAGGGATTTCAGAAAAATCTGAAACTCTGGCACTTTTCTTTTAATCACTTCCTGACCTTTCTATATGTTATCTCAGCAAATAAAAGTGGCAAAAGGCCAAAATTCTAAGTAAAAAAGTACAGTCTCAGAGATTACCACCAAACTTTTATGAAACCTTTATGAAAAAAATAAACCTCTATATTAAGAGCTTCACAAAGCTGAAATTTATTACAGCACTGCTATACGGAAACTGTCTTTATCCAAGGTCAACACAAAGACATATAACCTGGTGTGGAAATAAATCCTAGACACCTGAGCAATGGCAAAAGTAATAAAATATACCTAATGAATCTGTTTCCCGCAGTCTGGTGTGATTAAGTTTTAAGGAAGTCAAAAGATGTGTTCAAATCTAAATGGTTGAATAACTATGATGAGTAATGTGTCACATTACATAATTACTCCTAAATTTTGGTGCTGCTAATAATGCTGAAAACGACACACTTAACCGTTCAATAAAAAGAAAAGAAACATGCATTATACACATTTGAAAAAGGTAAAAAGTTTGGGGTCGGTAAGATTTTTTAAATGTTTTTGAAAGAAGACTGCATTTATTTGATCAAAAATACTGTAAAACAGTAATATTCAGAAATATTATTACAATTGTAAATAACATCATTACTCCAGTCTTCAGTGTCACATGATCCTTCAGATATCATTCTAATATGATTTGGTGCTGTAGAAACATTTCTTATTATCAATGCTGAAAACAGGCAATTCATATTTTTATAGAAGCCATGATAAATATTTTTATGATTCTTTGATAAACAGAAATGTCAAAAAAACACCATTCGTTTAAAGTTATAAAAGTATTTTGGTCAATTGAATGCCTCCTTGCTAAATAAAAGTAATAATTTCTTAATAAATAAATAAATAAACCGTCCCCCAACTTTTGAACAGTTTTACCTAAAAAGTACACTTTACAGGTCCAGGTACATCCTATACAGTCTTTTTATGCTATATAGAGCTTTATATAGAGAATCACTTCTTGGAATGAAGTTCTGGAGCACAAAGCAAGAAATAGACTCCTTCTTCGTCCCTCATAGAACTGGAGGCTTTTCTCCTGTGAAGGATTGTGCAATATTCTTTTTGAGATTGTTGGAAGCTGTTCTGAAGGCAAAGGCTGGATCTGCTCCTTATTAGGTTCTTCTAGAGATCAATATATTTTAAGAGGGGGTTCTGTTATTTCATCCACTCTATGACAAAGTTAACGGGATCTTCTATAGGTCATTGGCATGCACATAAACAATGCTGATTTGCACATTACACGCCTAAATTGGGAAAATTATCAACAAAGGCCTACTTATCTTGCTTCCAAACTGAATAATGTCAAGCTAGATAATATGAGCTACAAAATAACTGTTGGATGACCATCCTTTTTCCAAGCAGAAAGCAATCTATAGCACTGGCTAATCATTACCAGTGTCTCCTGCACATTTTTGAAGTTTGTTTTTCATACTTTTTGCATTATCTTACTGCATATAAACGCAAAGGTGTAAATCCTGAAATAGAGTTTAAATGGGCTTTTTGGGCAATCTGTAATTGTTCCCGCACCTGTCAAGCTTTGATTTGCTTTTGCTCTGAAAATGGGTTTAAAGGAGGGAAAAGGTAAAGAGGTAAAGCCTGCAGAATGCTTCTGGCACAGAAATTATTGTGAGAGCATGAAAGGTTCGAGTGCATTCTGGCTCTGCTCAAAAGAAGCACAAACATGCAGACTAAAAAAAACTTGCAATGCTTCAAATGTCACCAAATTTGAAAAGAACACTAAAGACTCAGCTAAGAAAAGCTATTGAACTGCTTTCATGAACGTCCTAAAGATGACGTGTAGGTTAACCATTTCAATTGAGACAAAGTTAAGAAAAGCTTATCACAGAAATGATTACAAGGCACAGATTTTGGTCCAGAAGCCTGAGAGATTTCTATGTTTTGCATTCTTTACAAATTATTCTATCAGCATAAATATTTAAGTGAAACATCTAACTTAAAAATGTACATTAAATTTTCTCAGTCTCTTCTTACTTTAGTATTTGAAATTAAATTATTAAATTTTTTCTTCATTTTATGCCATAAAGATTTTTTTTTTGAGAATTTCCTGTTTAATCTTACATTTTAATATGGTCTCAGATATTTGAATCCAACTGTATTTTAATTAATCATGCAAATTTTATATTTTAGTAGTAAAACATAATGGTTTAAATAACATAAGACACATTTTGTGGTTAACCCGTGACAATAAAGAACTTGAGATGATACCATGGCAAGCAAAACACCATGGTTCTTTGGTACTGAAATATCATGTGCCATAGTATTTCAAAGAATACAATGGTACATGTCCAAAAATAGTATTGCATTAGCAAACCATGACAGTACCATTTGTACAGTATTTTCTCTTCCAAAGCTAACTAAAATTTTACTGTAAAAACAACACTGGTTACTGCAGACAGAGCTACATAAAATGAAATATTTTCTTCTGTAACATTTGTAATGCTCTTTAATATAGTTCATAAAACTACTTGAGAATTGGAAACAGAAAAAGCTTTGATCCCAGAACAGACTGTGCTCTCTTTAGTCCACAGAACCACACCAGCTATTGTGGCATCAAATCACCTAGTGACACTAGCAGGGGGTTTAACTTGACAGTGAACATACAACCCAGTACTCTGACACGGACAAGCTGCAGAACAATGAAATTGAATCAAAAAGAGACAAAAATGACAGTTAAAGTGTCTGGTGAGAAAATAAATCCTTTGTAAGAGGGAAAAAATGTGCAAAGACAAGAAAAATGCACAAACAAGCGCAGCAGACAGCTATTGCTAGTGAATTGAATCATAAACCCTTCATGCTGACTAGCTTCATTAATGCTTTCAAAGAAACTGCTGTGGAACCACAGCTATACCTGAGAAACAACAACATCTGTTCAAAACACTCGAAGAAATCATGGAAACTCGTACAAGGTCTACAGAAAGTCTAACGTTTCACAGGCTACTTCGCTCAGAAACCAAATCTAGAGGAAAACTGAATTTCTTATAGTTTGCTCTTTCATATTTCAGGAGTTATGTTGAGTCTCAGATGTTTCTCTTAAAATCCATTAGGAGGTCTAAAAATGATGCAGAATTGCAACTTGAATTTGAATGCAAGGATGTAAAATGAATTGAAAAGAACAAAATAATATAACCAGAAAAATCAAGAAATGCTTTTTTTTTTTTAGAAAGTTCTAAAAGTTTTAAAAGTCTTGAAGTTTGAAAGTTAGTTAAAAAACAGATGATAGATGATAGAACGACAGATAGACAAGATAGACAAAGAATGATATGACATATTATAGATAGTAGGGTTGGGTACCGAAACCCGGTACCAATATGGCACCGGTACCTATGTAACCGGT
>NW_015652130.1:1946470-1952504 GCF_001515625.1 Sinocyclocheilus rhinocerous
ACACATCTCTTTCATCTTCATTTGACCCTCTAACTCTAGCACTCTCTATTCTAATGCTACTTCTAATTGTATCTGCTTGTTTTTTTTTTATTAAAAAACTTGACCCTCTAACATTTGCACTCTCTATTCTATTTCTATTTTAATGGCCAATCCATCATTTTTTGGGGGGATTTTTTATTTATTTATTTTTTAATAAGTATCGGTTCAGGCACTGTTTAGGCACCGGAACAGTTTTAAAAGTATCGATTTGGCACCGGTATCGAAAAAAACCCAAACGATACCCAACCCTAATAGATAGTGAGAGAGAAGATATAGATTGGGATGATAGAGTCCTCAATTCTGAATTTTGCACAACTCTGGTTTCTTGGCAAATCTTGTAGCTGCATGTGAGACTACTGTGTTTTTATTCTCATGAGAAAAAAATAGAAACGTGAGAGAAAGAAACATGATATTTTAAGAAATATCACATTCAAACGCAAACCAGATATTGAGACATTAAAGGGGTCATATGATGCGATTTCAAGTTTTCCTTTCTCTTTGGAGTGTTACAAGCTCTTGGTGCATAAAGAAGATCTGTAAAGTTGCAAAGACTAAAGTCTCAAATCCAAAGAGATTTTGGGGTTTTCTTTCCTAAAGGGAGATATGAAAAGCAACCACGAAAAATCTGAATCTCAGAAAACAGTATCCTTTGATATAGATCATTAGACATTTGGAAAACGCTACATCGTCTATTAGAGCAGGCACACACTGAGGGAGAAAGCCTCGCAGGGCTTATTGCACGACTTCACATGGTAAATACACATATATGGCTGCCAGCAAGTCAAAAGAAAGGAAAAGCACCATTTAAAGATCATTCCATGCTAGAGGGCTGCTAGAACCACGGGCATAAATGTTCCTCATCCCTCTGAGCACCGACACAAGTCAGAATGCTGGCAAAGAACAAGCCAGCACTGGTCTGTCAGAGCTTCAGAGCTGATGAAGCGAACAGTTCAGATGCCCAGAGGAACGAGAGAAGAAAAAAAGTCTGAAATAAAAAGACAAAAGAACAGCTGGAAATACGAGGGGGGAAAAAGAGAGTTTAAAATGAGATAAGAGCAGCTGCTGTTCACGATTATTGACCGTATGTCTGCCAGAGGCCATTGATTGATTCATGATTCATAACTCTCAATAAGTACGAAATAAGAACTATCCAGCAATCGCTCGCAGATTCTGCTGAGTTAGATGAGTTATGGATTATGCAAAAAATGCTCTCTCCAAGACAAAGCTTTCAGTATTTCCAATTGATTTTGCCTAGTGGCTCCGAAGTGGTCTTTTCCTGCTGCAAAACATGTAAAACTAATAGACCAAACCCACCTGCCGCTTTTCAAAAGGAAATATACTCATTAAATTTCCCAATAGGGTTGATTCCCCACAGACACACAGGCTTATGCTGAGTAAACACTGTTGCTATTGCTTACTGATGCTGTGCCCACATTTTCATTGCTTATTGGTCGAGGAAAGAGTGACTCACCTGAATACGCCCAATAGGGTTCCCCAGATGCCCTCCGCTCTCTTTGAGTGGCTGAGCTCCCACGACGCTCTGTTTCCACACGAGAAGCTGTAGGAGATAAATCAGATGACACTACAATGATTTTCCATTAGCAGTCAATGCAAAACATGATCAATATTGCAATATGGTCCACCTTAGCAAATACTCTGCCTATAATGCAACTCCTAATGCTTTTACCTCCATTGCTAGAACTGCATACATGCCGTGTCTCTTGACAAAGTAATCAAAAGTAATAATAACACTCAAAGAGTACTCAGCGGGGCCTCCGAACCTGTGAAAAACCTGGCACTTTGCTCCTCTCATTAGGAACACTCACACCAGCTCAAGTTCCGGTCGCAATAATTACCAAAGAACGGCATGATTTGTAATTCTGAAAGAGTAGTGGGAGGTCATGCTTAACAAACAGAAAGTTTCTTTTTGATCATCAGGCTTCTTTTACTCTCACTTGACAAGTCTGAGCTAATGAATTGATCGACTAAGAAATTGAACCACCAGAGCAGAAATAATAGTTTCTACCAACAAAAATTGTTTCTACATTTAAAATTCACATGCATGAGGGCTTGTACAGAGCTTTGGAAAAGAACAATTTGTCTTTTACTTTAATGAAGTGAGTGAAATGGAAAGTCGCATTTAAAAATCATATTAACCAAGGACATGTGACAACCAGAAAGTGGTTTTTGTCTTCATTCTTAACAGTCTACACTACTGTTCAAAAGTTTGGGGGTCAGTAAGGTTAATTAATACTAAATTAATAGGTATATTAGGCAAGGACCCATTAACGTGACAGTTAAGATATTCACATAGTCACAAAAACTCATTAAATTCTATTGTAAATATGCTGTTCTTTAGAAAAGTTATTTGGCTGTTCTTTTCAACACTGATATTATTATTAATAATATTAATAATAATAATAGTATTTTTTCACAGCATATTAGAATGATTTCTAAAGGATCATGTGACACTGAAGAATGGAGTAATGACTGCTGAAAATTCAGCGCTGCTATCACAGGAATAAATGACATTTTAAAATATATATTTAAACAGATATTATTTAAATTGTAATAATATTTCACAATATTACTATTTTAATGTATCAAATAAATGCTTGGTGAACATTAGAGACTTTTAAAATCGTTTTAAAAATAATATCGACCCTAAACTTTTGAATGATAGTTCCATTTCAAAAAAGTAATTTTGTAAAATCATTTCCTTGACAAATATGCTTATACTATAATTCTTTAAAATTAGTAACACTTTCTTTAAAATTTTGTTACAAAATATTGCATTATTTTTATACACACATTATTCAAGCATTCATGCATTAATACTAAATACATTTTAGGGCCACTGCACAGGATATGACAGTTTTAATAAGTTCAAAGTGTAAAATTGAACAGCATGATATTAGATTTTATAACATTTGGTCATCGCAAAAATGGGTCTTTATTCATAAAGTTCAGCTCTGGATGAAAGCATCTGTTAAATGAGTTAAATAACAACAAACATTCTGTATAAGTATTCATTTTCAGCATTCTGATTTTCTAAATCGACGTCAGCTTTTCATCTTTTGTGGCAAATATATACTTTACACAGGTTGTTAAACATTTCAGTGCTTTCACTTGGACAATGTAGGACCGCAATATTAATTTGGTCTAATATTTGAGATCACTGTACTGCTGAATGATTTTTTAGCAGACTTAAACGACTTTCCTTGCAGTATTTTTCCCAAACCATTCATCCATCTATGCCAAAATCCAATACAGGCCAGCGCTATACAGAGCTCTTTATATGGTTGACTAGTGCACCTTTATTCCGTTCTCAGCTACTGAACTCTGTAGCCGCTTCAAAGTGATTATTCGGCTCTTTGTGGCTTCTTTCATAAGTCTCCTTCTGCATGCAGGCTTTTGAGGGACAGTCTTTTCTAAGCAGTAGCTGGATAGCTGACTTTGTGATAAGATAACTGAACAAAAAGTGCTCTCTGGGGCATCTAATCGACATGGAGATATAGGGACATTTTATTCTCATTTATGCCTATGTTTAACTTTAACTTTTTTCTGAATAGTCTTTAGTCTTCATTTTCACAGATCAAATTCACACCCCAAGCAATGACTGCTTAACTGAAAACGCGGTAGTTATTTTAATCATGAACAGGTCGTTATGGCTATTCTTTTTCACCCGAGTAAAATCAGCTGTAACTACAGTATATGCATATGGGTCATTCTGTATCAACTCATCCAGAGGAAAATGGCAGCATCATGTTATTTTACACAGAGATGGGTCTATTAGCAAAATCTGTTGACTTTAGCAATCCTCATTGCATTATATGGCAATGGTGGCAGCTCAAAAATGGGAAAATGGGTGTTTTTTTTCAGCCTTTGAATGCCTGTAACTCATGAAATATTAAAGATATCTTGATATCCTTTTAGATTTTGGTTCTTAACAAACTGTTCTTTTGGTATCTTCATTTTAAGGTCCTACGGAGTTCATTTCCAGAGATACTGGAATTCCATTGTGGCTCCATGGGTAAATTGCTAAATTCTACACATTCTCAGTGGTCAAAAAACAAGTGAGAGCCACTTTGCACACAGCTGATATTTTTTCATTTAAAGAGGAATGTCTGAAGAACAAATAATGTTGAAATAAGAAATCTTGTTTTCCTCAAAACAATAGAACCTACTTGTACGAGTGACATAAATATTCTTGTTCCGATGTTTGCATGCCTATTACTCAAGAAGTATTAAATATATCTTGACATCCTTTTAAATTCTGGTTCTTAACAAACTTTTCTTCTCCAATCTTCATTTTTAAGGCCCTATATGGATCACTCTCCGAAATATCGAAATCTCAATGCGGCTCCCAGTCCAAATTGTTGAATTTTACTCATTTTCTAAAGTCGAATACCAAAAGTGGTCATCTACGCCTTTAACGGTGCACAGGTTCCTATAAGTTCAAAACGGATCACGTTATTTCAATAAATTATGGAAATGCAAGAAGAATGATACTGTAAAAAACTGAAATGTAATATACACATTTTCACTTCTTAAGATGAAACATGGGCAGAATTCACTGGACCAGGGACTGCTGGGGATCACGGGATGGAATCAAAAGTATTGAAGTGTACACTTCCTGGTGTGCATCAGAAAGATGCATGCTGGGGTGTGTAGGATAGGATTTCTCCTCCAGACATATTAATATTTCAAGCAGCAGTACCCTAAAAGTACACGTTTTCTCAGCTGTGTCTGGTATACCCTGCTATTCTCCCTTTGGCTTTGTAAAGACCCTGCTTATCTTGCTCTGTGCGTTTCAAAGCTTCCTGCTGAGAGACCCCTATGTCTATTCAAGACAATTAGAGAAACTCTCAACAACACTTTTCATGCTCAGCTTTAGAGAGCTGTGTTTTTCCTGCATTTTTGAACCATATGGCAGATCATATGTCAGGGAGAGACTAGTGGTCTAATGGTTCACTGCATAAAAAAATGTGAGGAAATATACATGAAATTGTGCAGTTATTGCATTAAGGAGCTATAACATTCTAGATTTTAAGAAAATTTCTGTACTTGTGTCGATGTAATCTAATGTAGTCAATTTGATTTACTTGTAATGAATTAAACCGTATACAAAATGAAATTGTATTTTGAATAAAACTTATTTAACAAAACAATTTAATTTAGATTTGATCAAATGAAGCACATTTTACTTAAGCTGTGCTGCCCACTTCATTTAGCAAACTGTGCATAACTTTTTTCACATTATCATATATTTATTTAGAAAGTTACCATCTTACATGGCGACTTTGTTTTTGTATGTCCAAAAAATGTTTATACATGACAGGTGAAATACATTTTGAATCAAAGCAAAGTCATCCAGGTCTAAAAATATAAATCATACAAGCATCAAAATAAGAAGTATCTTCTGCTCACCAAAAATACAGTAGAAACAGTAACATTGTGAAATAGTATTACAATTTAAAATAATCTGAATTTCGAGCAGCCATTATCCAGTCTTTGGTGTCACATAGTCCTTCAGAAATTTTAATATGCTGATTTGGTGCTCAAGAAGCATTTCTTATTATTTTTGACACATTTGCTGCTTAATATGTTTGTGAAAACTGTAATACCTTTTTTCAGGATTCTGAAAAGAATGAAAAGAAAGTTAAAAATTGTACTTTTCACAAAATATAATTTTTTTTAAAAATGTAAAAGTCTTTAAAGGGGTCATATGATGCGATTTCATTTTTTCCTTTCTCTTTAGAGTGTTACAAGCTCTTGGTGCATAAAGAAGATCTGTAAAGTTGCAAAGACTAAAGTCTCAAATCCAAAGAGATATTCTTTATAAAAGTTAAGAGTTAGCCACACCTACCTAAAACGGCTCGTTCGAACACGCCCCCACATACCTACCTCACTATGTGGGAAGATTTGCATAAAGCCCCCAAATGTTCACGCAAAGAAAGAAAGCGTAACTTTTATTCTCGCTGTAGTATTGTAG
>NW_015652130.1:1952666-1955057 GCF_001515625.1 Sinocyclocheilus rhinocerous
TGGATAGCTGGCCAATCACAGCTCACCTCGCTTTTTCAGACCGATGAGTTTTGTAAAAATCGACGCGTTTCAAAAAGGCGGGGCATAGAGGAGAAACAATAATGTACAGTATGTGGAAAATAATGTGTTTTTTTAACTTTAAACCGCATAAACACATTTCATTACACCAAATACACAAAATAATGTTCTTTTTAGCAGCATCATATGACCCCTTTAAAGCAATGCATGCCATTTTCTATTTAATGTATCTTTGTTGAATAAAAATGTTAATTTATTTTTAAAAAAAAGGTAGTCTATGGTAGTCTTTTGAATGGTAGTCTATGTTCACATTTGAAAAGTGTTCACCAATGATTTAACATCCTGAGACATCTTTGCTTTGTGATTTGACAATTTTTTTACCCGTCATCTAGAAATTTGGCACCAAGGTGAGCAAATGATAAAATTTTCATTTTCAAGTGAACTACAGCTTTATCAAACCATTCCCTGATGTATAGTGCAACACATCACATGCACACATGTTGTGAGCACTTAAACAGAGCACCTTGTCAGGCAGTCATCAGATCTCAAAACCGAAGTGCAATTCCCTGATTTTATCTCACTTCAAAGTGTCTTAAAGTGACTCAGTCTCCGGGGTTGCAGATACCCTGGTGCTGCTCCTCTTGCATAAACAGATTTTCCAGTCCTTCGCTGCGCTCTTGCCCTCACTTGCATCATTACTTTGGAGATTAATTAGTGGCTGCACTAGTCGATTCCCTCCATTGCAGCAATTACGTCCACTCTTATTGGTTAGTAAGCAATTAGAACTGCTCTCATTGGTTAGCGACCTGTCTGGGTCTGTTTATTGTTTAATCCCTGATGGACAGCAACAGACTATGTAGAGCGTTGTACTAGCATGGCAGATAATTAACATCTGTGAAAGCTATCAGAAAGCATTCAAAGGTTATGAATGGGGTTCACTAACCTGTAATAATTTTCCTATAGCTCGTTACAAAGGGTAAACATTAGGTTCCGACCTAAAATAAAGGACTCGATACCTTAGTGCTTACGCAAGGCTTGTTTTTGTAGTCATCTCCCGTAGGCTTTTAAAACAGTATCTACCAGCCGACAGGCGCCACATCAGCAAACCAATCCTCTGAGGGAATATGTTTGCATGTCTGCCGTTTGACGCAGTAAGGAGATCACGAATAAAGTAAATGAAGGATGGCTTGCTAAAGGTGAGCTGTGTGTGTGTGCCTGTAGCCAGCTTGTTGTTATGAGGCAGGAGGGATACAAGAGACAGGCAATATGTGCGCTGGCAGATTGTGATGCCAGGTGCATTTACGCAGTTCAGTGCAGCTAAACATGACATTAAAGAGGAACTGCTGCCTCTGAACTCACAAACATAACGGGTAACCTGGGCAACCTACACATGGGTAAACACGTACAAGCAAGGACATGCAGGTGTTAGCAGATGTTAAGTGTCCTCTAACACACAATTATACAACTATCTGTTACATCTACCACCTTTAACGATGCAATCAGGGCATTGGCGTTGTATAGGAGTATGTGTAACAGTGTCAGTCGCCAGGTGGCGGGTAAAACTTTTCCGAAATATAGCAATGCAATGTAGTGGGAACAACAGCCAGTTTTAAAAGGGATTTGCTGTTTCTGACGTAAGCGAATAAAATAATCTTTTCTGAAGACAAACTCATCGTGATTGGTTAGCTGTTCTATCATAAGCGACAAGCAGGGGCGGACTTACCCATTAGGCAAAGGTAGGCGACCGCCTTGGGCCCCCAAAAGCCAAGGGCCCCCTAAAATGCTTTTCATATAGGATATGCGCATTAAGCACTGACGCGCAAACGGTTGCTGTTTACGGTGTTTATTACCACGACAACCGTCCGATTCAGTGGCGCCTGCAGGCTGTAGGCTACGCACTGTGCGTACCATGAGCGCTCAGACTGACCTGAGGGGTGATGAAAAAAATGACTTGCAATCTCCTAATTGGATGTGCCTTTAGAGAGAAATGCAGGGATTACATAATGAAAGAGTTTATTTTATTAAGAGTTTATTTTCGATTTGAATGATTTCGTTTTAAAGTAGTAATTTTAAGCTTTCTATATATTTTTTTATCATGTCTGAGTTTAGGTTCATCATTGTGAAACGCTCCTGTTCAAGCCCGAGACGGCAGAAAGCGTTTGTTTTCTTTATTTTATAAAAGCACAACGTTTTGTTGATATTGTGAGTGCACACAAATAAAACTAGACCCTTTACAGTTTAGAATGATGTATTACTCTTACCTTTATGAGCAAAAATGACTGCGTAGGCTATTTTAAGCTGTTTCCACTGTTACAAAAAAAATGCAAGTGATCGCACTGGCGCCTCCGTGTCCTGCAGAGCGTGCTTTAGCTT
>NW_015652130.1:1955221-1957873 GCF_001515625.1 Sinocyclocheilus rhinocerous
TGCAACCATGATGCGCGCGCATCCTGAATGTTTACAAACCTATAATTGGTCTATAGGCTATCAATTCACTGTCTGCCGCTGGCCGTTACTTAAAAAAAAACAAACAAAAAAAAAACTTACATTTAACGAACAAAAATACTCCAAACGTTTTTCTAAATTTACTTTATAAAAAAACGAAACGAAATATAATCACTTTTCCATTACATACAAAACTGAACTATTTTAATAGCTGAAACGGTAAGCTTTTTTGGGGGGAAAAGGGGAAAAAAGACGGGCTAGGGCCTATATTTGAGACCCGTGCAGGGTAATAATTTATACTTCTGGCTCATCCCTGGTTTAAACGCTCGATTGTGAGGTTTATCATTTTATAATTTATTTTATTTTTGTGAACCTGTATCTCAACTGTAAATCAGTTGCTATTTCGTCTACAACATGAAAGAAAGCCATTATAACATGTACATGAAAAATGTAGAAACATTGGACACAACTATGGAGCACCATTGTGCAGCAGCAAGCATCAAAGGAACAAAAAAGGAACCTCAAGGTTGATCTAGGAAAATGTGTGCAAATGTATAGGGCCCCATTCCTATATTTTGCCTGGGGCCCCCAATTCACTAAATCCGCCCCGGCGACAAGAGCGAATCAAATAATAGAATACAAACGGGCTGATAAGGTCAGAGCAGTGTGATGGCCAGCTTGTCCCTAGACATGGTTGTAATAACCTTTACCTGAGAAGATACTGCTGCTTCATTTCAGAAGATTAACTTCCCATCTTTATTCTTCATAACCCGAGAATGTGACGACACATACCTGGGGTTACTCCGCATAAACGGTGCAGAAAGGTTGCTCATTCAGCTGTACACATACGCTGAGCCACTTTGGACAGCGCACCAGTAGCGCTTCAACGGACGAAAACACACAATTATGTCAAAATTAGGGCTGTCGCGGTGAGGGAATTTCCCTTGCGGTAATTTTGAGTGGCTCAATAGCGCGGTATGCGGTATTACCGCCATTCCCGCGCCCCTGGTCCCCCCAGAAAGAGATCGGGATGGGCCCCACCCCCTTGGCCCCCTTCAAATTTTGAATTCGATAATCCGGCCCTCAAATGAAGCTGATTGAATAGCCCTGCTCTAATCCGTTAACATGGGTGCAGAAAAAAATACGCACCACATACACGCACTGCAAACTGAGTATGTGTGAAACAGGCGTAACACGATGGCCTGCTCCGTTTGCCAAGAACGTGCAAAGGACAAGAATTTTAAAGTTTTTTTAGGGACAAAAAAAAAAAAAGATAAATCAATAAATCTGTTTGTTGTTTTTTTCTTGTAATAAAGTACATTTATTTTTATATTTTTATTTTATAAAGTAATAAATTGTAAATATGTTTAGTCATTGTAGTAGTAATGACTGCCTGTTTTTGCAAAAAGAGTTTTCATGGCTGGTAAAAAAAATATTTTGGCCGGTAAATTTTATCACGTCACTGGCCATTGGCAGGTGTGGCAAAAAATTAGTTTTAGGCCCTGGATGCAATACAGTTGTTTACAGATTAAATAACATGCTTAACTATAAATTGTATATTTTATGAAGAAAATTCGCTGAAGCAATACTAGGGTGTTGCTATGCAGTTTCTAAGGCGTTTAAGAGGTTGTTTACTGGAAAAGGTCAAAAGGCCCAACCTCAAGTGTCACGGTAACTCTGGTGTAATTTGAACGGGAGTGGGCGGTCTAACAATATCCCGTTCCCGACGTCCATTTAGAACAGCATATCTGCGCTTTATTCTTGCGCTCAGGACTGTTATGCACGCGCTGCACGCATGCTTTAAACGTCACACATTTTTTTTGCATGGTCTGTGCGCAGCATGTGCATAACGATGCTCAGAGCAGGCTGTACCTGTGGTAAATATACGGCCCTCAGACAGAACAGGCAGGTTGTCGATGAGTGACAGAGCAGAATAAGGATGGAGCAAAGTGTGGATGCGCTGTCCTTGAAGGACGTTCAACTCGGTTTTGTTTATATTTTGCTTAGCCTATAATTTTAAATGAAAGATGTCGTATTTATTTATTTTTCTCTGTGACACTTTTCCTATATAGATATTATATTTTAATATAAACATATCAAAAGTGACAGTAAAGACATTTATAATGTTAAAACATATTTCTATTTCAAATAAATGCTGTTGTTTTGAACTTTCTACTCATCATACAATTTTTTTTTATTTTCTCTGACACTTTTTTCCTACTGTGTTGCATAAAATATTAAACGAATTTTGTGAATTTTGTGTATTCATATAAATTCAAGTCAAAGTCAATAAACTCAAGACTCTTGACAAGACGAATAAAATAACACAATTTCGTGCAGACTACACTTTTATTTGTCAGCCTACCTCTCTTTCTTTCAGTATAGGAAATTTAAATGTGAGATTCTGTAAACGGTAACGGCTGTAATAAAATAAGCGCTCCGCTCACAAACGCTGCTCAGGCATTACAGGCAAGATGAAATGAAAATGACATCCATAATTTTCTGAAGACAGTCGGTCTCCTTCAGAAATACAGTGATATATAAACACTCGCACCGGGTTTCGACTTTGACACGTGCAGTGCTCATGTTTATTCAACGAAGTCAAAGCCTTTTGGAAAATCTATTTGTGGCGGT
>NW_015652130.1:1957892-1992290 GCF_001515625.1 Sinocyclocheilus rhinocerous
GCTCTGAGATGTCCAGTGAAGTCTACTCACTGTTATAGTGTCTCTACTGCAAGCAGCAGGGTCGTCATAGAGCAGTGTAGCTTTCACATGCTTACTAATCAGTCATGATTATCCATGATTATATTCAATCATCTGCAGTTGTGTTAATAGGTTCGGGTAAAGCAGCAAATTTGAATGTCCATCAGCGTGTAGTGGAGCTTTATTTAACCAAATGGCTCAGCATTAGCACAGGGAGAGGTCTGCAGAGCCGACCGGATTTTTAGGATCTAACAATATCCCGTTCTCGACGTCCATTCAGAACAGCATATCTGCGCTTTATTCTTATTGACCACCGGTACAGCTTGTGCTCAAGAATGTTATGCACGCGCTGCACGCATGCTTTTACCGTCACGCGTTTTATTTGCGTGGTCTGTGCGCAGCATGTGCATAACGATGCTCAGAGCAGGCTGTACCTGTGGTAAATATACGGCCCTCAGACAGAACAGGCAGGTTGTCGATGAGTGACGGAGCAGAATAAGGATGGAGCAAAGTGTGGATGCGCTGTCCTTGAAGGATGTTCAACTCGGTTTTGTTTATATTTTGCTTAGCCTATAATTTTAAATTAAAGATGTCGTATTTATTTATTTTTCTCTGCGACACTTTTCCTACTGTGTTAACAGAAAAATGTCAAACGAATTTAGTATTTTGACAAGACGAATAAAAATAGCTAATAGGCTATTTTTGTACAACCTACATTTTTATTTTCTTTCTCTCTGCGACACTTTTTCCCTATTGTGTTGTCAATGTTTAACGAATTGTATCCTGACAAGACGAATAAGAATAAGAAATACAATTTTTGTACAACATTTTTATTTTCTCTGACACTTTTTTCCTACTGTGTTGCATAAAATATTAAACGAATTTTGTGTCTTAAGATAATTCATATAAATTCAAGTCAAAGTCTATAAATTCAAGACTCTTGACAAGACGAATAAAATAACATAGGCCTACAATTTTGTGCAGACTACACTTTTATTTGTCAGCCTATTTCTCTTTCTTTCAGTAGAGGAAATTTAAATGTGAGATTCTGGAAACGAGATCTAAATTTAGCGGGAACGGTCGGGTCGGGAAGAAAATTATTCTAAGCGGACAGCGGGTGAACAAAGAGTGAATATATAGCGGGAGTGGGTGGGTGCGGAATAGAACCTTGCGGGAGCGGGACTAAAAAAACAGTCCCGCGCAGACCTCTACCTCGAATCCCCCTTCAATGCAAGTTTTTTTTGTTTGCCAAGCAAAAATCTGAAAAATAACAGAACACTTATTTTCTACAAGATGCATAATCTGAGAAATTAGCAGTGTCTGTGTCACAAAGAGTGTAATGTACGCCATTTAAAATATTGGGTTCAGTACGATTTTTTCATGTCTCTTATGCTACTGCATTTATTTGACAAAAAATACAGTAAAAATAGTTATACTGTGAAATATTTTTACAATTTAAAATAACTGGTTTCTGTTTAAATACATTTTAAAATGTAATTTATTCCTGTGATGCAAAGCTGAATTTTCAGCAGCCAATTCTCCAGTCTTCAGTGTCTCATGATCCTTTAGAAATCAGTTTAATATGCTAATTTGCTGCTCAAGAAACATTTCAGTATTATCAATGTTGACTATTGGGCTGCTTACTATTTTATTAAATTTTTGATACATTTGTCAGGGTTTTGTGATGCATAGAATATTCAAAAGAATATGATTTTTTTGAAATAGAAATCTTTTGTACCATTATAAATGTCTTTACTGTTCCTTCTGATAATTTTAATGTATCCTTACTGAATAAAAAGTATTAATTATTTTAAAAACACTGAACCCACATTTTGAACAGTAGCGTATATTTTGAATAGTAGGGTGTATAATAGTGTACTAATAAAAAAGTAAAAATAATGGTGAACCACTAATACTCTACTGACGAACCTGACAGGGCATACAGAATTTATCTGTGAAACAAAATATCCTCATTATAGAGGACAAAATCAATTAAAATAATAATCAAATCTAATACTGCAGTTAGTTTTGGTAATTTGTGCCACAAACCACATATAAATATAACAATATAAAGCTACTGTTACCATGCTCACATAAGCTTCTCAGCGGACTTCTCAGCATAATACATAAACAACCCATACTCCCACTAGGCGTGCTGAAAATAGGCCGTCACACTTTAACATGAGAACTCAGAGGTTTAATTAAGCAGAAACACCCACTATGGCCCTTTTTTAACAAATAAACATGGTTAAAGTAAAGACAGGCTAAAATGCTGATGCTGTCGTGACACGGTTCTCATCAACCATAATGTTTAGCGATGGCTAAGTGATAATTCATGTCAAGAATTTTTTCATCAGGCTGCGCGTTTTGAATAGCTGCTATAATAACTACAACAAAGCATGCAACCTTCACAACACCCAAATGGAAACAAACTGTTCACATGAATTAGCATCAAACACAGAGACGTATGGGTTTGTTTATCATTGCTGATCAAATTCTGTTTTGCACACACTTGTATAATACAAAAATTTGTTGTGTCATTTGTTCATAAGTTTATAATTACAAAGCGGGCTCTATAATTGATGTGTTTTAAAGGAATAGTTATGCTGATAATTTACTCACCCTCAGGCCATCTAAGATGAGTTTGTTTCTTCATCGGAACAGATTTGGATCTTATGAAGTGAAAAGTTGTGTGTTTGCAAGAAACAAATACATCATTAAAACATTTGTCATTTTTGGCCAAAATACCAGTCAATAATGCATAATAACGCTTCCTCCAGTGAAAAAGTCCATCCCTGTTGTCCTCTCACATCTCACATCAAAATTCGCCAACATAACAGAACTGTTTTGAATGGTTTTTGCTAGTAAACAGTGCTAGATCTGTGCATATTTCTATCCTGATTCAGATAATGACTTTTTCACTGGAGAAAGCAATATTATGGATAGAAGACTTGTATTTTAGCTGAAAGCAATGGTTTAAAGATAAAAACGACACAGCTTTTCACTTCACAAAATGTTAACTGATGGACTGGAGTCATATGGATTACTTGTAGATTATTGTGATGGTTTTTAACAGCTGTTTAAACTCTGACGGCACCCATTCACTCATCTATTTAGTGATGTAATGCAAATTTCTCTTCCAAAGAAGAACCAAACTCATCTACATCTTGGATGGCCTGAAAGCAAGTACATTTTTAGCAAATGTAATTTTTTTGGGTGAACTATTCCTTTGAAACACATCAATTTGTAATGGACTTTCAGTACAAACAATCATGTGCTTTCAGGTGCAATCAATTTAAAGAGGCTTTAAAAGGGTGAAAAAGGAAAAATGAATGCACTAATGAAAGCATGACAAAAAATATTACGCTCTAAACAACATATGCATGCACGGATGGATAGGTAAAGAGTAAATAAACAAGAGTGGGCCGAGTTTCAGGGTCCAGGCACGTCCTAATTCAACACGCAGGTCACAGCAGGTGAGTCTATCATCTGCACTACTAACAATACCTCTCTTTGTCGACCTTTACTGAAAGCTCTAAATCCGTGGCACAAACATCCTTAAATGGCACAACGGACATTTACACTGTGTTCCAAAGCAAGTCCTCAAAGGGCAAACATGGCACGCACAGACCTAGAAGCGGAAAAGGTCAGGAAAGCATAATGGATGCACGGCTCCTCCCTCCTACCTAAAGCACCTGACGTGCATGGAGCTATAAATGCTAGCGATAAACCTCCGTCGGTGGTTTGGTTAGTGCAGACAATCCTTTGATAAACGATTCGGCATGTGAGTGATTTTTCTTTGTGTCCACAAAGAAATATAATCTACTTTCGTTACAGAGGCTTTTCAAAGGAAGAATCGAGAGCCGGCCATGAAGCTCTCTTGAGTTATATTTAACTGGGCCTCTGCCTCCCGCTCCGGCTTCATAATCTATTTTTGCGGTTAGTGTTTACATTTGCCTGTTGACCCAGTGGAGATCGTCTAAAAAAAGATGCCAGGTTAAAGAGCTGACCCGAGATTATGTCTCATTGTGTGTGAAACCAGCTTACAAACTGTGAAATCCAAAGATCCTAAAATGGAACTCTAAAATGGAAAGATCCTAATTATTAAACTGTGATTGAAAGCTTTGTATGGCAATAGTGGAGTGTATAAGTTGCATCAACGACATCTACAAAGTGCATATTTCTTATAATTAGACTACTCTGTTCCTATCACCAGACACTGTCATCATTAAACAAAAGAACAACAAAAACTAGGTTTTAGAAGAGAAAGTAACAGTAAAGTGGTGCTTGCACATGCAAAACTTCACCACAGTGTCTGACAACTTTTTACTCTATTTGCTAAGCAATTGCTAAGATGTTCCGAATGGTTTCTAGGGTGTTGCTAGGTGTTCAGACTGATTGCTAGATGTTGGCTTATTGCTTCTAAATCAAAAGAGTCCACTCCAAATTATATTGTGGTTTCTAGATATGGCTAAAGACCCTCTGTCTATGTGGGTTTGGGCTGCATTTTTGTCTGCCAGACAAAAAAAAAATTAAAAAATCAGTAAACATTTAAAAGAGTGAAAAACAGTGAAAACATCTTAGAGAAGAATATAATAAATATGCAAAGTCAATGCAAATACAGAGTTCTGAGAGGTTTCTATGGCATTGATAAGGTTGCTGCTAGGCAGTTTCCGAAATTCTCTGACTGATTACCAAAGTTCTAAGCAAAAATAAAATAAATGAACATATTATACAGTATGCAAAGCCATTGGTAAGGGAGTCTCTGCTCTGTGGTTTCAAGAAAGTTAGTGGTTTATAGGCTATTATGACTGGTTGCTAGGTTGTTGCTAAGGTGTTGCTAGGTGGTTGCTAGACAGTTTATAATCACCCCAATTCAAAAGAGCTCAAATCTATGTCAATGGGTTTTTTTTTTTTGCCAGCAGTTTTGTAAAAATTAAAGAAAGTGGAAGACATACTGAAAACATTAGTGAAAAATATATGTAAGTCTATAGGAGTGTTTTACTTGTTTGTTTGTCAGCCAGATGAAAAACTTAAATCGGATCACTTATGAATAAAAGAATAGCACATCTGTTCTAAAAAAAACTAACAAACAAACAAATGTGATTTGAGTTGCCAAGTAGCAACATAAAAAGTGAAGAGGGGGAATGGCTTCCTCTGCCTCAGCATTTACAGAGATGGCCTATTGTAACTTAATCACTAACATCTCACATGTAAGTACTAAACATTTATCCTCATTCATTCAATCAATGAGGATAAATCAATGCCCAAAAGGAAGAAAATATCCTATCTATAGTATTAAAGCAAAAGGCAGGGACAAGGTGGACCCGCACCATGAGTCCGGAGTCAAAGCAAGCCAGCCCACATTGTGTTTGCAAACCACTAACATCCTGGCTTTATCCTGTATTTATGGAACAAGTGATGGCCTATTGTCTCATTGTTTAGTAAGAAGACTGACCTATTTTAAACAGCAATACAATACGACTTCCTGCATGGAAAAGCCAACGGTTAAACAGACACCGCAGACCAAAAGAGCTCCATTTTATAGAGTCCTCCATTGGGTTCCGCTGGAGTATTACGTGATCATTCATGAATAAAATGAAAATGGCAACGTAGAGTGCATAATGTAAAATTCCATTGAGGCTATTAAGAGCAGAGAATGCTTTAACATCTACCCGGTGTGAGAGATAATTACAGTGTAATTAAGATCCCTATAGACGGTGTCTCTTAGACCAGTAGCCATCACTAAAGCTGCCAAGCTAACACTAAGGACTTACCAGTCTATCAAAAGCTTGGGCAAATCCATTAGCTGGATTAATCAGATGTTATAGGTTTGAGGAAAGGGCAAACACATTTTCGTTATTAATTATCAAGCAATTGGATGAGAGTGTAACAACCTTTAGAAGGACAATCATAAATCACAGAACCATAAAAGGTCTGAAAATCTACTGATCCTGGTTTTTAATCTAAACTAACTGTATTCGGAGTTCAAAAGATTACTTTAAAACATCTAAGATATTCACAAGAAAAACATACTTCCATGTACAAATTTAAATGATTTTTCTTACTAAAAAAGCAACACTTTAGACCCTTATCATTCAAAAAAGAAAATTCTGTCATTTACTCACCCTCAAGTTGTTCCAAACCTGTATGAATTTCTTTCTTCGGCTAAACACTAAAGAAGATATTTTGAAGAAGGAGGGTACCCAAACAGTTTCAATTTTATTTTTTCCATACTGTGGAAGAAGTCAGTGGGCACCAACAACTGTTTGGGTATCCACATTTCTCAAAATATCTTGTTTTATGAAAAAAATCTGAGTAAATGGTGACAGTTTTTTTTTTTTTTGGGTGAACTATTCCTTCAATAAAGTACACTGCAGGTCTCTCTATCGCCGCCTGTGGTTGAAACATAAAATTTGAAGTTCTTTACAGAGATGATATAAAACATGCAAGGACAAAATGACATAAACCTGAAAATTTTCCACAAAATAGAGTTTGAGTGGTCAAAATATAAATCGTTGGTTTACTGTAGTAAAACAGGGTTTTACTATTTTACTACACTGATTTAATGTACTTGCTCAATGGAATTTTGGGTTCATTTTTACCCAGGAAATCTTCTGTAGTTCACATTTAACAATTCAAATTAAATTTGATGTTCTTGTCTAATTATACAATATTAAAATGATCAAAACAATGATTTAGTGGTTAGCGTACATGTCTGACACCTTGAGCTATGGTGTTCAGGTGGGAACAAGGAGTTTTTGGCTTGTGACGTCGGAGCCTGCGCTGTTATCTCCGCCTACTGGAAACTTTTTCAGGCTTCTGATTGGCCAACATGGCTTTACGGTTGAGATTATATCGCCACCTGTTGGTTTGGCATGCTCTTGACAGTGCTTCATAGCATGCGTTTGTGTTTTCATGTGGACGGAGATTTTTTTTAAAAATGGAAGAAGGAAACACTCCGTTTATAAAAATACCCGTGTACGTGTGGACATGGCCTAAATCAAAATTAAAGGCTACCCAACAAGCTGCTCTTAAATCGCATGATGTGCCTGATCTAAATAATCACTAACTATAAAAAAACAAAGGGTGGCCTGCAAAACTATGTTAGATTAGTAGTTTTAAGAAGACAATGACATGTTCTAAACTATAATTTTATATACAGTGGGTACGGAAAGTATTCAGACCCCCTTAAATTTTTCACTCTTTGTTATATTGCAGCCATTTGCTAAAATCATTTAAGTTAATTTTTTTTCCTCATTAATGTACACACAGCACCCCATATTGACAGAAAAACACAGAATTGTTGACATCTTTGCAGATTTATTAAAAAAGAAAAACTGAAAAATGCTCAGTATTTAGTAGAAGCACCCATTTGATCTAATACAGCCATGAGTCTTTGGGAAAGATGCAACAAGTTTTTCACACATGGATTTGGGGATCCTCTGCCATTCCTCCTTGCAGATCCTCTCCAGTTCTATCAGGTTGGATGGTAAACGTTGGTGGACAGCCATTTTTAGGTCTCTCCAGAGATGCTCAATTGGGTTTAAGTCAGGGCTCTGGCTGGGCCATTCAAGAACAGTCACAGAGTTGTTGAGAAGCCACTCCTTCGTTATTTTAGCTGTGTGCTTAAAAGGGTGGCCTGCAAAACTATGTTAGATTAGTAGTTTTAAAATTACAATGACATGTTCTAAACTATAATTTTATATATATACACACACACAGTATATTAGGGATACACTGAATGTTCAGCAACCGAAATTGTTTGGCCGAAAATAGCAAAAATAAGAATAAGGCAATAGACTGAATAAATCATAAAAGTTAAGTGAAAGTGAAGTTACATGTGGCCAAGTATGGTGACCCATACTTGATAATAATATGATATGAATATGATGATAATAATAATTACAACAGCTATATTAATAAATTTATTGTAGCCTAACATTCACACATAGTGTTTAAATCTGTAATAGATTTGTATCTGTGGGATCTGAAATATTTTTCTAATGTTTTAAAAGGATTCTCTTCTGCTCAGTAAGGCTGCATTTATTTGTACAGTAAAAAAATACATGCCTGATTCAAGAAGGGGGTCTCAAAAATTTCCCCCCAAATTTTTTTTTACTAAATTATTCATTTGAAGTTAAATTGTGCTTTGTTTGTATAATGTCTGCTAGAATGTTAAAAAATGTTCAATGTTAAGTAAATATTTTAAAATTGTTTTGTAATTGACACAAAAAAACGTGTTCAGGTTCGGCCAAGAATTTTCTAAATAAATAAATTATATATATATACACTTGGAGCAAAGTGTGTGTGTGTGTGTGTGTGTGTTTGTGCACATGTCCATCTACCTCAGCAGCACTATCTGTAATACATCTGAGAGAAGGAAATTACCACTTCTCTGAGCATTTTCAATGGAGTTGCAACAAGTTGAGGGGTGCGATAACTCTCGTACTTCTATATCTCAACAGTATTAAGGTCAGGAAAGAGAGTGAGTGAGAAGAAAAAAGAAGGACAAAGTGACTGTGTGAGAGAAATCAAGAAAAATATCCACTCCAAGGCTTCAGAAGCTGTCAGGCTATTAAGGGCACAAATCAATCATTATATTAAGATAATATAACCTCTCTCTTAAAATAACGTATAATTAGCAAAATCATTTGTGAGAGGCTACATGAACTGACATCCAATTACTGCCATCAGATTGTTATCTCTGGATATTTCAGGGCTTATCAAACATAGCTATTAACTCATAGCCGCATATCATTTTAATATGTCTGCACAGAACTGAATATACATGTAATTAGATTCTATACAAGTATCATGCACATAAAAGATACACTGGAGACCGCCTTCCAGCTAAGCAGCTCGCTCATGTGCTACAGTATCATCAAAGGCGCCTGTGAACCAGCAGAACCAAACAGTCTTAAGCCTTTTTAACGTGGTTCACAGTGTCATTGGTGTGGGTGATTGGACAGTCGGCTTGGAATCGATATGAGGATGCGGCAGGTCAAGGCCCTTCATCAACCACACAGGAGATCCAAAGCGCAGCATGTGGCAATTGGAAACATATGATAAAAGACTCATAGAGAGCTTGTGGCTAAAGAATCTCTGACCCGATCCCTGGCCTCAAGTTGTGTGCTGCTGCACCTCAATAAAAATGTAAATACCTCATCTGATCTGGGCGACTACTCACTCAGCTGCTAAAGAAGGTAAGAAACAGTCTCAAATAGGGAGCAGGTTACACAACTGCTCATTTCCTCTTCTTTTAAAGCACTAATTAAAATATAATTTGCAATATTGCTGTGGATAATAGAATAGAGAAGATACTTCATGACAAAATTCAGGACATCTTCAAAACCGAAATACTGCAATCATTATTAAGTCGTGTCTTCAAGACTACACTGGTTTATGCGCTGGAAGATTCAGATTTTTAGAAAATGAGGCTGAAGAACTCGCCGCCATGATACTAAGGTGCTTTTTTAAGTGTTGCTATGCCATTGCTAAGGTGTCCTGGGTGGTTGCTAGGTGGCCACTTATTAGTAGAACTAAAAAGAGCTACTTGCAAGTCTCTATGATATTCTGGTGGTCACTAGAGTTCCTCTTTCAGTGCAAGTTGAAGGGATTTTATGATCCAGCAGGTGAAAATCGTCTAATAGCTTATAAATGTGATCACACATAATTAGCACTTCAACTACCTACAAATTGGAGTATCTTTCAATGGTGCAGAACAAGTTGTGTTCATATTTTTAAAACCTACAGTAAATATGTCAATAAGACTATATTCTAATATTTTTCAAATGTACAATATATTTAAAAAAATCACACAAATAAGTATGGATGCACAAAACCGTACTGTTCAAAAGTTTGGGTTCGGTAAGATTTTATTTATGTTTTTGAAAGTCTCTTATTCTCACCATAGCTGTAATTTTTTTTTTTTCAATCTTTGCTGTCACTTTTGAACAATTTAATGCATCCTTGCTGAATAGAAGTATTAATTTCTGAAATAGAAGTATAAATATTTTCTGAAAAATAAATTAATAAAATAACAATAAATATTTTTTTAATTAAATCAATTAATTAGAGTTGCTTTTGATTACTATAATTTAATGAAACCATTCAAATGGAATCCAGAAAATTAAAGGAAAACACAGAATTTGGTTAAAAAAACTGAATTGGAGAAAAAAATGATACATATTTCATAGGGCCTTAATTTATTTTCTTTGCTAAAATTCTAATAAATTGCAGTTGAATTGTGTAAGTTTAATGATTTCAATTAATTACACATGCTTGTGATTAATAACATTTAGTTTAACCATTAAAAATTAAAATGGAAAAAATGGAATCCAGAAAAATTTAAATGGAAAAAACTGAGTCAAAAGTTTTTGTTTGCATAATATATGTGTGTGTACTGTGTATATTTATTATGTATATATAAATACACACACATGCATGTATATATTTCAGAAAAATATGTTATGTTGTTTATACATTAAATATATTTATTTATAATATAAATTATATGAATATAAATATAGACATGTAATACATGTAAATATTTTCAAAATATATACTGTATGTGTATTTATTTATATATACATAATAAATATACACAGACCACACACGCATATTATGCAAACAAAAACTTTTATTTTGTATGCGATTAATCGCGATTAATCGTTTGACAGCACTGAGAAACGGCCCTGTGCAGAATCATACCATATCCCTCATCTTGAGGCATCTCGTCAAATCATCACTGCTTTATACTTGAAATACAAACAGTTGGGGCGAAATGCCAGCGTTTTATTTGCCTAACAAGCCATATCTGAGTCTAAAATGCGTGTTTCAACAGGAGTGATCTTCCAAGGAGCTAAAACTTTAAACCACTCTATTAAATCACTTGCCCACAGTCAAACTCCAATCCCGTTTAAAAAAGACTGTAAAATGCACGCTAAAGCGAGCCAGTGACATATGTAAAAGTCACACCCATCTGTGGATATGAAATATGGATCTGGATCACTGCTTCCCATTATTTTTAATGCTTCCTGCGAATTGATTTTTTTTACTCTCTGCTTTCAATTAAATGCTTTACAGGCTCTTTGTATGCAGGTCATGATTTTGGTGATGGGTGGATAAGAATGGCAGAGGAGTAGAGGGCTTCTTTTCTGATTTTCTTGTGCCGACTGCCTTTCAATCACACAGGAAAGGACTCCTCATTAGGGGAGAGCGAGAGTGAGGCAACAGAGACTGTAGGGCAAGGTAGAGCATTAAAAATCCAGTGTCTTTTGACAAGAGGCCCTTGATGGATACTGCTGTCAAACAGAAGCTTCCTGTGGTGTCGGCCAGAGGAGATGATAGACGCTCCCCACAGGGTTGGGGAGATCTTTGACCTTCTTTTGCAAGCACGAAAGAACACACAAATTAAAAGTTTAAACTATGCATTTGATATAAGTTTAAAGACATCTACAAACGCACAGGAGCAGGTAGTAGCTCGAGGGTGCGCGTTAAATTTTACACAAAACCTGCTCGGATGTGAACTGGGGGCTTGTGATTGACTGTGGACATGTCCAGTAATACTGTGAAATATTATTATCTTTTAAAATAATTGTTTTCTATTTTAATATAATTTGAAATGTAATTTATTCCTGTGATGCAAAGTTGAATTTTCAGGATCATTACTCCAGCCTTCAGTGCCACGTGATGCTTCAGAAATCATTTTAATATGCTGATCTGCTGCTTAAATATGATTGGAGATCTATTATTAATAGTGGTTATTATTATCAATGTTGAAAAAAAATTTGTGGAAAGCATGATACATTTTTTCAAGATTTCTTGATGAATAGAAAGCTTTAAAAAGCATTTATTTGAAATAAACTGAAATATAAATGTTTTGTAAAATTATAAATGTATTTACAGTCACTTTTGATCAATTGAATGCATGCTTTATCTTACATAACCCAAACTTTTGAATGGTAGTGTATCACAAATATTAAGCAGCAAAAAATTTTTTCATCATTAATAGTGATGAAAAAATGTTTCTTGAGCAGCAAATCAGCATATTAAAATGATTTCTGAAGGATCACGTGACACTGAAACTTGGAGTAATGGCTGCTGAAAATTCAGCTTTGCATCACAGGAATAAATTACATTTTAAAATATACTAAAATAGAAAACAGTTATTTGAAATTATAATAATATTTCACAATATTACTGAATTATTTATCAAATAAATACAGCCTTGGCGAGCATAAGAGACATCTTTAAAAACAAAACAAAACAAAAAAAAATTATAATTATTTCAATCGTTTGACCAGGAGTTTATGTTTTAATCTGCCATTTATCTTTGGTCTCCACAATGTAAGCAAAATCAGAGCCACACAAACAATATATAATTCAAATGGAATTCCGAAACAAAAATAAGTATAATCGGATGTCCCAGCCCTTCCTGAACCAAATAACGAAGTGCCCTTTCATTTCTGAGAAGCTCGGGGGAAGACAACGGGGAACAGTCTTGGGTCAGAAAGTTTTATCATCGAACACCGATGCCCAGTGGCCAGCCTGGCTTCAATAACAATAAAACATCTGTTCTGATTTTGATGTCAAATGTAAGCTCTCCCCATAAACCATTACGCAAGCTGATGTAACAGGCTGTTACCATTAGAAGTTATCTAAACTTGCAGTTTAACCATTGCCCTGCATACAGACCATCTCAGCTCACTGTCAGCTATATGATACTGCTAATAGAAATACAGGGACGAGATCTGTGACAGTGTACAAAAGCACAGTCAAATAAAAGCTAATGAGGGCTGGGACAGGAAAAGGAAACACTGAGTTGTGATGTCCGCCATGTTCCGTTCATCTGCTCAGGCTATTATCTATGAGTAATACAGGGCCCGACACATTTCCAAGCTTATATTTCTATTAATTTCAGTGCCGCCTCGGCAGTGGCGAAAAGGTCTGGTTTGTTCAATTTGTTATCATGTTCCACATTTCCAGCCAGACTTATTGCTTGGATTTTTTTAACCATGCTCATTAAGCTCACATGATGTCAAGTGTCCATGAGCCACAGTCTAAAAGGGAAATTTGGCATATGTGAAGCTTAAAGAGAACTGCTATATCTTGGCTGTAGCCTAATTGCTGACATGATTCATAATGATTCTGTACAATGGTAATGTGATGATAATGATAATGCACAACAATTAAAATCATATTCTCAAATCACAAGACCAGACGTAGTTAGGAATGAGAATATAAGAACATATTATTAGGCACCAAATGTGATACTGGTCAACCACTAATAAGAACATTCAACAGTCCCCTTTAATGTCTCTGGTGGGTACGGCCCTAGTTAGGAAAACCCATGGTAATTAAACAAGATTTACACTAAATATGTCAGTTATGTTTGATCAAAGGGTCCATAAGACGGTTTAGCTGGTCTTCCCATCTGGTCAAGATGCTCTTTTGGCTGGTATTTTTCAGATGGTCAAGCTGGCAGCTAAATCCCAGCTTGGCCAGGTTGGGAGACCAGCTTAAACCATGTAAGACCAGCAAACCAACTTATGCTGGTTTAAGCTGCTTTTTTTCCATCACTCTTAAAAATATCCAACCAATGGAAATTAAGAACTTAAGGGAAACAAATCAACTGAATTAAATTTAAGGCAGCAATTAAACTGAAGTCAAATCTAAGTGGTACCAAATTTCAAATCACACACTCTAAAAAATGCTGGGTTAAAAAGGGACAAACCCAGCTATTGGGTTGTTTTGACCCAGCGGTTGGGCTGTTTTGAACCCAACTGCTGGGTCAAAACAACCCAATAGCTGGGTTTGTCCCTTTTTAACCCAGCATTTTTTAGAGTGCAGAAATTACCGTGACAGATCAAATGGATGGAAGATAAAGATGCTTTTGTAATGATGAAAACCTTTTACAGTACATCTGCTCACAAGCTGGATGAACATCTTAAAAAATTAAGCCTGTTTTTCTACTATTTAGATTAATTTCATATGCACAAATGATAAGAGAAGCATTTCTGAATGTGAATCTTGCAGCCTGATACAAGGAAGCCATATATTAAAAAGTACAAATTTAATTAAATTCAATTAAAAAATATATAAATAATAGAATAAGTGTTTTTTATTTATGAAGCCCGTTTAACATTTACATTTGTACTGTACAAAACAATTATAAGTAAATACAATAAAAATTAAATAATAAATTGTTATATAAAATAAAAAAATAATACAAATGACATAAAAAATGCATTAAACAATAATAAATACAAATCTACAAGTTTCTGGATACCCTCCACATAGCCTGGATGACAATCACCTTGGGAACAATCAAGTCCGTGAGACCATCCGAGCTCTGCTTTTAGCCTTTACTTCTCTCACAGAGCAGAGGACTGCGAAACTGACCTTCATGAATCATATGCACGTTTTTAAATTCTGAATAATAGCATCTACAGTTAAGATCATTTTGCTTTGCAAGGCACATATTTGCCTTTAACATCCACGATCACTCTTAACGCCTTGTGATCTGTGATGCTGATCGACACGAACGCACCTGCTCATTCAACACAACAACTTTTTGCAGAGAAATATCCCACAATCACTGTTCATATCCTAAAATATTAAGCACAGAGGCCTGCCTTACCAGGATGACAGATGATGGGTTGGAGGAGAAGGGCTGATAAAGTCAAACACAACATCCCCACACGACACGATCCTCGCAGTCTCCACATGTCCAAATGCGCAATTAGAGCAACACGGAATGGCGGATCAAATTGAGCGTCAATGAAAGAAACACGCTAACTTGACTAACCAAAAGAATTACAAGTGATCGAGGCGATTTTAATGACCGGCGACAAATCTTGTGCCGCTTTCGTGGGACATTTCGGACAGCCCACAATCCGCGCACACTTCTGCTCTCTGTGGCGTCCTTTACATTCTCTTTACATTCTCAAGTTAATCCCAACCGGACACACTTTTGAGACTCTCGCGCTCGTTCAGTTCCTCTTCTGTACGGAGGCTCTCTCTCTCGCGCATCTACAAAGTCAGTCGCTTCGATCACATTCGGCGCGGTCCGCTTCTCTATCCAGGAAGTTGTGCATATGACCGTTTCGTGTTTTGCCAGAGGAATTAGTTGAGAAATCAAAGCCCTGCCCTCTCTGGATCCTAGCGCCGAAGGCTGTGGTTCTACAAGCCTGCCGAAGAAAGACGAAGATTGGCTACTGGACAACTGAGGCACAAGACTGTTCTCATAGCGTGTCTTACTAAAACAGTTAGTTCCGCTCCTGAAATCTGATTGGTCAAAGCGGCGTTCTAAACATGCATATTAAGTATTTAAAAATACATATATTATATACATACATATTATAAAACATACATATAATCCTTATATGTAATCCATATTATTCATATTTTAAAAACGTTTTGTCGAATGGAATAACCCTTAAAAACGTCTTAATAAACATCTTGAAAATCTTAATTCAAAATTCATGATATTTTTATATTAATGTAATTAATGAATCTTATACGAAAGGGTATAAGAACAGCTTTGTCCCAGTAGTGATTAATCATATGAACAGTTACAGTAATAAGATGAAGTAATGGGTTTATTATGATGTTTTAGTGTTTGGTGTTGTTTTTATAGTGTTGTTTATTGTATTGTCTATGGTATGTATGAGAAACAGTCTGGACTTGCTCACTGAAACCTAATTTACCTACAGGTATAAAATAAAGGAACCTGAACCTAATTTGTATTATTATTTATTTTATAAACATATAATATATTTATATTTTATCTTAGATATCATTTGTTTATATAAATATATTTCATTACTAGTTTCACCCCTTTACATTTTTAGTAACTAAATATGTTAAAAAGGGTACCAAAATGTATGAAAGCAATATAAACACAGGTTTATCAGAACTTGTTTGAGTTTTATTAGGATCTCACATTCTGACTAGTAATTGTCTGTAGCTGGAGCCATAATTATAGAGCGTTTTGAGCAGAAAATCTTTGTAACTCCACTCATATGCTGTTTAAGACCAGCTTTCAGTCTTTGTGATGCTAGTAACCACAGCCTGCATCCCATTTCAGTGCAACAACACTCCTGCTAGTGTGATATTGTTTAATTATACACTACTATACTGTTGGGACTGCTCTTCATTTGTATACTGCAAACAAAAGACAAAATCTACAACAATGATATATCTTATCAAGCTCTGTGTGTTTCCATCTAATTTCATAAACCAAATGATTTCGGGATATCCTTTTATATCATGCCACCATCAACAGAACTCAATAGGCATTGCATTGTCATTCAGCCCTCACTCTTCACTGGAAGACGGGAGAGACAAAATTACCCTGCAATGTTGACAGAGGGTTTGCACGGCATATTCTGTGCTTCTCAGATTTCAGTGGTGCTCAGATTTCCCACTTGCCAACAGTTCAGTTAAAACAATGTATAGCTATATTCAGTTATCCTGTCAGAAAAGCCATAGCTTCTATCCCTGCTTCACATTCTGGCCTCAGACACTGTCGCTCTCCAAGGTGCTGAAAGTTTGCCAAGCTGTCATGCATTATCCATGGTGCTGATGACTCCCATTTCACGACAGTGTCACTTATTAAGAGACTGTATGTATAATCTTTTGTAAATCACTGTGCAATTGTTACTTTAAAGAGATATTTTTAGTTCGGCAGACAATTAGAGGAATAGTTCATCCAAAAATTTCAGGTTGCTTAATTTACTCACCCTCAGGCCATCCAAGATATAGATGAGTTTGCTCAATTCCTGGAGGGCCACAGCTCTGCACAGTTTAGCTACAACCCTAATCAAACACACCTGATCCAGCTAACCAAGGTCTTTAGGATCACTAGAAACTTCCAAGCAGGTGTGATTTGGAGCTGGTTGGAGCTAAACTCTGCAGAGCTGTTGCCCTCGAGGAATTGAGTTTGAGATCACTGCTCTAGAGTGAATGGGTGCCGTCAGAATTAGAGCCTAAACAGCTGACAAAAACATTACAATAATCCACAAGTAATCCACATGACTCTAGTCTATTAATTAATGTCTTGTGAAATGAACAGCCATTTCACTTCTTGGCCAAAATACCAGTGCATAATAACACTTCCTGCGGTGAAAAGGTTCATACTCTGCTGTCCTTTCATATCAAACAGTTCAGGGCTGCGTTTCCCAAAAACTCTGCAGAGCTGTTGCCCTCCAGGAATTGAGTTTGAGATCACTGCTCTAGAGTGAATGGGTGCCGTCAGAATTAGAGTCTAAACAGCTGACAAAAACATTACAATAATCCACAAGTAATCCACGTGACTCTAGTCTATTAATTAATGTCTTGTGAAATGAACAGCCATTTCACTTCTTGGCCAAAATACCAGTACATAATAACACTTCCTGTGGTGAAAAGGTTCATACTCTGCTGTCCTTTCATATCAAACAGTTCAGGGCTGCGTTTCCCAAAAGCACCGTAAGCTTAAGTTGATCGTAGCTCCATTGGTTTCAATGGGTCTACAATGTATTTAAGCTTACAGTGCTTTTTGGAAACGCAGCCGTGGACTGTTTTGTGCATATTTCTCTCTTAAATCAGACAAGAAGACGTTTTCACTTGAGAAAGCAATAGGCTGGAAGCTGGAAGTTAAAAATTGACTTGATAGATTTGTTTATACAATCATGCAGCTTTTCACAAGATGTCAATTGATGGATTTCAGTCGTGTGGATTACCCGTGGATTATAGTGATGTTTTTATGAGCTGTTTGGACTCTCATTCTGACGGCACCCATTCACTGCAGAGGATCCATTGGTGAGCAATGTACAGTAATGCTAAATTTCTCCAAATCTGTTCTGATAAAGAAACAAACTCATCTACATCTTGGATGACCTGAGGGTGAGTTAATTTTCATTTCTGAGTGAACTATTCCTTTTTTTTTTTTTTTTTCATTTGGTATAACCTAATGTTTATAATATTTGACAAAAACAGTTCATTTGTATGTTACCACATTTAGTGCAATTGAAGGTCACCTAAAAAAGTCTAGCTCTACATTTGAGCATTAGATAAGGACTTCTTTATTCTACAGCAAAAACTGATTTTAATTACACATTTAAAAAATAAAATAAAATCCAGAATTACGGTATCTCAGCTTTAAAAAAATCATATAAGAATGAATTAATGTTATCGTCCTTGTTGTGAGGTCAAGATCTGAGAAGGCTCTTGTTACGGGCAAACAAGACGTGAGACATGCGGATCCATTCGCAAGCTTTATTTAAGGACGTGGTCAAAACAGGCGAGGGTCAGACAATGGCAAACAGATATATTGAGGGCAAGACACAAGAATAGTCCGTAAGAACGGGCGTGGGGTCGATCTCCGGCGAACAAAGTCCAAACAGGGTAATCCAAAGGGTAAAACCGAAACACAGGAGATGATCCAGGCGAGGGGTAAACAGTATCCAAACAGGGCGAGACAAAGGAGTAATCCGAAATACACAGGCAATGATCAGAATAGAGAAAACAGACAAGGCAAGACTAAGCTATAGGAAACTTAAAGCAGGCTCCGTAACGAAGCTATCACTGACTAGCGATATGCGCATACAATACTCGGCGACTTGAGCAGGATCTGAGTGGGTGTTATGTAGTGTGTGTAATAGCTTTCAGGTGAGTGTGTGACTGGTTACAGCTGTGTGCAATCAGTACAATGGATGATGGGAAATGTAGTCCAGGGTAGTGTAATAGTCTGTGTAGTGTGAGAGTCCATTTAGTGAGCGGGTGACCTCTGATGGTGAGTGAACGGAAGTTCATAGACCGGATTCGTGACAGCTCTCATAGGCCAGTGGTTCTCCATCACCCTGTCAGAGCTGTGAGTTGAATACTTTATCGCTAATTATCACTCCGAGGTTTTCTCACCAGTGCTCAAAGCCTGTGTGTTCGTGTGAAACTCCGGTTTTCTCCGAAGACAGCCACAAAAACGGCTACGGGACAGGGAACAGCAGGGGAGTTTGGGAGAGCTGCCCAGCTGGACTTTAATTTGAAGAATTTGATTAAATTCGGTATTTAATTACCCTTCTCTCAGAGGAGCTGTTGAGGATTGTCACAGTGTTTTGAGCGTGTAGGGTGTGAGCCATCTGCCTGTACTTCTGGAGCGCTCTCTGGTGACCCCTGCAAAAAAGGGAAGAAATAATTTTCTCTTTCACTTCTTAGCACTCTATCTATCTCTCACGCACACACACACTGTCCTTTATATAGCAACTCTTTATAATTTTTTTCAGTTGATTTCACATGTTGACAGTTGCTGCATAATATATGGAAGAGTGCATCAATTATGTAGCATTTATTCAGACAACAACTATACAGTATGTGAAATTCATTGAATCAGTGCAACCCTGCACATTGTAAATCTCAGACATAGTCATAATTCACTGCTATGTACGGCAAATAATTCTTCCCAAAGGGGTCCTGTGCACATAGTTTATGCCACAGAGCGTGGAAAGCATATAAAAGGATATAGAAAGAGCTTCTCTGGATTTGGTGACGTTCATAAAAATTTAAAGACTGAGGTCAAACAGGAAGTGCTAAAAAAACAAAATCAAGGGCCTACTGGAATGCAATGACACCTCATCGCCTCATACACCTAATATAATGGCATTTATAGATAAAAATTCCTGGTAGACACATTATGGCGCAAAGGAAACTGCATGCAGCAATGGCTTTGAGAAAAAGAAAAGAGCTTGGCCATGAAAAGAAAGAAGTGGTCATCTGTTCACCTTGACAGCAATGTGGCCTGCAATTAACATGCTAAAAAAAAACTTTAAAAAGACAGAGAGAACCTTTTGAAGATGAGCATTTTATGAGGATCAGCGCAGCGATTCAACACTAAGGTCATTATACAATTGGAAATGGCTCAAGTCACCCTAATAGAAAGGCACGTTAGAAAATTCTTAATGATGTTCGGATAATTCTGAAACCAAAGGAGGGCGGCTTGCTTTTTTTTCTCTTTCCATGAATTATTATCTTGCCTTTCCCTCAGTGCTGATACTAATCAAAAACAGACGTGAAACCCTTATTAAAGACTTATCTGAATGTATCTTGGCAATCAGTCTGCCTCAACTCCGAGAGGGATATTTATGCAAATTGGATGCTTTGTCACCAAGGTTTGTCATGCATTATTTGTGAACTTCATAAAGAGCGTGGTTGCGGATGAAAATGGCTACAGCTTCTGGTCGGCTGCATAAAAATGCAGCCTATTTGTGAAGCCTAAGGTATCACGGCCACAATATGCATTTCTTCTGGTCTGAGATATGCACACATATCAGCTTGTTCAATAAATGCTCCATTTGCATATATATGCAATTTAACGTATTACATCATCACACCAGCACATTCAATCCTCAGGAAAATCTACTTATCAGAACGGCATCCACAACCCGAGACATTAACCTGAGGAGGCTTGTCAAAATAAGTAGGAGATAAGAATAGGAGCTTTTCCTTTGCTTTCACAAGCCATAGCCCATAATTAGGCCATTTTGGGATTAGGGAATTTGAATTTCAGCAAAAATCTGCTGCGCCACTGCTGTTCCAAGACTGTTTTACATTTCTGCTTCAATGTGCCAATAGCCCTAGGCAGTGTGAGTTAAACATTTAGAAGGTACCAACTCCCAGGCTTAGTCGAAGTTGTGATATCATATAGAGAGAGGCTGACCCAAAGAAGAAAGCATGACTTGTAAATTGAACGGTAATATACTATGTCAGTTTTGAAGCTGTGTGTTGGCATGTCTTTCTGTAGCATTGCAACAAGCATTGCAGCAAAACATTTTTGTAGTCCAAACAATAGAGAACAGCACTAGCAAAGCCAAGGTCATGGGCTTGATTTCAGTGAATGCGTGGACTAATACAACATTTACCTTAAAAGCTCCGCAAGTCTTTTTGAATAAAAGCATCTGCCAAACAGAACTGGGCAAGCTACATAAAGAAATGTAGATTGCTAAGCTACAAACTACTCTATAGAAACATTAGCTGAAAGGCTCAATGTAGCTTGCTACACTATTTTCATGTGTGATATAAAAAATATAGCAAAATGGAATTTGCTTACATATCAGTTATAAAGATATCATTGGTCAGATCAATCACAGTGCTATGTTGAAGCAAATACTAAATCACTTCCTTAAAACATAACCTTTGCTGGTTGCACATTCTGATATATAGAATCACTGTTGCCGCAATCAGATCCATCCATGGTTTTTCTGAAGTTTGAACTTTTGTTGACAGGTGACTACATATTTGAGCTGACCAATGAAATCAGCTGTGGGGTGTGGTTTGCGCTGATTTGGTGAGCACCAGCCAGAGGGATTCATATTTGCACCTTGGCTCCGCCCACTTCCAAAACAACCACCTGTCAGATGCTGGTCTAAAGGCCGGTTCACCTTATCAAGGATACTAACTATACAGATAATTATGACCATAACTAGTACTAATGCATGATAACATTCTGTTTATTATAAGCATGCACTGAAGCTTTGTTGTTTGCCACTTTAAATGCTTAAGCTCTTTAGAGCAGGATGGATTTTGATTAGCTGTCAATGTTTCTATCATTCATGAGCTGAAAAAAAAAATCTGAAAGTGATTCCAATGTAATCATTATAGTTGAGGTGTGGATGATTTTTAAATCTATATCCTTTGTTATAATTTTAGTTATCATCCTTGGTGTGAATAAGCCTTAAATGCTTTCATTTTACACTACCAGCTACAGTTATTTCCCTGGCAGCATCTGAGATTAAGAGGATGAGTGGAAGAACTGGCCAACCAAATCATTTATAGTAGTGAGTAGTAGTTTACCACTCAGATTGGTTTACACTCAAACTGATAACCTGTATGTTGATGATTCAGACCAGTTTAACTGAATCACTAAAAGAACCGGTTCAGATTCACAAATCGGACATTGCACGTTCTAAACAGCTGCCAGAGAATACTGTATACACATCTTTATTGCTAAAATATAGTCAAGAAAATGTCATATTTAAGTGTTTCACAACACTACCCCACTACTTAATACAATAGCTTAATTCCTGAAAAGATACATGATATAATGGTACTGCCGATAACGTCACTGCTGCCAAACGCGTACATGTACAAAGCATTTGGCAGCCCACCATGGATAAATTCAAATTGCTTTAGCAAATAGTCAACTGTGATAAACTAAAAATAGGACTGTGTATTTTATTCTTTATACAAAAGGCTTTGCTCACACAGAACAAATTTAGCCAATTTTAAAAGGTCTGAGGTTTTATGAGTGGAGGGACATCAATGAATCTATAAGCTCTGTCAGTGTCATCTTTTCCGAACACCCTTTCCTCTCTTTTCTCACCCCTCGCCACCCCTAAAGCAATCTCTCTGTTTGTCAATATCTGTAACCATCAGTTCTCTCAAGGACATGCGAATAGGAGGGTCAAATGCTGCCGCTCAACCTAATTATGCTGATGGCGGCAGGCAGCTAAAAGCCGGAAGGTTGTTAGCTTCCAGAAAAGTCCCTTTACTGTCCTCTGAACGGACACTCAGCATTGAGATTTCAATATGTTTGCTGTGCCAAATGGGCCCGCTGGGGCTGATACTGTTTGAGACAACATCAGAATCATCAAAGGAAATGTCTGTTGAATGCATAATCAAAAATGCTGAGCTGATTTCATTTTATTAACTTGAAATGCTGTGATATACAAAAAAATCAATATGCATGTAAATGGAGAAGAAATACATTTACACTTGTACATTTTGAAAGCTGCAGCTCACACACTCTGATGAAAAATGGCCCATTTAAAGAATCAGAGGCATATGATACAACGCCACTATAAATCAGTTTAATAGCATGTGACTGCTTGACCAAGCCTTTGATATATGACAACAGGGCCTTAGCCACAACCCAGAAAGACCTGAGTTCTGTGCGTCTACAATGGGGTCAGTTTTCTAGATCTGTACAACTGCACCATGACGCACTCATTTTTGCATGTTAACATTAGAACAATAGCCTGAAATGAGAAAATAAATAATTCAGTGAATTACAGTGAATCTAAAATTGAAATTAGGTCAAAATGTTACAAAAGACTGTAATGTCCCAGTCTACAGTCTATCATGACAGACATAATTTGGTAAAGTAGTATGACCATATTCACCAGAACATAATTTATAGAAAAATGAATAATGAAGATGAATCATTCATTTGAATAATTCACTTTTCATTCACTGAACTCAGTGTCTGCAATGGTGTGATGTTATGTGATCTGCCCGACTGAATTGGATCTTGTATCTGTAAAACTCTTCCATTTTACCCAGCCTTTTCCACTTTATCAATGTAATAAGCCGAACTGATTGGAACACCTGCCAACGTCACCCTGATTTGAAAAACAAGGTCAGATCAAACCATCAGAACTATTTCCTCCAAACAAACACAACTAAAAGAAAGTTTAGGAAAGCCATTTTTATGATATTTTGGAATCTAGGACATTATGCATTTTTAATGTGCAATCTATATTTGTTTATGACTGCACTTGGAGGAAATGAATAATGGATGTTGTACTTGCATCCCTCATTGGAAATAAACGGCACTAAAAACAATTAACACCTCAAGCAGAGATGAGAATAAAATAGCCTGAGGGATAGTCATCATTCACCCCTGATTTTTATAAATACTTCTTCACTTTAGCTTGTGTGATTTGACTGTGACCAACATCCTTCTTTTTCCTGGAAAGACATTAATCAATACGATTTTATGGTTAGGGAGAGGCTTGAATAAATGAACAACTGAACAACACATCTTAACAAGTATGTCCCTTCCTATTTTCCTGTATAAAATTTGCCTACTCCATCTCCATTACATTTCAAAAGGGTTTTAAATTTAAGTTATAAATATGGAATGATTTTTAAAATTCTATCTTTATCATTATTGTCCTCATTGTGAACGAGCCTTAAAAGCCTCAGTTTTATGCTAACAGCTACAGTTATATCCCAGGCAGTGTCTGCGATTAAGAGGAAGATTGGAAGACTTGCTCAACTGAATCATTCAAATTAGCGAGTTTTTTTTACCACTCCAATTGGTTCTAACTCGATAACCTGTTTGTTAATGATTCAGACCAGTTCAACTGAATCCCTAAACAAACAGATTTCCTGTTTTAATGTCTACCAGGCTAAAATAACTTATACTATAATATACTAATATAATTCCCCTGTAAGTGGCCAGATTTGAAGATCCTACATTCTAGGATAAGCGACTTGGAAAATGGATGGATGGACTTTAAACATCCAGTTTATCTGCAGAAATGAGCTTTTTGGCCCCATTACATGGCACTTATGCAGTTAGCAATAACTATGTTCTACCCACAATCCACTTTATTAATTATAAAACTCTCTGCCTCTGTATTCTTTGAGAAAAAGCACCACCTGTTCCGATAGGATTTTTTTTTGTGGGCCAACACATTCTAAGACAAACTGTTCATCTCTGAACATTAGCCATGACAGTTCTTCAATAAGCTTATAATTATAATGGATGGTGTTTGTCTGTTCTTAATCAATTGATTAGTGAATGGTGGTGTATTGTATTAATGCAGGAGTATGGCAGATGATAAATCACTGAAACCAGATCACACTTCAAGTTTTGCAGCCATATTTCCTCTGCTTCAAACCAAGGCGATGCTTAACAGAAATTCCAGCTTTTTAATATCAGTGCTGCATGGTTAAATATGAATTATTACATCTAGCATTTTAATATTGCTGTTAGAATGTGATATCATTATCCTCCCATTAAGGTGATGAAATTAAGAATCTTTACTTTTGATGCGGTGCAAGTACATCGTTTCATTTCTGATTTGATGTTTTACTTTTGTTGTAAAGCAGCTGCTGAAATTTAGCCACCTATAAATGAAGAATGAAGCGAAGGAGCAAATGGGTGAAAGAGAAAAGAAAACCTATACATTTCCTTCTAGCTTTAAACTGACAGAAGAGCGCTTCCCCTCTACCCCCATCTTTTAATCATCTCATTTCTGCCAGACTCTCAATTACATATGACAGTTGGCTTTCTGTTTGAATGAGGGCCACTTTATCTTTGTATGTCATGGTTTGTTAATCACATCTTTCTTCTATTCATGTCCAACCAGTTGAACAAAATCAAGAGGGAGGTCTACACAATCAAGAAAGCTATTTTAATATTTAAATGGATTAAATCTTATTTTTCTGGCTGCTACTTTTGCCCTTTTTGAGTCCATCACACTGAACGGACATTCGAATACATTCTGAACTGTGAGTGCAGCAACAGCAAATACATTGTGCATTTATTTTATTTCTATTACCTTTCTACAATAGTTCAATAAACAAGGAGTTAATCAGAAGAAACGCACATTTTAGACATTAATATTACCAGTTATTTTGACTATTTTGCTATGTCAACAAAAATGTCCAAACAAAGCCACAGCAGAAATAAGCATCCACATGTACAGTATATTCACTCTTGGATGAAAACAATTAAATCAAACGTCCTAAGTCCCAGACAATGTTTTGACGATTAAAATGTGCTTATGGAAGTTTATTTCTAACAGCACATCTCTAAAACTTCTGTTCATTTTTTGAGTCATTTAAATAAATCAAATTCATGATATCATTACAATAAATCTAAATTTTTGTCTATATTTCTTACTAACAACATGAACACAGTTGATTCACACAATGAATCAGTGTGTTTGAACGAATCGGCTCATTCGTAAAACAGTTGCTTGTTTTGTTTCTGTATAAATCAGCATTTCTGAAAGAATCGATTGAGTGAATGATTCACTGACTCGCTCATAATGTGTAATTCTTGAATAAATGAAAGTGCACTTGAACAAATCAACTAGATGATTATTTGACTCATTAAGACGATCACTTGTCGCCACCTACTGCATTGTGTTTGAACGAATCAGTTGAGTGATTCAATAACTCAGGTATAAAACATTCGCTTGTTTTGTTCCTGAATTAATCAGTATTTTTTAATGAATCAGTTGAGTAAGTGATTAAATGACTCACTCATAAAAACAGTTGCTTGTTTGTTCCTGAGTAAATCACAGTTTCTGAAAGAATCTATTTGAGTGATTGATTCACTAACTAATTCAAAATGTTTAATTCTTAAATGAATCAGCATGTTTTATCGAATCGACTCAATGACTCACTCATTAAGACAGTCACTTTTCACCACCTGAACCACCTGAAAAGCCCACCCCAAGTCTCTAGCTCAAGAACCATTATATATTTAAGACTTGAACACATTTTTGAATATATATTATATAAAAATGCTCACAAAAGAGCACTACTCAACACAAAATTGAGCTAAGCAGAACATATTTCTTGGATAATGTAAAAGTGTCACAACAGACATTAATTGTACATGAGGAAGCATGCACAGATTTCTGGGAAGCTTTATTGGAGCTGAGCTGGTCCATGTCAGCTGGATAGTGGTCTATAGACCTCTGTTTCTAATCTCCCCAAAGCTTTTTTAAATGCCCTTGCTCCTCAGTCACCAGCTCATGCTAATCTAATTCTACAAGCTCAATGTCTTCGCTGAAGTTTGTGATATGCTGACACAGCACGCTGGTAATGATTTATGAACATGCCTTAATTGGAACCTTTGCTTACTCTGAATGTGCCAGGAATTTTGCCGGCATAAGCACATTTTAATCATCAAAACACGTATAAGTTATCTGGGACATTTGATTTCATTATTAAAATTAAATATACCGTACATGAAAATGTATATTAAAATGACAAAAAGTGAAATGCTATGGTTTTAGAAAAGGTTTTTACTTGACATGAAAACCATTCAGTTTTGCCAGTCTGTGTGCTGCATTTGTTAATTCTAGCATAAAATCTATATTTATGGCTGATCTGATATGTATATTGTATTTTGAAACACCTGACCTTTGGGCTTATGAAAGATGTAAGATGCAAGCGAGTTCTTTGTCTGAACAGGAGATTGAAGCATGACACATTTATGGTCTGTCCTAAACACATGATGGATTGATAGGTAATGTTTCTGTTCACTTTTTGAATGGCCTAAATTCATAACATTTATGCTATCGTTATAAAATCTTATTTTAGTCTATATTTCTTACCAATGCAATATTTGTCTAACTTTTAACTGAACTTTTCTTTCTAAACCCCACTTGTGTTTATCACCATGGCTGAAATGTTGGGCATCTTCTCCAGTTCTGATGCTGATTGATGGCATTCAAAATTATTATGCAGTAAAATTGGTTTCCAAGATTACATCATCATTCTTAATTACACAGAGTCGTTCATGTGAGGTGGCAACAGTTAATTGAAAACTAATTCCCTTAAGTGGACAAGACTGATTGCTGCCGAAAGTGTAGGTCAGCAAAGTTCTAAAACCCTCACTGAGTACAGCGGCATTTGCCTTCTCAACTCACTTTCTAAACCTGATTCCTGAAATATAGGAGTGAAACTGGTTTCTACAGAAGCTTTGGTTGTTGGCCAAATGTAGATTCTTTGTGATGATGTTTTTGCAGCACAACAACCGTTAAACTACAAAAGCAAAATTTGTCAAGAAGACAAACTTTCACGTTAGCTTGACAAAGCTGAAAATTATGGGGTGGTTGTTAGGGATGTCACTAAGAGTACAGTATGTTTACACGACTACCATGGACTAAAAACAGAAAAGTGATTCCTTTGCGTTTTTGACAAGTTTTGCATGCAGACGACAACGTTGTCAAAACAGTCCTTGCTAACGACTAACGAAAATGTCTAGAAACGCTGCATTATGCATGCCAGGCCAATAGTTGGCGATGTCACTTTGTAAACATTACTCATCTGTGCACATACGTATAGCCTAAAACACAATTTTGTTTTCACAAATTTGTATGTTTTGTAGTTTACACAGAGATGAAAGTTTGCCCCAAAAACACATATCGCCTATTAAGTGATTGCAGATAGATAGGGTCAGGGAGATTTTTTCCTTGAAAGAAATTATTATGTTAATTTGACATTTAACTGAACAAAAGTCACTTTAAAGAAGACATGTAAGCTATAATTTTAGAAGATTTATTTTTCAAATAAAGAATCCCAAAGAATCCTAAAAAAATGTTTTGTAAATTTCCACAAAAATATTAAGCAGCACAAATGATAGATAGATAGATGTGAGCTAGTGGAGAGATGTGGGTTTGGGCTTAAAATGGACTGCAGCGATGGACAGAGGTGATCTATAATCCTGCCTGTGTTTGAATTTATGAGCATTAAGTATAGAACTGTCATACTTGTAATTTCAAATTCCTTAAGATATATGCAGGGAACTATAATCCTGCTGTAAGTGATGGATTTTAATGGTCATTCCAGGATTAGAAAGAAGCAATTTATTTTCAAGGATATGAATTACAGAAATGTTCACCCATAGAGACGCAGTGAGGCATAATTGGTGTCTTGTTTTCACGGCTAAGCTTGTGAGCGACCAAAGCTGAGCTTGAGGACATTAAACACGGCGAGGAAGGGTAATAAATGAGACCGTGTTACAAACGTACAGGTACATTTTTATGCTTTATCGACAGTTTGACTTGGAGGCTTCCCTTACACGGGGCAGAATTAATTGCATGGATTATATCAAGACCAGAGTTAATTGAGGACGTATGAATGTGACTTATCTTTTTCTGATGCAGAGGAAACAAAACCCTCTATCTGCAAACAAGTCATGAATTGTTAGTTTGAGAAACAACTGCATGGATTTAGAGGGCAAAAGCGCAGATCTCCCTAATACATAATAATAATAAAATAAGATAAATAGAAAAAAATGCATGAGTATCAAAGTGTGTAATTAGACAATTCCTAAAATAACAAAAAGAGAGTCCGTCATCATCTCGTCTTCAGCCTGTCCTCTGTTCTGCATCGGCAAGGCAGCTAATGTGGCAGTATTTGTACTGTTGCCCGTTTAGATTTTCACAGTGAGCACTTGATGATGAGATGTTTGCTCTGCCTCAAGTCAGTGTGGCAATTATGAGGTTGTCACACAAAAAAACTGAAGGTGGTTCAAGAAGAAACTTTACTTTCTTAGACGTGGAGCCGCAGCGAAAAAGCCTATAGCAGAAGATTGTTTTCCAGATCTTCTGTGTCAAATATATGTCAACAAGTGGAACCGAGACTGCGATATGGTTATTGAATGCCTCACTGTGCACTTTTCTTCACATTGGATGCTTATTTATGATGACTGATCATGGAACATATGTCTCAGCTCTTAATGATCTGTAAAATGCATGCAGGCAGAATATTATGACATAACGTCTAGATCTGTGAAATATGGAATTGTAATCAGGATTGTGCAAGGAGAGGTTGTGCATCCCAGTGGTCATATTAACACGCTGAGTATAAATTACTTTAACAAGCTTCACAAATAACTACCATTTTAAAATGGGTCAAAGAACAAAGTGTTTGATGTAAAAATAACTGTTCAGGATGAGGAGCTCATTAAAACAGGTGTGCTGATAAATTACAGTTATGCCTTTTTCGATATCCAGCACATTAAGCGAGGTAATGCACAAGACACTTTTCCCACCTTGGGTTTATTCCCCAAATACCCTTAGAATATTAAAGGTAATATAAGAGGTTAGTTATTTTCTAGTAATGAGAACTTGACCACCAGGAATGCAGAATATTGCTAGAATTAAAGCAAAAATAACAGATGTGCAAACATTGGTACATTTTAACCATCATTAATCCTGTTAAAGGAATAGCTCACCCAAAAAATAACTCACCCTCAGGCCATCTAAGATGTAAATGAGTTTGTTTCTTGATTGGAACAGATTTGGAAATCACTTGCTCACCAATGGATCCTCTGCAGTGAATGGGTGCCGTCAGAATAAGAGTCCAAACTGTTGATAAATACATTACATTAATCCATAAGTAATCCACCACCACTCCAGTTCATCAATCTTGTGAAGCAAAAAGCTGTGTAATAAACAAATCCATCAAGACTCTTTTAGCCTTAAACCTTTGTCTTTGGCCAAAAAAACAGTCCTCACTAATCAAATATGTCAGTGGATTTTGATGTGAGACAACAACAGGGGATGGACTTTTCCACTGAAGGAAGTGTTATTAAGGATTGTGAATATTTTGGCCAGAAGTGATGGTTTAAAGTTAAAACATCTTAATGATGGATTTGTTTCTGTTTCAAACTGTTTGGACTCTCATTCTGACGGCACCCATTTGCTGCAGAGGATCCACTGGTGAGTAAGTGATATAATGCTACATTTCTCCAAATCTGTTCCAATAAAGAAACCAACTCATCTACTTCTCGGATGGCCTGAGTAAATTTTCAGCAAATCAAGGAACTATTCCTTAAGATTTTGACAAATCCACTGTTGTGTGGTCTTTTCTCAAAAAGCCCTGAATTAGAACAGCACAGTTAATTCTGATTATTTATAGCATGACATAATGAAATGACAAGAAATTTTGCCCCCTAAAAAGATTTGCATTTTTTACATTTTTGTATTCCTTTTGTAAAGTAATTACTAAAAAGACAGTTGTGGGTTATCTTTCATGCCACAGAAAAAATACACATCTTCCATCTTGAAGAATTTTCTGGTTGTGTAATAAAAGTGAAAGGACACTAGCACTGCCAAGCTCTTAAAATCACAAGGTATGCACCATGAGAGTACCATAAAATAGTCCAAACATATTTTGTGCAAAATTCCACATCTTATAAAGCCATACAATAGCTTTGTATGATACTTCTATAGTGCCTTTGTTGTCACTTGCAAGCTTGACAGCCTTAGTCTCCGTTTCCTTACATTATATCAAAAAGAGCTGCCAAGATATTAAAAAAATAAAAATAAATCACAGTGTCAGGAGTTCCATACAATGATGGATGGAGTCTTTCAAAAACATGTGCTTTTTAGGTTACCTTTGAAGATCATGTATTAAAAGAGGCTATGAAATTATATGATTATAGATCAAAGTTCTGTAATCAAAGAGGGGTTCAAAGATTACAGGTCAACAAAATTGTTATCAGTATCATAATTTAAAACACTTCATTTCTCTTTTTTGTGTTAAATTTATGTTTCAAGAACTATCACTAAATGAATTTATCTTAATTTTCTAGTCAAGGCTAAAAACACAATATGTTTTCATTTAAAGCATAATTATTTTTCTGAAAAACAACACTGATGTATGACTCAGGGTTTAACACGGTGTGTATTTTTGCATTTGCGTACAGCTGGAAAAAATGAAGCAAAAGAGGACTCTCATTACCGGAATGACCATGAGCTGTGTGAGCTTTGTGTTAAAGCCGATCAAATGCTTTGGTGAAGAAATCCAAAGGCAGTATATGGGTCATTAGCAAAGCAATTAGAGTGTGAAACAGTCCCTGAAAACAAATAAGGACTCTTGATCCAGTTCTTGCAGAGCTGCATTCCCAAACCAAGGTCTTTCATAATTGTGTTCAACTTCTCATGAAAGGAATGTCAAGTTATTGTTTGATCGAAAAGCAGCAATAACATGTTTTTTTATGAACTAGAATTGAATGGCTTGCATTCATATATCAGACTGCACAAGAACAAAATATTGAAAACTTAGTTGTGGTTGACTGAAATGTCCCAAAATTAAAAAAAAAAAAAAAAAGTACTTCACCCAAAAATGAAAATGCACTGCCTGGAAGAAAAAAATTATTGCTCAGTGGTTGCTCTTCCTAAGCGCAGGAGACTTAGTTGTGATTCTCATGTATTTCTCATTTTAGTCTCAAAAGTGTCTCAGATGTTTCTCCTAAACATAGCCAATAATAGTAGCCAATAAAACATTTCTGTGCCATAGTGAGGGGGTTTGTTCTAATTAAATCTGCATATGGATAATGCAATTGATCCTGTGCATTGAGATCTTGTTTGAAACATTGTAGGAGACAAATATGAGAGCACCAGAGTCTTTAGTTTAGGAGAAAAATCTGAGAACAGTGTGTGATGTTGTTGAGATCTCTTCTAAAGGAGACAAATGTGTGAGCATCAGAGTTTCTACCTAAGGAGAAAAATCTGAGCACAGTGTGTGATGTTGTTGAGATCTCTTCTAAAGCATTAAAAGAGACCATTGTGAGAGTGTTAGTGTTTTTGTCTCAGGAGACAAGTTTGAGAAGCAGGAGACTCGAGCAAATATCTCCATTCGATCTTAAAGTAACCTCATTTATGTCTAGGAGAAATATTTTGAGACGTTAAAGATATCTCACTTTTGATTTTTCTTTCCTCTGGGTGAGGTTTTTAAGCTTAAAAAAAAAAAAGATGCAAAAGCACCATAAAAGTATCAGAAGTGACCCATAACGGAGTGCTATATTTCAAGTCATCTGATACAACCAACCTCTGTGTGAGAAACGGATCAAAATTTGTGAAAAATGACCTAACATTTTTAAATAACTCATATTGGGGGTGAACTGTCAGTTCTTTTGCTTCACTAATTTAAAGTGACAAAGTATGCAGTACACATCATTACCGCATACAGCTCTGATCCAAGGACAACTTCTGCACAGATTTTACAATAAGCCTCAAAGAGAGGTGGTCAGATACTCTCAAACCACTCCAGCTGCCAGTCATCTAAAGATTACTCTCAAATAAAGCATTTCCAAATACCCTGAGCTGCAGTTGTGTCTTTGTTCAAGTACTTCGGTTCTTTGAAAGCGTTTTATACCCAGCCAAATGTACTGTTAATTGTTCGTTAATCTTGTTCAGTCTGTTTCCATATTCCAGTCTGAGTTATTTTCTGAAATGAATCATAATCTTGCGCAAGTCTGGCATAGAGCATTGAATCTATAAGAGCATTATCTCCATAGGTGCATACAAACTGCGAGGAAATATTCAAATGTTTTCACAAGACAAAATATCGCGAATATAAATCACAAGTTCACTGAGATCCACATTCGGCTCAAAATAAAGCAAATGAGTGACATAATGAGACCATCAATAATATATCTGGCAGCAGTAAACACACTGACCTATATATATCGCATATTGAAAAGTGATAAGGCAGAGACGGAAATAACAGACCATGAACATCACATTCCCCGGAGCCCCATGAGATTGAATTTGCAGTTCAAAATGTCAGTTTATAAAATCTATCACACCTCAGCAGCAAGTCTGCAATAAAACATTGCCAACAAGACCACGCAAGAGAAATATGGATATATATATATGGCACCAAATGCAAAGTTATGCTAAGCATGGTCTGCTAAGGCTATGCAATAATCATTAAGGAACAAACAGAAGGCCAGAGGTCAAATGGACCGAAATGTTGCCGTGCTGGCATCCAGTGAAGCAGCTGGCTGGAACAGAAGGTATCTGAGGTCAGAAACATTTTGTTCTTGCATTTCTGCTGAAACAAGACCACAAAAATGCTGGTAAGCATCATCTACACCGGAAGCCAGAAATGAAGAGTTTGAAAACAGGCTGGGACGTACAGTCCCAGAATGCACAGGGTCAGTTGCATTATCCATAATCAGATTTAATTAGAACAACCCCCCTCGCTATAGTGCAGAAATGTATTATTGGCCGTTGACTGATGTAATCGGCCTATTTGAATGCAGCTTCTGCTGAATTCTACACATTCTACACCCTCTCAAATGGACTGATGGGATGTTTTAGAGCCTGAAGGGATAGCTCATAAAATCCAATTAAGGCCATGCCTTAAGGAGGCGGGCCGGGGGAGTGGTGGTCACGCTCCAATCATTTTCAGCCGCTTAATGCGTGTTTTTCTAGAATAAATGTCTGCAGGTGGCGAGACAAGACTTCCCTTGTGTTTAGTGGAAATGGCGAGGTTGGTTCAAGCACGCCCATGGGCAAATATGCAACAGTTCATTTCTAAGCCAAAAAAAAATTGCTGCAGATACTAAGAACATGGAGACTTCCAGAGGCGGACAGTAACTAAGTACATTTACTTGAGTATTGTACTTAAGTACACTTTTTGAGTATCTGTACTTTACTTGAGTATAATTTTTTCTGGGAAGACTTCCACGTTCTTTGTTTGTTATATTCACAAATCTTCACCTGCTGAAATATGACTGAATTGATCAAATATGGCCGATGTAAAACTATACAAAGGTGAAAAACTATTTAGTAATATTCTTAAATGGATACTCCACCTCAAAATGAAAATGTTGTCATTAATCACGTACCCCCATGTCATTCCAAACCCGTAAAAGCTTCGTTCGTCTTCGGAACACAATTTAAGATATTTTGGCTGAAAACCGGGAGGCTTGTGACTGTCCGATTGACTGCCAAGTAAATTACACTGTCAAGGTCCAGAAAAGTATGAAAGACATTGTCAGAATAGTCCATCTGCCATCAGTGGTTCAACCGTAACGTTACGAAGGGACGAGAATACTTTTTTTCCACAAAGAAA